>NW_004444050.1:6143115-6149805 GCF_000243295.1 Trichechus manatus latirostris | reverse complement strand
TATATAGCAATTTTTGGTAAGATCGACTCAATTCAACGGAAAAAACAGGTACAGAACTACAACTTTTCCCTTAAATATCAAAACACAAGTCAGGACTGCCACCTCCCCCTGAGAATTTGGCAAAGCAGGCAAGAGCTGCCACCTCTCCCTGCGAATTTGGCAAAACAGAGCACTACTTTCCAGGTTTTTTCTGAGCCTCAAAAAGCTCTGAATTTTGCAGCTATTGTGACTCACAGCTCTTTGAAAATAGAATTACTTCGTCAAATGCCCAAATCCAGGCCTAAACTGCAGTTGACTTAAAGAGTTACTAAACGTCTCTCTTAACCAAACGATCAAGCGAAAATCTAAGAAAGATTCTCCTTAATCAATTAACCGGTTTTACAAATAAATATGCCAAACAAAACTTAAGAAAACATGAGAAAGAGAACAACAAAAAAATAAGCAAAGGTTCGTTTTCTGAGAGCACGCACCCCGTCAATGTCAAAGACATGGAGTGGGAACACGTGGGTCCAGAAGATAGGACCTTTCTTTGCTGGCTTCTGCTCCGTGGTCCAGGTCTCTTCGAAGTTGACTGGATTCGTAGCTTCAGATCCTGCTCACAGCGCCATTAACTGTTGTAGGGGAAAAACATCACAAAGTTTAGTAAAGTAAAAAGAAAGTTTTATTTGGCATATATTCAAAAGGACAAAAGTGGGAAGCAGACAACCATGCTGCTACAGGCATGTCTGCCCGAGTCCAAAGAATATTACAGAATAGGCAAGAATGGGAAAACGGACAAGCATGCTGCCACAGCCATGTCTGCCCGAGTCCCAAGAATATTACAGAATAGGCAAGAATGGGAAAGCGGACAAGCATGCTGCCACAGCCATGTCTGCCCAAATCCCCTGAACAATGGGTTTTTGAATAGTAGTTTTAAGTACTCAGGGCATTAGGTTTGGCTCATAAAGTATCTTTGCCAAATTGGAGACTGGCCATTGACCACACCAAATAATCCAGAGAAGGCCAGGATATTGAGGAGCCAGGTGGAAACTCAGGTGAATTCTCCAGCTGGACTATTGGAAAACAGTCAGATTCTGTGGATAATCACTGGATTTCATAGGCCTGGTTCTAGAAGACCTCATTTTGTCATCTCTTGAGATGACAACAACATATCCAAGTACATCTCTCCTCTTTGCTCATTTATACCCCTAGTTGAAGATTCCTGTCTCTGGGTCCAAGGCCAAGGGCCACCTCTACGTCAGCTCATCCAGGGGTGCCCCCTTTAAGAGGTATGCACGGGGAAGTGGGTGGAGAAACCAAGGAGAACCTTTGGATGGAAACAGTACTGACGCCATTTTAATTTGTAATTAAATGATTGTGTAATAAGAATTAGCTTTTCAAAGCTTGAAGCTGAAAGCTTCATGGCCTGGGCAGCACGCCAGTGCTCTGGCTCTTAGCTCAACCCCAATGTTTTACCCAGTGCAGTGAACTGGATTGTCCTCTCCTGTGCTGCTGAGTTTGACAAACTTACCAGTTATAGTAGTCTCAGTCTATGACGATTTGATGCTGGGTTACAGCTTCTGACTCTACTGCCTCAATCGTTACAAGTGAATAAAGGCCTGGGTTCCTGTTTCAGAATTATTCATCACATTCTTTACATAAGCTCTCCACCCTATTAATTGGCTTTTCTTGTCTGGTTGCCAATAGCTACGTCCACTTACTTTCCCCATGGGAAACCTCTCTCAAAAGATGTTTGCTCTCCAGCCAGGATGTGTTTTAATTCCCGAGGACAAAAGGATCGGGTGGCCCTTCAGCAGCCCCCACCCAGCTTACCCTGAGCTCACTGAGCCCCAGCTGGGGATTAGTGTAGGAGCTGGCTGCATTCCAGGCCAGGAATTGAAGGTTGGTGTGGATTAGGAAGTGGGAAATGAGTGGCTCCTTCTCCTTCCGGAGCTCCTTTCCATTTGCCCATCAGTCATTCTTCCTTCAATGTGCCTTGCCATTGATACTGGTTAAATAAGGAGAGTTCATAAAATGATATTAAAACAGTACATTAACATAGCACTATGAGAACATGATGTTTCAAAACTCTGAAGACGTTCTTCCAAAACAACTGCTTTCTTCCCCCTCTTTTGACCGTATCTTTTGCCCTTGTGTTTCCTTGAATGGAGAGACTGTACTTTCGCTTTATATCAGGTGGAACCTTCAGGAGGTCTTCTTAGAGCTCAGAGGAGGTCAGCAGATTCCCATGTTCAAGTCCAGTGAGGAGAACAGTGATGACACAAAGAAAGAGTAAAGGTGATCAGAAAGTCCCAGCTCTGTTCAAGCCTGGCCTTCTGTCCTGACCAGTGTGCACCCTGCAGCGGTGACCGGCGACAGCCCTCTCTGGGAGCAAACCCTGCCACAAGCCTCTTTCTGGGCACCAGTGGGATGATTGGAAGAGCCCACATGTGCTAATGCTGCTGTAATTATCACTTGACCACAAGGAACACTGTTGTGGTTTTTTATTTAATCAGAAAGAAATCTTTGCTATAAGTTTATAAGATAATTTATTTAAAAGCACTCTATATAAAAGCAAAGCACAGAGTAGAAGTGAGGACATTTAATAATAAAATGTTTGTTGGTTTTTACTGGTTGTCTTCTCTTTATTTTCTTTTGCTCTCCCCACCCCATCCCCTAGTTTTCAGCCTGAAGAGTGAAAAGACTTAGGCTTACTGCACTGAAGAGGTTTAATTGTGGACATTAGAATGCTAAGAAAGACCAGGTATTTTTGTTTCAGTCACTTTATTCCAAATTCACATTGTTAAGTAGCTTGTGGGTATTCTCAGTCACTTTGGAATATTTTCTTTGCTTCTGTATTTTTGTTTTCTTAACCTCTGTTTCAGTTGCCAACAGTCTGCCTGAGTGACGATTTGCCAAAGAGTAGCTTTTATTTCAAACGTTTTGAAAGCTAAAAAATGTGTATGTGTACATGAATCTTATGAAAGTTAGTTTATAGCTACTGGGTTCTTATCTCTCTGCTTTCCAGACAGCTTAGCCACCTATTAGAGAACCATGCCCTTGGGTTTTATTACTCTTGTAAGGGAACTGATTTATAAAGCAGAAGACCTTCCCTCTGAGCACTGGAGCCTGCAAAACAGAAATCTGGTATCTTTGCTTTTAAAAGGCCAATTTAGCTCTCTCTCAGTGTTATTAGGCTCAGAGGACTCCTAATTGCCTACAATAAAGGGCATTCATGAGCTCTTTTCCTACATTCTTAATATTCATTAGAGAGAAGCCTCCCAGAAAACATAAGCTTCAGCATGCTAGTGGAGTACAAGGCCTTTAATCACTGGAAGTTATTTCTGTTCTGGAGTTTGTTTCTTTAAAAATATATTTATTTTTGTCCTTTGAAGAGATTACACAGTGAAAAGTAAGTCTCTTTCTCTGAAGGCACTTTGCTAGTGTGTTTATTAATAACTATAAACAATCTTTTCAAACAAACGGGAGAGCCCCATGCACATGGTTTTGTGCTGCTTTATCTTTAACAAGCACATACTCTTCTGTTGTGTGTCTATTGATTTATGTGTGCTTCACGTCAGACTGTCTGCGACAGCTTTGACCTCCTTTCAGTGTTGGCTAGTTTTTTTCTTGCTGTGGCCAAATTCTAGAAAACCAGGGCCTAGATGGGCCACCTGTTCTGAAGTAAAAGCAAATGACAGTTTTTGTTCGTGTAGGGTTTGAGTTAATGATGAAGCTTTTCAAACCCAGTTGACAGGAAATAGTATTATGTAGTGAAAAGCTCCTTGGTTTCTCTCAGAAAACTACCGTCTTGGGTAATTTTCTTAGTTAGGTTTACTTCTATATTTTGTATTTAATGCCCTCATGGCTGATTCTGAACAGGTGAAGCCTGATCATTGCAGTAGCCATCTTCTCTCCTTTTGTTTCAGCATAGCCATGATGTGTATTTGCAGCCCACTACTTCCCGGTGTACTCAGTCATCACCATGACTCAGCCATTCATTGCTTCCCACTAACTACGTTGAAGACGTCTTGGAGGGTGCGTGTAATCATCAGAGGAAAAGGGGACTTTCTGCCATGGGCAGAGTTTGAGCAAGTGCCCCTTGCACATCCCATAATAGACACAGGAGAGCCAAGAGATTGGAGAAAGGGCTGCACTAGAATTGTGAGAATTGTAGAATTGTAAGGATGGCAGGATAGAGACCAGAAATCTCAGCCACAAGTGGTGGCATGACTCCCATGTGCCATTACTGTACAGAGTCCCACCTTAAAGTTGCTTACCAGCTAGTAAGGTGGGTGAGTGGGATGGGGTATTACAGAGGATTGGAATACTGTGCCAAAAAGAGTTTTAAGCAATGGTGCTAAAAGGATGCAGGGGAGAGAGATACCAGGTGAGGAGGAATCCAAATGAGGCTACATGGAGGGAGTGCTGTTCCACTGGGCCTTGGAGTCTAAGACTGTAACAAGCAGACAGGATGGAGAATGCCTTACAAGAGGGAAGAACAACCTTAACAAATACCCTGGAGTGGGGGCCCGTGACCTATGCCCCAGAAATAAGATAGTTTGGCCAGTGTATAGGTTAGATGAAGATCTAGTAAAAGAATGACCCAGAAAGGTAGACTGGCCATAGCAGAGGGACAGCGTTAAGATTTTGTACTAATTTTGCATACAGCTGGTGGCCTTCAGAGATTTTGGCGTGAGTGTATACGTCTACTGCTAATGAAGGCTTCAAAGACTGTGCTGAATACGTACTGACAGGGCCTTTGTGACTTACATAAATCACAAATTATACTGTTGTTTGTTCAATTTTTCTGCCTCTTCCTACCTCTCTTCCTTCCGATCACCCCTGCCCCCACTCCAGGGACCTGTTAAGACAAGGTCATGTTACTCCCGGCTTTGGTAAAGCTGTATATAGCAAAGCTGAAGCTGAAATAAATGACACATACACGAAACAGCCAGAACTTGATGCATTGGGAAGGTCAGGGAAATGCTCAGTAGGCAGCAGCTCTGATGTTTTCTGAAGGCAAGCAGCTGTGGAAACGGCCTAAGGGCACTTGAGTATTTGGTGTTTTTGATTTGTCCATAAGAAAAATATGAATAAATATTTACCAGTTACCTGCCTGACAGGTGAGGCAATGTTGATACTGCACATTGGGAAGCTTGTTCAGGAGATGCTGTCTACCCAGGGAGCGTGATGACCGTGGGGGTCAAGGAGGCAGGAGGCTGACAGGAAATCCCCAGTCTCCACCCACAAAAAATTCTTCCCTTCTTAGTAACCCTGTTCATAGTCCAGGCTTGTCTTTGGCGGAGTTCAGCAGAGTTGTTTAGTTGAAAGTACTGTCAGGAATGTGCGCAGAAAAAAAATGTAGCGTTTTGCAATCCAGAGTAGCAAAGTGGGAGATGGTAAATATTAAAAACACTTCTCTCAGATACAAGTTGGGTGGAGGTAAGTGAAATTTGACTTTTCAGGAGAGGTTACTTTTCACTCCTAAATTGTCTTCCAATTTTTTTTTTCTTCAGAGGAAATTTCCATCAAAAAAAAAATTTTTTTTTTTTTTGCTTTTTAAAAGGAAATATGCTTTATATATCAGGCAGATCACATGCAATATAATATTAAATGCTTTTCATTATTATATAATAAACCCTCAAGGCAAAAATAAGCTATTTTTCCCACTACATAATGATAATACTTTTAACTTTAGTACTATTTTAGTGTCAATCACCTAGCAGTCTTACTTAATAAGAAAATAATTTCTTACTTCGAAATTATTTTTTTGAAGTGAGTATAATATTGATAGAAAAGTCTGATAGACCATACACAAAAGAAACTACACACTCCCACATGAATGTTGAAACAAAATTTCTAAATACAGTAAAATCTGCAAAAGCCAGACTGTATAAAGCGGAAACCTGTCAGAGAAGGAAAAGTCAAATATTTTCCACTAAAACGAGCAATAGAAAAGTATTAAGACTGTATCCTGTCAAATGTGGAAAACTGCGAGACCCGGAAAAACAAGACAGTCCTATCAAGTTTCAGCTCTCACAGGTTTCACTGTATTGACTCCAACAGCATCCACTGGTAGATTGTATTGTTTTTCACCAAACATTTTGGTACCCTTCCTTTGTGGTGCCTTTCCCTATGGGAGCATTATACATCCCTGCCTTGTTGAACTTAGGCCATGGGATTTGTTTTGGCCAGTGAATAGTGAGTGGAAGTGATATGCAAGATGTCTGAGTAAAAGTTTTTTTTTTTTTTTAAATTTTTAATTTTATTGTACTTTAAGTGAAAGTTTACAATTCAAGTTAGTCTCTCATACAAAAATTTATACACACATTTTTATGTACCCTAGTTGCTCTCCCTATACTGTGACAGCACACTCCTCCTTTCCACCCCGGATGTCCCGTGTCCATTCAACCAGCTCCTGACCCTGTCTGCCTTCTCATCTCACCTCCAGACAGAAGCTGCCCATTTAGTCTCATGTATCTACTTGAGCTAAGAAGCACACTCTTTGTGAGATCATTTTACGTCCCATAGTCCAGTCTAATCTTTGTCTGAAGAGTTGGCGTCAGGGATGGTTTTAGTTCTGGGTTGACAGAGAGCCCGGGGGACATACCTTCTGGTCTTTTTACTAGAATTTGAGTTCTGCACCCCACTTTTCTCCTGCTCCATCAGGGACTCTCTGTTGTGTTCCCTGTCAGGGTGGTCATTGGT
>NW_004444050.1:6136039-6142029 GCF_000243295.1 Trichechus manatus latirostris | reverse complement strand
TATTTTCACCAAAAAAAAAAAAAAAAAACATTGAGAAGTTAGAGGGTTGATATGTTGTGGGGTGGTTAACTGATGTCATAAAACAACATGAGAAACTATTTGTTCAGTAAGCCTTCACTTGAAGTACAATAAAAAATAAAAATAAAAAAGTTTTAATTGCCAGCCCTTCATTTATCATGCCCTCTTTTCCCTCTTCTGTGAGATCAGTAATATCCCAGATGGCAGTTACTCCAAGGGCCTGGATCTTGGAATGAAGGTGATATGAAGCAGAACTATAGCTGACCCACAATGGGGCATATGGCATAAACCATTATAAGCCCCTGAGACGGGGTATTTGTTACCCCAGCTTAGCCTAGCTTGACTATTAACAGTGACCAAGAGAGCTTTAATTCCAGGAATGCAAGGGTAGTTTAATTAGTAAGTTCATTGCTATAATTTATCACATTAATAGAATTAAGGAGAAAAATTATATGATTTTTATAGATTTTGAAAAGCCATTTGACAAAAACGTAAGTATTGATATAAAAAATAATCAGTTAAAGGAGAATTAATGGATAATTCCTTCACATAAGATATACAGGTATGCATATATATGTATGTATATGTGTGTTTGTATAGATGTGTGTTTCTATATTTCCAAAGCCAGTATTTTATTTATTGGGAAACTACTAGAGGTTTTTCCATTCTAGTCAGGAACAAGACAAGGATGCAGTATATCACTACTATTTAACATTGTACTGTAGGTGATTAGCCAGTGGAATTAAGCAAAAAACCAAGACAAACAGAAAAGCATGAGGAAAATTTGAAAGGAAGAGTAAAGCTATCACTATATAGATCATATGATTATATATCTGCAAAGTACAAAAGAATCAGTGAAAAATTACGACAGAAAACTTAATAAAGCAGAGGACATAAGATTAATATAGGAATCAATATTCTTCACATATGCAAATCATAACAATCAAGAAATAATGGAAGAGCAGACCCTATTTATAATCGCAAAAACAAACCAAAACAAAAACTGCCTAGGAAAAAACTTAGCAAGAAATTGGCAAAACTTATGTGAGAACCTTTGCAGAAGAGCTAAAACACACTCCTGAAAGACACCAAAGTACAACTGAACAGGTGGAAAGACATACCATGTTCTTGGATAGCAAGATTCTACATTGTAAAGATGTCAGTTCTCCCTAAGCAAATTTTAATGTAGTGAAAATATCATTAGTTTTTTTCCTAAGGAGTCCTGGTGGTTAGACAAGTTAATTCTAAAGTTCATTTGGAAGAATAAATGAGCAGTTGTAGCTAGGAAATCTCTGTAAAGAAAGCAATAAGGGAGGGTTAGTCCTACCAGATAATTAAATATATTTATAAATAATGAAGTACTGACACATGAATAGACCTTGAAATGTCACAGGTTAGAAAACCCAGAAATAGACTTAAGTGCACATGGAAATTTAGAAATGACAAAGGCAGCATCTCAAATCAAAAGGGGGAAGACATTTTTAAAATGGTGTTGGGACAACTGCATACCTATATGCAAAAGGATAAAACTGGATCTGTTGTTCACCATATACCAAGATGCATCCCAAAGGGATCAAAGATCTAAATGTAAAAAAGAAACCATACAAGTAGTAGCAGAAAAACTAGGTGAATTCTTTCATAACTCAGAAGTGGGGAAACTCCTAACCCTGATTCAGTATCCCAAAGATTATTGTGTTAGTTGCTGTGTGACCACATGTGTGCAGAGTAGAACTGCTGATCACCAGGCCTGTCTTCTGAGGCACCTCTGGGTGACTTCAAACTGCCAACCATTTGGCTAGTAGTCGAGCACTTGACTGCCCACACAAGGAAACACTGGCAAAAATGCTAAATACCATTACACAAGGTTACTCCATACAGCATTATTTGTAATAGCAAAAAACTGCAAACAACTCAAATATCCATCAGTAGAGAACTAGTTAAATAAACTTTGATACTTCTATGCAGTAGAGTTCTCTGTAGTCGTGCAAAGGAGTTGGAACAGATACTGCTATGGCATGATCTCTAGGATATATTCTTAAGTGAGAACAGAAAGGTGAAGGGCAGTGTGATTAGTATGCTACCTTTATATGTGTATATATATTTATTGGACCTGGTGATCTGCTCCTGTAAAGATTACAGCCTAAGAAATGTATAGGCAGTTCTAGTTCTACTCTGTCTTATAGGGTCACTATGAGTCAAAATCAGCTCAGTGGCACACAGCAACAACATGTCAGTATATTTGTTGTTGTTAATTGTCGTTGGGTTGATTCTGACTCATAGTGACCTCGTGTGCAGAGTAGAACTACTCCATAGGGTTTTCAAGGCTGTGACTTTTCAGAGGCAGATCGCCAGGCTTTTCTTCCAAGGTGCCTCTGGGTGGGTTTGAACCACCAACCTTTTGACTCGTAGTTGAGCACTTAACCATTTGTGCCACCCAGGGACTCATACAGTGTATATGTGTATGTGTGTGTGTGTGTGTATGTCTGAGTTCATACTAGACTTCCGCCTTTCCACATTTGTAACTCCTTTCTCTATCAGTGAGAAATCTGACTCCCATTATCCTCAATGTGTTTACTAATTTGCTAGTCTAGAACACACAAAAGGAACTGGTTTGATTGTTTTTACATTTTAAGGTAAACTTTACATACAGTGAAATGCACAAACTTAAGTGTACAATTCTCCATGTGTTTTTACAAATACATGCACCCATGTAATCCATACTCTTAGCAAGATATTGACCACTGACATCATCCCAGAAAATTTCCTCAGGCTCCTTTCCTGTCCATTCTCTGGTTCTGCTCTGCCCCCAGAGGGAACCATTTACTGATTTTTTTACCATAAATTAATTTTTGGTGCTTTGAATTTGCATTAAAATACTCTACACATCAATAAGTCTAGATGACAAAATTGTAATTGTTGATGCTGCTTGATTATGGAGGTTTATTTTACTGTTTTCTCTACTTTTCTGAATGTTTGGAATTTTCCATAAAAGCAATTTTTAAAAATGTTAATTTTTCAGTGTTAATTCAGGGGTAGTCTCCTTTACTGAGTAATAGCTAATGGTTATAACTAAGATTCTCTTTATGTTTCTTCATAAATTCTGAGTTTTCAAAGTGGTGAAAGACAAGTAGCAGGATACCTCAGCAAAACATCTCCCTTCTCCCCAAATATCCACACAGCCTCTCCCTCCCCTGACTTTTCTCATAAACCAAGGGATTTCATCTAAATCAGGAAGGGAACTGTGGCAGAGGTTAACTTCAATATGGTGTTATTAAAAATATTTGTTTGGCATGAGAAATTAGATCAGCAAGATTTACTTGTAATGATCACTAGCAGCTCAGGAAAAGTGGCTTTTAATTAATATTAGATATTTTTATATATACAATTAAAAATAAATCCAAACGACTTGTCATGAAATTCTATACTTGTTTACTCAATAGTCCCTTATGAAGCTCAGTGGTAGATTTCCTTAGTTACACTGGACAATTTTTTTTCTTCTCAATTTCAGCTGGATGATTTAAATGATAAGAAAGGCACAGGGACATAATTAGAAAGGCTACCTTTGAAAAAAAGAAGTCTATGGATCCTGGCTGAAAGCAGCGAATACCAGAAAGATGTTTACCTGTGTTTTATTGACTATACAAAGACATTCAACTGTGTGGATCATAACAAATTATGGATAACATTGAAAAAGATGGAAAATCAGAACACTTAATTGTACTCATGAGGAACCTGTACACAGATCAAGAGGCAGTCGTTTGAACAGAAAAATGGGATACAGCGTGGTTTAAAGTCGGGAAAAGTGTGCATCAGGGATGTATCCTGTCACCAGACCTGCTGAATCTGTATGCTGAGCAAATAATCTGAGAAGCTGGATTTTATGAAGAAGAACAGGGCATCAAGATTGGAGGAAGATGCATTAACAACCTGCGAGATGCAGATAACACAACCTTGCTTGCTGAAAGTGAAGCAGACTTAAAGCACTTACTGATGAAGATCAAAGACCACAAGCTTCAGTATGGATTACACCTCGAAATAAAGAAAACAAAAATCTGGGGAGGTGGGGCCAAGGTGGCGGAGTAGTCAGATGGCTTCCTATGTCCCTCTTACAACAAAGACCTGAAAAAAACAAATGATTAGACTGTACATGAACATCTAGGAGCCCTGAACAAGGCAAAGTTGAGGAATCAGACTGAGTGGCAGGGGGAGAGAGAGAAACAGTTCGGAAGCAGCAAGGAGTTGCCGGACCTGACCTGGCAGGAGCCGCAGCCCTTCAGCCCAGATTGGCTCGGGTTGCGCAGAGAGGCGTGCATATAGCTTCGCTCACTCAGGAGGCAGTATCCACACTGAGAGAGATCCAGCAGCAGAGATTCTGCTTGGACACTCCAAACCGGTAAAAAGCACCACCCAACTGGCTAAAGATAAGTACATGCGTGTGGCATGTTTTGGGGATTTAAAAAAAAAAAAACATTTGGGAAATAGCTCTCTCCCATTTACCTCCTCCCTCCCCACTCTACACTGGTCCGGCTGGCTTCAGTGATCTCTGAGACCCTTGGGCCTAAAGTAGATCCCATAAGGCGACCTGACCCATTCTCCTGGCCTTGTAGAAGGAACAGATTAACAAACAGGGAAAAAATAAGCTACCGGCTCCCATAAGCCAGGAACTCAGGGTAGACACAGCTCCTTTGTCTAGGCATAGGCTTAAGGGGTCTGCAGACTTTGAGTGCCTTCCACCCCTGCGTAGACTTGTGTGAACCTATCTTAACAGTGTAAGCCCTCACTACCACAGTACAACAGGGTAAACACCTGAAGTCTAACTTCAACTGTTAGAGCTGTAAAGTGGCAGATTTGTGATGCTTGACACTGCTCTGCCCTTTAAGCAGGCACCTAACCTGTCTGCATCATGGGCTTGAGGACTGGTAGCTCCACCTATGCCACCTAGCCACCTGCTACAGGGGTCCAAGAATAAGTGGTTCCCCCCAGTCCTTACAGCCAACAGAGGAGGGTGCTCATAGTCAGGCTGCAAAACTCACCTACCTATTTGCTCTAGGGAACACGGACATGCTTTCCTTTCAGACACTCAGGAGCAGCCGTCAGCCGCCTGCCTTGCTCAGCACGTGACCCCCTACTGCAGCCAGATACCTGTGCCCACATCAATCACCCATGCCTCTCTAAGACTGTAGGTGAGAACCTGGACCACACACTTGGTGATGACTGCCTGGACACCTGAGCTGAATCCATACAGGGAAATTTAACAGACACCTGGGCACATATACTTAGCTACAGACCTAACTACCTGGTGATAGGACGTTAGAGCTTCAAACGTGCCAATAATCAAACTAGCACACATGAGCAGCCTATTTGGGCATATCAAAACAAAATAAAACAAGAAGCTAGGACACATTAACAAATATAAAATAAAATTATAATAACTTATTGATGGCTTGGAGACAACAGTCAATATCATATCACATAAAGAGGCAGTCCATGATGGTTTCAGCAAGCTCCCAAAATAAAGAATGATTAAATTTTCTGGAGGAAGAGAATTTCTTGGAATTACCAGAGGCAGAACACAAAAGATTAATATACAGAACTCTTCAAGAAATTAGAAAGTAAATTATAAAAAACACAGAGCAAGCCAAAGAACATACAGACAAAGCAGTAGCGCAACTTAAAAAAGTTATTCAAGAGCATAATGACAAATTTAATAGGCTGCAAGAATCCATAGAGAGACAGCAATCAGAAATCCAGAGATTAACAATGAAATTTCAGAATTAGACAACTCAATAGAAAGTCATAAGAGCAGAATTGAGGCAGTAGAAGTCAGAATTAGTGAGATTGAAGATAAAGCACTTGACACCAACTTATCTGAGAAAAAATTAGATAAAAGAATTAAAAATAATGAAGAAACTCTAAGAGTTATGTAGGTCTCTATCAAGAGAAATAACCTACGAGTGATTGGAGTACCAGAA
>NW_004444050.1:6073015-6129986 GCF_000243295.1 Trichechus manatus latirostris | reverse complement strand
GAATCAGGGGTGGAAAGGAGGAGTGTGCTGTCACAGTATGGGGAGAGCAATTAGTGTCACGTAACAATGTATGTATAAATTTTTGTACTGGAGACTAACTTGAAATGTAGACTTAATTTAAACTACAACAATAAAAAAAAAATTTAAAAAATCCCCACAACTGGACCAGTAAGCAACATCTTGATAAACAGAGAAAATATTGAAGTTGTCAAGGATTTCCTTTTTCTTGGATCCACAATCAACACCCACGGAAGCAGCAGACAAGAAATCAAAAGACGCATTGCTTTGGGGAAATCTGCTGCAAAAGACATCTTTAAGATGTTGAAAAGCAAAGATGTCAGATTAAGGTGCCCCTGACCCAAGCCATGGTATTTTCAGTGGCCTCATGTGCATGTGAAAGCTGGACCATGAATAAGGAAGACTGAAGAAGAATTGACGCCTTTGAATTAGGATGTTGGCGAAAAATATTGAATATACCATGGACTGCCAATATAACAAAGAAATCTGTCTTGGAAAAAGTACAGCCAGAATGCCCATTGGAAGCAAGGATGGAGAGACTACGTCTTACATACATTGGACATGTTATTAGGAGGAACCAGTCCCTGGAGAAGACATCATGCTTGGTAAAGTAGAGGGTCGGCTTAAAAGACGAAAACCCTCAACAAGATGGATTGACACAGTGGCTGCAACAATGAGCTCAAGCATAATAACGATTGTGAGGATGGCGCAGGACCAGGCAGTGTTTCGTTCTTTAGTACGTAGGGTCAATATGAGTCGAAACCAACTTGACAGCACCTAACATTAACAACAGCAAGAGGTTTATACCACTCTTTGAAAAGAAAAATTACTTAAGAAAGTCCACTAGCATCTCAAAGGAAAAGATAGTACCATTTTCTGCTTCTGTTAAACACATAGGATAAGAAAGCTAGCTAAATCCATTATAGATTTAAAACGTTGAGTAAACATATATTATCTGAACCTCAAAAAAGAAACTTCGAAGTTTACAAAACCAACTACTCTAAAATGCCTTCTAGTATTGAAGCTTTTTAGTAGCTTTGATACTAGATGTAGAAATAATATATAACGTAAGAGGGGTGCATCCCAACATATTTGAAAAAGAGAATTATGGTAGAAAAATACTGGCCTACACAGGAATTCAAGTCTGTGTATATATATGCCTGGATTACATTCAAAAGCCAAGTGCAAATTATCAATGATTTGTTCTTTTATTATCTTGGCCTTCTTCTACCAGCCTGAATAATTGAGTTGAATAAAATAAAAAATTTGGTATCATGTTGAACTAGATTACATCTTCTATGATTGTCAGTAATTTGAGAATTTGCTGCTTATGTTTTTATATCATATATACATCATCCTCTCCAAAGAGGGTCCATACTTAAGGCAACCTAGTATGTAGTTTAAAATGTTTTAAAATTGCAGGACAATAAGATATTAAATAAAATAAATGACTGGAAGATCTAATGCTGCAATGTATAGAATTTGACAGTGTCATGGATTGAATTGTGTCCCTCAAAAATGTGTCAACTTAGCTAGGCCATGATTCTGAATATTGTGTGATTGTCTACCATTTTGTCATCTGATGTGATTTTCCTCTGTATTGTAAATCCTACCTCTATGATGTTAATGAGGTGGGATTATCGGTAGTTATGTTAATGAGGCAGGACTCAATCTACAAGATTAGGTTGTGTTTTAAGCCAACCTCTTTTGAGATATAAAAGAGACAAATGAGTGGAGAGACCAGGGACCTCATACCACCATGATAGCAGAACGCGTCCTTTGGACCTGAGGTTCCTGCGCGGAGAAGCTCCTAGACCAACGGAAGAATGATGACAAATACCTTCCTCCAGAACCGACAGAGAGAGAAAGCTTTCCCCTGGAGCTGGCACCATGAATTTGGTATAAACTTTTGTTTGTTGAAGCCATGCACTTGTGGTATTTCTGTTATAGTGGCACTAGATACCTAAGACAGACAGCTTTTAATAAAACTTTACCACTGGAAGGTTAACTCTTCCCAAATATTTTAAATCAGAAACTGACCAAGTTTAGCATTTTTCAACATCTCTTCAACAAGAGCTCAATTTTTAAAGATATAAATCTTATTCTAAGCTCCTTTGCAACTAAACTTTTGTTATGATATCCTAAACTCTGGAAACATTAAAAGGAAAAAGGGATCCAGCAAATTAGAACATACCATGTAGCAAAGAGAAACGCAGCTGTATCGGTTCTGGTGACCGTAGAACTTGGAGGAACTGCAGACTGAGAAACATGTAAGGTGAAACAGGAAAGAAAATAGAGTCATATGTGTTTCATGGATGCTATTAGTGTTGGATTAGCAAGATTATCAGTGGCAAAAATGGTAAAACTTTCAGAAGTAACTCCAAAAGGAAAACTTCTAGAATTTATGAATTTTGCAAGAGTTGGTAACAAAGTGGAAAAACCGTAGGATTTAGTCTTTGCATACTTTATTTTTCTTACTAGCCCTTATGGGTTCTTGAGGATCATGATGTGTCATTTAACTTTGTGTCATGGATTCATTCCATAAACATTTTTTGGGCATCTACATGTGCAAGACATTGTACTGTGTGTTGGGGTACAGTAAATTAGTGATTTCATTTGCCTTTGAGGGACATGTATTCTAGTTAGAGAGACAGGAAGTGCAGTAGTTATATCACCCATTGCCTTTGAGTCGATTCCGACTCATCCCAACTCTGTAGGACACAGTACAACTGCCCTGTAGTGCTCCCAAGGAGCAGCTGGTGGATTTGAAGTGCCAACCTTTTGATTAGCAGCTAAGCTCTTAACCACTGTGCCACCAGGGCTCCTGCAGTTATATTAGAGGATGCAAATGCCATGATGATTATGCATCACCTACATTTCACAAATGACAAACTTAAGGCACAGAGAAAATCTTTCTTTTTATTCCTAGTCCTTCCAAGACTGTTCCTAGCTTTCTAGAGTATGAAGGCCTTTTCAAAAACATTTTGTGAACCTTTTCCCAATTTATCAAGTTATACATTTTAGATCCAGGGATTAAAAATATATACACGTGACAAGAAGCTATGAATTCATTATGACTTTAGATATGAATTTCATTTTTGTTCATCACATACATTCAAAACAGCAATACATATACTAGTCATTTGGCCTAAAGATGTATGGTGTGTGTGGATTTGAGAATGTATTCAGCACCTACTCACCCTTACCCCTACTGCTAGGGTCCATATCTACAAGTTTGGGAATCCCCGTTTCATTGAGGTTAAGGTTCTGTATGCAGGTCACATCTCCTTAAACCAGTGACCATTTTGGTTAAGCTCTATAGCTAATAACTAATAAAAAATTTAGTTATTTTGAGCAGTACGACAAAAATGTAGCTCATCTTAAACAGGAACGGAATAGGAGGAGCTATAGGTTATTCACTTGTACTTTTTTCGGGGGAATGCTATGTTCACTTGTATTTTTTTTTAAGCAGCTTTATTTGGAATCAACTCGATGGCAACGGGTTTGGTTTTTGGTTTTGATACTGAGATACATTCACTTCTATTTTTTAAAGTACTTTCCACAATTAACTCTCTATCATTTAAAATAATTTGATTCTGAAGAAAATTTGCCTCTAAAGACCTTAAAAAAGAGAGAGAGAGAGAACATTCACTTTCTCACCAAACATTTCCATTCTTTCCTTCTTACTTACTGGTGAATCGTTCTCTTCTCCCACAGTGTGGAACCTCCCCCCACCCCCCAACCAATTCTTTATCTTCATCCTGCTATAGCTTGCTAGCCTTTTCAGAGGGGTCTCCTCCTGGGCCTGACTCATTTCCTTCTAAGCAACTCACCTGCGACTTACTGCTCTGGGACTGTGTGTGTTGAAAGACTTGGTTAGTGGGGTGGATGGTAAAGCCAGCAGTAGCGAATTTGGATAGGTAGCTTGGTATGCAGCAAGCTTGTTGTAATGAAGATGCCTCACAGATCCTGTAGACATTTCAATAGCCAGCACTTGACTACTTCTCATCTAAAAATAAAAGGTGTATTTCCCAGCTTAAAATTGAAATTTACTTTTTTTATTTTTAGTAGTTGTTTCCAAGTAGCTTCAAAAATGGAATTATTTTAATGAAAGACATGGTGTAAATCTAAGACGGAGATTCTAATTGGAGGGACAGATGAATAAGTCAGTGATTGCAGAACGTGTCATAATGCCCTTAGTGGTTTGATTAAACTCAACAAGAAGCATTTTTAGAGGCTCATCTATGTTAAAAAATATTAAAGACCATATCCATTTTGAAAATGGCAAAACTAAGCCACTTTCTAGGACCACATTTTCAGAAAATTCACTATTAAAAACAATGTAGGAGAGACAAGATGGAGCAGACACACTTCTCTCTATTCTTCCTGCTAAGTAGAGCTCCAAGTCCTGGATATATAGAAAACAAACATAAGAAGGCTCTGAAAAGTGAAAAGAAGGCAGACCAGCTAGAGACCTCAGGACCCAAGGAATGACACAGCAGTGAGTTCCCTGGGTTTTCTTTTTGCCTCGTAGATCCCAGACTGGGTGATGGAGAAACCTGCCACGGGGGAACAGCAACAGGAGCAGACAACAAAAGCCCCAAGAAAAGCCTGCTCTCTCCAACCTAGCAAGACAACACTTTTAGACAGTAACTGTCCTACTCCAAACAAAACCCTGGACAAAACCATGGCCCCAACCCCATCCCCCATTAGCAAAGACCAAGTGGGGGGCTCAGACTTCCCCCTAGTCTGGCTGTAATGAGGCCCAACTTCCGCTGGGATGGTGTCAGAGAAAGTGTCAGAGTGCGGAGCCCAGACTTTCATCCTGCCTGAGGGGAATGAAGCCCACCCCTCCATGGCGTCAGTGAATGTCACAAGGGGAGGGGCATGAGGGAACTTTTTAGGGTGATGGAAATGTTGTCATGATAGGAGTATGAGTTAAGGGAGTCTGCATTTGTTAATTCTGATTAGACCATACAATTTAGATCTGTATATTTTATAATACAGGCAGTCCCCGGGTTATGAACAGCCAACTTAATGGGCAGCTTGTACTTGCCTTTTAATGTTATGTAAATTTACCCTAACTTTGAAACAATTGAACCAGCCCCTACTCACAACAATTTCTTCATCACAATCACCTTGACTTGCTGCACGTGCAGCTTTTAAATCTTTGAAAAGGCTTTGAGTCTTTTGCACTAAAGTAAGGCTGGATAAGAACTGTATGTACCTGTTCTACTTACCTACGTATTCAACTTAAAGACACAGGAATGGATCTTGTTGGTAACACGGGGACTGCCTGTATATAAATTATACACCCTCATCTCAACAACACAAAGTTGGAGAGTAAGGCTGTTCTAGTTCTTCTAATTCGGCAACAAAGTTAAAGTACTAGGTGGTAGATGATCTTGAACAATATACAGTTGGCTATTCAATTTTTAGTTTTATCAGTCGAATTCAAATTTCTACAACTGTGAGCTTAAAAGTATTGAGGGTTAGTTTGTTGATATTTCGGCTACTTATCTTTCCCCCATATAAAATTTATGAATCAGTATTTATTACTTCTAACATGCTTAGGTCTCCAGTGATCTGAGCCCCATCCCACCCCATTACCGAGATTTTCATGTGATTTTTGTGTGTTGATCTTGTATCCTGCCTGCAATGTTGCTAAATTCTTCTATTAGTTCCAGTTTTCTGGTGGAATCTTTAGGGTCTTCTATACATAGGATCATGTTGTCTGCAAATAGTGATAATTTTACTTCTTCTTTTCCAATATAGATACCTTTTATTTCTCTTTCTTGTCTTTTTACTCTGGCTAGGACTTCCACTACAATGTTGAATAAGAGTGGTGACAATGGACATCTTTGTCTCATTCATGTTCTCAGGGGGAAGGTTTTCAGTCAGCCTTTTCTGTTGAGAATGATGTTGGCTGTTGGTTTTTCATATACACCCTTAATTATGTTGAGGAGTTTCCCCTCTATTCCCATTTTGCTGAGAGTTTTTATCAGAAAAGGGTGTTGAATTTTATCGAATCCCTTTTCTGCATTGATTGATATGATCGTGTGGTTCTTTTCCTTTGTTTTATTTATGTGGTGGATTACATTGATAGGTTTTCTGATGTTGAACTACCCTTGCAATCCTTTGATTTCTTGTATGACCCAATAATTTTTTAGTAGTGTATTATTTAGTTTCCATGTAATTTTTTTTTTCCTTATTTACCCTGCTGTTGGTTTCTAGTCTCATACCGTTACAGTCTGAGAAGTTGCTTTGTATGATTTCAGTCTTTTTAAATTTGTTGCGACTTGTTTTGTGACCTAGCATATGGTCTGTTCTGGAAAATGATCCATGTGTGCTGGAGAAGAATGTGTATTGTTCTGATGCTAGGTGGAGTGTTCTATATATGTCCGTTAGGTACAGTTGGCTTGTTGGTTTTAACTTCTCAATGTCTTTAGGGATTTTCTTTTTAGATGTTCTGTCTATAATTGAAAGTGGTATAGAATTGTCTATTTCTCCTTTCATATTAGTCAGATTTGTTTCACATATTTTGGTGCATTGCTGTTAGGTGCGTATGTATTTATAATTGTTATGTCTTCTTGCTGAATTGACCCTTTTATCATGTCATATCCTTTATCTCTTGTAACAGATTTTGATTTAAAGTCTCTTTTATCTGATATCAGTATGGCTACCCTTGCTCTTTTTTGTTTACTAGTTGCATGGAATATTTTTCTCCATCCTTTTATTTTCAGTCTGTTTGTGTCCTTGTGTCTAAGGTGGGTTTCTTGTAGACAGCAAAATGATGGGTCAGGTTTTTTTATTCTGCCACTCTCTGCCTTTTGCATGGGGTGTTTAGACCATTTACATTTAAGGTTATTGTCTACTCAGTCATTTTGTTATTTGTTTTTTGAGTGTTTCATATCTTGTTTATTATACTGATTTTTGTTGTTTGTATTTGGGTGCTTTCTTGTGATGAGCCTTTTTGTTAACTTGCTTTTCTCCTGAGTGTTTCTTCTTAGTGATTTCTTAGTGGTTATCACAATACATTACATGACTTACAATTAACTACAGCATCTAGCATAAGAATAACTGTTAACATACAACCTTAACATAGTAAATCTATTCCTGATATGGTCCTCCCTGCCCCATTTCTGTTGGTGTGTCTCCACTAACATCAATATACAACCTATATTTGAGAGGTTTAGTTTGTACTTATTTCTTAATGTTCTTGCCTTTCCATTTGGAGTACTCCCTTGAGTAATAGTTGCAAAGCTGGTCTGGTAGTGGCAAATTCCTAGAGTTTCTGTTTGTCTGGGAATGTCTTGATTTCCAGCTTCTTTTTGAATGACAGCTTTGCTGAGTAAAGTATTCTTGGTTGTGAATTGTTTTGGTTCAGTGTTTTATATACGTTGCTCCCTTGTCTTCTGGCCTTTAGAGTTTCTGGAGAGGAATCCACATTGATTCTTATGAAAGACACTTGGTATGTTAAATTGTGTTTTTCTCTTGCTGCTTTCAAAATTCTCTCGTCTTTGGTTTTCAAGAATTTCATTAGGCTATGTCACAGAGTTTTATCTTTTTGTGTCTCTTCTGATTGGGGTTCTTGTAGCTTCCTGTATTTGCAGGCTTGGTTCTCTGCTTAGGTCTGGGAAATTCTGATTATCTCTTGGAAGATTGTTTCTATGCCTTTATTGTTGTTGTGGTACTCTGGGATTCCTAATTCTAATGTTAGATTTCTTAATTGAATCCCACATTTCTTTTTGGTTTTGCTTTTCTTTGTTCTCTTATTTCTCTTGAGACTTGATAAGTTCAGATATTTTGTCTTTCAATTCAGATTTTCTATCCTCCACTTGTTTGACCTTATTGTTGAGTGTTTCTCTTGCTTTTCCTAATTCAGATGTTTTTTCAGTTTCTTTTTTTTTTTTTCAAATTCCTTGTTGAATCTCTCATTTTGTTTCTCCATTTGCTTCCTGAACTTCGCCAGTTGGTTTTTTGCTTTTTACTTTCTTTGAACATATTTGGCACCACAGTCTGAAAATTATCAATTCTTTGCATTATTCTGGCCTCCACTGGAGATTTCCTCTTCTTCATGTTTTGCTTTTGAGTGCTTCTTTTCTTGTGCCTTGTGTTTGCTAGTTTTTGTTGCACTTGAGCCATTTTGTTATCTTCTTTTATTCTGTTTATTGTGGGAAAATTCAGGAGTTCTGTATGCTTGGGCTCTGGGATTCAACATGCATGTGTGGGAGGACGGGTTTCACTGGATGCCTCTGCTGGTGTGTGCAGTGGGGATCCACTTTATTGTGGTGATGGTAAGGGTTTTTATGTCTTCCCTCACTGGCACACCCACTATCCATGGTGTCCCACTGGGGGCCGCCTCCAGCTTGCCTGTCTGGACCATTCTCCTTGCCCTGTTGCCCTTACAGCTCTTCCTAGTCCTAGTGCCCATTAGTTTTGGGCCTTAGCAAGGGTCAACAGTACTCTTGCACAGCATTAAGGTTTTCCTTTGCCCCCTCCCACTTGCACAGCCTATGAGCTCCCATGGCCAATTTGCGCTGCCTTACAAAAATTCTGGCTAGAACTTCCTCAGATAAGCTTCCTTTCTGTGTTACCTGCTTGGGGTGTTACCCCGTTGTCGCAAAACGGCTACGAGCTCGAAATCCCGATATTAGTGGGTAGGATCTCAGTTTCTGGGCTGATCCCGTTCCTCCTCTCCCCTGCTTCAGGACTCACCCCGATTCTCCATTTCCTCAGTGCTTGTATGGAGTTCTGAGATCTGTCTGTGCTTGTTTTCAGTCACTGTTCAGTGTTAGTTGCTGGGGGAGTAGGTGGGGGCATGCACACACTTTGCCATCTTGCTCCATTATCTAATATTGAATTTTAATATAATTGAAACTGGATTTATAAACTGTATGAGTAATCTCAATAGTACTGTTTTAGTCTTTTGTAACTTAGTAATAAAAAAAATTAGCAACTTTAGGTAAGTGAGAAGCTGGCTGATAAGTCATTAATGAAAGATTTTATTTGGTCCAGTATTGTGAAGATTCTTCCTCCTCGGTTTATATCATATGAACCAAAAAACCAAAAGCTATCTTTATACAAGTATATTCTGAAGGACTTCTAAAAAAAGCACACAACTTGAAATTCAAGGTACAAAAGCAGCTAAGGATATGTAGCATATTGCAAAGTGTCCAGCTAAAAAGAAACCTTTTTACACATACAATAAATTATATTAAAAGTATTTGAGTGGAATATAAAATCATTTGGAAGAAGTTTAAGTGCTGCTCAAATGATTCTAATTCTAAAATCTGACAAATCCATCAAGTACAAATATGTGTCATTCGATAGTGTTTTTTCCCTTCTTCTCTTTAAACCCTTTTTTGTTAGGGAGATATTTACACAATTTTGCCTAAAATTGTGTTTTATTTCTTTTAAGAGACTTACCTAAGTTTTAAAACATTGTGGCCATGGGTTTTAATTTGAAACCTCTGCCATTTCCTCTTCCCTTCTAGAACTTGTTTAGAAATGCTAGCTTCTAAGAAACTGTACAGATAAAGCCAATTCAGTGAGGAAATAGTGCAGCCTGATTCTCTGAACTGACTACTCGATTTCGTGGAACAGCGTCTGAACAATTCTCAGGGCCTGAAAGGTTCTCCCTGCAGGTCAGTCTAGCACAGCACACTGAATGCACTGCAGAAAAGGTGGTTACTGTCACTGTCATGATCGTGACATTTCAGAAATCATACTAGGAAGGAAGTGCTGGGTGACACCTCAATCAGACATGGGGGAGGAGAAGTCCAAGCTGTCCACAGCACAGAGATGACAAGCTGTACTGACAAGTATGGAGAACACTGAGTCCCAATCAAGAACAAATAAGGACTTTCAGACTTTTTTTGTGGAAAGATATTTAGTTACTTTAGGTTAGGAATTGTCTTAGTTATCTAGTGCTACTGTAACAGAAATACTACAAGTGGATGATTTTATAAACAGAAATTTATTCTCTCAGTTTAGAAGGCTAGAAGTCCGAATTTAGGGCGCCAGCTCTAGGGGAAGGCTTTTTCTGTCTGCTCTGGGGGAAGGTCCTTGTCTCGTTTCAGCATCTGTGGGCCTGGTGTTCCTTGGAGATCTCCATGTGTCTTGCCATCAATTGTCCCCTGGGTCTAGGAGGTTCTCAGGGCAGGAACCCCAGGTCCAAAGGATGTGCTTCGCTCCTGGCTCCTCTTTCTTGGTTGTAGTCGGGTCCCTTTTTCTCTCTGCTCGCTTCTCCCTCCTTTTATCTCTTGTAAGATAAAAGGTGATGCAGGCCACACCCCAGGGAAACCTCCCTTACATGGCATCAAGGCTGTGACCTGAGTAAGGGTGTTGCATCCCACCCAAATTCTCATTAACACAACATAATCCTGCCTCATTAACATAACAAATAGCTCTCTCCCAAATGTGACCATAACCACAGGCACAGAGGCTAGGATTTACAACACATCACAAAATGGAGAACCACACAATACTGGGAATCATGGCGTAGCCAAGTTGATACAGACACAATTCAATCCATGACAGGAATCATATCTTCTTCCACTTCATTTTTTTAAATAGGAATTTACTGCCCACTGTGTGATTTAGAGACAACTGAAGTGTTCAATCTTAATCAAATTAAACTCTGTTGAGTATCCTCTTTTAACTCTTTTGGGACAAGATACCTCCTTAATGACACTGTTCAATTTCAGTTTTTTATATGGACAAAGTAAAGGTCTATAAATACTTTGGCATCTTATAACTTTTCCTAGTGTAGCATGAGGGCTGATAAGGAACTCAACAGACATAAAGGCTCAGTGGAAATAATGAATATGCTTTTACGTCTCTTCTCCTGCTCTGACTTTGGGACAAAAACATGCGGTCTTTTCACTGATCAAAGCAACCATAGTATTGATCAGATCACAGTGACACCGGCAAGTGCCCAAAAGTAAGGGACAAATATGTGGGAGGGGTGAGGAGGTGGCAGGGGTGTAGCCCGTGAAAGTAGATGAGCATGGTGTGAGGGAAATGGCTGAAAAACTGACACTGGTTTAACATTGTAAGGTTACTTAACCATGACTTTGAAACCCAGAATAATTTCAGAGGTGAAAAATCACCACCTCTCCTACTAGTGGTACTGAGGGAGAAAAACAAATTAGCCAGGGTTTTTCCCTGACAGGTTACAAGCATCAGACAAAAAAGATAACAGAAGCCAAATCAAGTCAATATAAAGCCATAATAAAATACAAAATTAAGACATTATAATGGATGTTATTCTAGGTCTCAAAAATTTGGAAGACTTCTATTTAAATTAAAATCTCTTACACACACACAAAATCCAAAGTGAAAAAGTATCAATTTCAGTAAAGATATCAACATATATATATGCACACATAGATACACATATGAATAATGCAAAATAGATTGACAAAGATGTAATTTTGGCACTTTTACTGGATTTTTGAAGAAAGCGTGTATATACAAATAACTTTGCACACAAACTCTCAATCTGGACAAACAGGATGTAGAATTAAAAGGTGCAAATGTTTCCGTTCTCACAAGTAACATTGAAACAGATAACTTTACCTGTTAAACAACCTGGTTGGCAACTTAATGAATCTGGCTTGATTCGCCTAACTCCGTAAGTTTGACAAAGTTACTTTAGTTTATATCAGTGACACCTGGTTATCTACTTTCAGTACATGTTTATCATTTGGCCAGAGGTCCATAAATAATATTAACATTTTCAATGTAGGAAAATTAAGTTCTAGAGGGAAATACTGCTCAGTAGATAAATTCTCCTGGAATTTCTTGCAGCAAAGGTTCTTCAAATTTAAATCGTTTGGAAATGGCCTTTTGCTCCGTTTTCTCTTTTTCAGACTGTCTGCATTGCCCTAAAGTATATGAAGTAACTACAATTAACTCCTCTGTTAGAACTGTTTCCTCGGTTTCTGGTTTCTCAGTATCTGAGTTAATTTCAGGCACAGAATCACCTTCTTGGAGGCCATGTGCTTCTTCTAATGCACCTTTCACCCTGAGAGAAGGACCTTGAATACTGCTCAGTGTTAACCATGGATGTTTCAGACATTCTTCAGCGGTGGCTCGATCTCTGTATAAAGACATACATTTACACTTAAGACAACATAGTTAAAACTTCCATTAGGAATTAGAATATAAGATACTACATTTATTATATTTTATTTTGGAAAGTATTAAGAGTTGGCAAAAATCCTACTGAGATTCCTGAATAAAACTAGAAGTTTTGACATTTGCATTCAATTCTCCATAATGTTGAAAAATACTTTAATTAAAAAAAGAAAAAACCAAAAAACCACTGCTGTCAAATCAATTCTGACTTATAATGATCCTACAGGACAGAGTAGAACTGCCCCATAGGGTTTCCAAGGGACAGCAGGTGGATTCAAACTGCCGACCTTTTGGTTAGGAGCTGAGCTCTTAATCACTGTGCCACCAGTATGGTATCTCTAGAAAGCCCTCTTGAAAGTCCAAGAACAGATGGACAGGTATATCTGTTAGGGATCAGTTGTCATTCTGTCGTCAATTTCTAGTAACCATGACTTATAAGTGCCATTCTCAACAGGACACCTTTGCAATAACACAATTTTGCTAACTAACTTTTAAAGCCTATTTTACTGAGGTGTGGTTTACATTTTCTAAAACAATTTTCATTTTTGCCACTTTTTATTTCCACTGATATATATGTTTTCTGTCTACATTTTCATTTTGGTGTTTCTGTGTTTAAACTGCTTTTGTTTCACCCACTTAAAAACTGACAACCTTGATGTTAACTAATACTTACTCAGGTTTTTTAACTAAAAGTGCCTTGATGAAGTCAATAGCTGACTCTGACACAACATCAAATTCTTCCTCAGAAAAACTTAAATTCATCTGTGAGATGTTCAAGAATGTTTCTTGTTTGTTATCCCCTAAGAAGGGCGATATCCCCGTAAGCATGACGTACGTTAACACTCCGATGCTCCTAAATTGGAAAGAAAGTTTAAGAAAAATTAGTATCATATTAATTTCTGGAAAATAATTTAATTAATTTTTCATAAATAATTCTTACCACATATCCGTTGCCATGCTGATAGGATCGTAACTAAGAATTTCAGGAGCTAGTGTAAGAAGCAGAAGGTAAAATTTAGTTTTATGAAAAAAATTCCTAATTTGCTTCTAGAGATAAAAGAGACTCAGATGACACTGCATCACATGGAGGCAATGAAGTGCATCTATATTACAGAGTTTTCAGAAAATTAATATGCTTTGATAATATTTAACTAAATTATGGTCACATATAAAGACATTCTCAAATGTGCAAGGACTCAGGAGAAATATTATGAAAACGCTCCTTGAAAAAGAAAAATTTACTCAATGATACAATCTGGCTAACCAAAAGATGATTTTTTCACCCAAAAGTATACAAGTAGGAAAACTAGGGTAGGAAAACACAGGTGGTTAAGTACTGGTCCATTAAAAACAAATCAAAGGCTAAAAAACTGTGGTAATTACAATTAAAAAAACAGAAAGAAAGTGTTCTAATTCTAGAAAAAAAACTAAGTATCCAAAATCCACATCCATTACTGGTTTGGGGCAAAGCCCCAGTGGACATGAGGGAGAAAGAAGTTGGGAAAAAATGTGAGGTATGCTAATCTCCTCATCTTTGATTTCTGAAATTGTTGAGAAACAGAGGTTACGAATATTATTTACAAGGTTTAAAAGAAATGACTAGGAAATTAAAAATGAAATGAGTTTTCCAAATCTACTGGAAAAAGTAAAATGGAGATATCACAGAGCAAAAGATTGGTGGGGGAAGGGAAACAGGAAATAATAACTTAGTTTTTTAATTGCTTATTATGTTTTAAGAGCTTTATATAGCAATTCCAATGTAATCCCTACAGTTCCCTAAGAGGTAGGTACTATTACTAGCCCCATTTTATTGACAGAGAAAGCTGAGGTATAAAGAGATTTAGGTCACATAGCCAGAACTCACACCAAGGCAACTGTGTGTCTATATATATATGTGTGTATGTGTGCATAAATAAAATGAATGTGGGAGGCATAAACTCACTATTAAAAGAAAATAACTTGAGGATTTAATAATAAGAAAAAAAAAAAAAGGCTCAACTGAAGTCTTGAAGCCAGATGAATGAAGACAGAAAAAGAGGGCAAGGAAACCATTTTCTGACACATTCTAACTAACAAATTTAAAGGTAAAAAGCCATTAAATAGGACAAAAATTAGTTTATAATGAGGTACTTAATTACACAGCATTAAAATACATAAAACAAAATTTGCTGTATAAGAAATGAAGATAACACAATAGTAATGAAGAACTTTTAACATAACCTCTGTCAGCTCTTAACAGATTAAGTAGACAGAAATAATATAAAGAATCTAAACAATACAATAAGGCTAATAGACTTTTGAAAAATTCAGGTCCTGCAAACTGAAAATACTCTCCTACTTCTTAATGATTCATGAAATATTAAGAAACTGACCATAAAAGAATCCACAATAGATTCCAAAATATAGAATAAAAAAACTCTAACAATTCAATAAAATTAGAAATAAAAAGCAAAAACAGAAACAAAACCTAAAAAACATTTATAAATTTTAAAATGCTTTCCTAAACAATTCCAAGTCAAAGACAAAAAATATCACAATCTTAAAATATTAAGGAAACGATGAAGATCTTACACACAAAGACCATTCCTAAAAATTATTTAGTGGTCATAATGTGTACCAGTTAGCATACTGAAAACTAAATATTCTAGTCCATAAAAAAAAGCACATACAATTTTGGTAGGTTGTTCTGCTGCCTGTGACATCACTTCTTAACCTAATTAGTTAAGGATCTGTTTAAAGTCTCAGATTTTATAAAAACAATTATGTTAAAACTTTGAATTATTTTGTGTACTATCATTGCCATACAGCCTTATGCTTTCCTAAAGCCTGTCTGCCCTCTTGTCTTTCTGTGTCCTCTAGAAATCTTTTTCCCTTGTAAATAAATTCCCAATGTCCTGTAGGGTTGCTATGAGTGGAAAAGGACTTGATGGCAATGGGTTTGGTTTTTTTGGTCCTCCTTTTTGTCCTTCTCTGAAACAAGACCTGGCTCTCTCTCAGGCTCCCCATGCCCTGAGGCCTCTGGAATGAGGACAGCTGGTCCACCCACCCACTTCACACCTCTAGCCTCATGCAAAGATTCTTCTTCCCTTCAGGCCCAGGCCACAGTCTTCATAACTCCTGGTCATGTTGCTGTCATCTACTGACACAGCCATCCTCCTCCACTCCAAGGCCTACTATCATCCTGGGCAACTTTAACACCGTCATCCACATAGCCACCTCCTGCTCTAACAGCTGCCTTCCAGAGCTGCAGCTGCGGCCTCCTAATTACTAAGAACTGTTTCACCTTTGAAATTTTAAATGTTAATATTACAGTCTCTGGTCACAAGCTGTAAATTACTCTACTGCCTTACTCTACTACATATGCTTTTTAAAAAAATCTCCTGCACACCACTAATCCTTCAAATTCCACACACCCCACCTTTTCCCCCAGTCTACTGAAAAAGTCATAGTTTACTTCTTTTTCTACCTACTCTAGAGAACTCATGATGCATTCCTTCGGCCGCTCTCTTGCTGGTACCTTCAGTGTCTTTTTTATTTTTCCTGCCAGAAACCCTCTACCTTGCATCAGTCCAACTGAATGCCCTCTCTGCTCTATACACCTATGGAATCACTACATCTGTGATGACTTTAACAATGTTTATTACCAACTTGAACTCCTTTAAAGGTCATTACTTGTTGAATCTCATTCTACTCTCAGATAACCGGATGCCTTACTTTATTAAGGAAATCCTCTCCTATTCCTTTTAGAAGTGATCCCTTCAAATTCTCTTAGCCTTCCAGGAAAGGATCACCAACTTGATACCTCACTCTTAGAAGTTTTCCATTTTTTTTTTTTTTTACTTAATCCAAAGGAATGAATCTCTTAATAGCAGAATTTCAGGATAACAGATGTCTGGCACCACTATTAATCATAACACATGTGAGGTACCTAGTTGGAAGGTGATTCCTGATCTAAAACATAAAACCATCCCAGTCTTAAGAATACTTACCCACATACTCAGGAGTTCCCATAATTTCTCTGAGCTCTTCACTGTTCTTCATTATTCTTGAAAGGCCAAAATCAACGATCTTAATGTCACCCAATGGAGAGTCACTTGTCAGCAAAATATTTTGAGGCTAAAAAAACAAAACATCCCCCCCCCCAAAAAATTCATGAAAACTATGATGAAGTATACAAAGCATGCAGGCCATAAAACAAATTTCACCTGTGAAATTGAGACTGAGAAATTTAATAGCAAACAAGTCATTCATGCAACAAATGTTCCGACAGTGTATTTACTATGTGTGAGGCACCAGGCCTTGTACTCTCTTGTACTTTCCATCTCCTCCCCTACACTACTGGTTCCTCCTCAGCATATATACATATATATGCTCTCTCCTATTTTCCCAAGCCAATGCCCAAGTCAAACATTGGGGAATCATCCTAAAATGCTCTGTGAACCTCATTTTCACATCTTCTAAAGTCACCATGGATGCCAGTTCTACTCCCCAAATCTCATCATCCCCTCCTCTCTATCCTCATTTTTTACAGTTCAGGTTGCATTCTTTCTTACCCAGACCACTTGGATAGCCTCCTATCTCTAGTTTTACCCACCCTGAACCTATCCTCCACTGAACAACATGGTACTTTTCCCATAACGTGAATCTGACCTTGACCCTGTCCTTCGGTGGTTGCTCATCACCAACAGACACTCTCAAGTGGGGTGCGGGTGGGAAGATGCTGTATTAGGTAGTGTGCAAGGGCTACCCAAAGCCACAGAATCAACAAGGCCTATGTTCCTGGAGTCATTTTTACTCAACTGAAAATAAGACGCTTTTATATAAAAATTCAAGCAGATATATTCTGAACTAGCATGTAAAATTCATTAGATACTTTTAATGTGAAATTTGAAAGAAAAATTTGCGTTTGCTGCATTTACTTTCTTCTGCATCTACTGTCTTCTGCAACTGAGAGTATTTCCAAAGCTAAGTTGACAAGCATTGGTATTTTTACTCAACTGAAAATAACTTAAGACAGTTATATATAAAAATTCAAGCAGATATATTCTGAACTAGCATGTAAAATTCATTAGATATTTTTAATGTGAAATTTGAAAGAAAAGTTTGCGTTTGCTGCATTACTTTCTTCTGCAACTGAGAGTATTTCCAAAGCTAAGCTGACAAGCATTGGTACTAGTAAATTACCAATACCTCACTCCAGCCCCCTGAGTGTTTTATGATCTGGCCCTTGGTGCCTTTTCAATATTAATCTGCTGTTACTGCTCCTCAGGCAATCTGTGTTCCAAATCAGCCAGCTGTAATCCCGAGACAAGATGCACACGTTCACATTTATGCCATTGCACACGCACTGCCTTTGCCCAGAAAGCCCTCTCCTCCTCTCCGCCTGACAAATTTATTTCCATCATTCACTCTGTGCACGGTGGGTCTCAGCAAAGCACCGCCTCCGTCCTCTGTGAAGCCCTCCCTGACTTCCCCTCCTCCCAGGAGGGCCCGATGGCTGCTCCTTCTCTGCTCCACAGCATCTTGGACATGGCAAACTCATCCTACTATTCTGTTAACTGTTTCTCTTTCTGTCTCCTGCGTCACACTGTGGTTCCTTGGAGGCCTATAATCAGTTTTCTCATGTCCTCTCCTTCCACTCACACTCAACCCTCCACCTGGCTTCTGCCGTCTCGTTCCATTCAGCAGCACTTGAGGTCAACAATGGCCTTCTGGTCGCTAAGATCCAATATTTTCCTCTGCTATTTCTTCTGTCTCCTTTGTTGGCTCATCCTCCTTTCTCTGGTCCATGAAATACTGGATTCCTCACGGCTTAATCCCGAAGCCTTTTTCTCACTCCACGATCTCACCATGCCCAGGCATAATTATCACCTCTATCTTAAGAGTCACGGAGTTTTATCTCTGGCTCAGACCTTTTCTCAGAGCTCTCGACCTTTTCCACCAACGGCTTACCTAGTGTCTCCCCTTCGATGTCCCAAAACCCAAAAACCCAAACTCGTCGTCATAGCAACCCTACCGGACAGAGTAGAACTTCCCAATAAAGTTTCCAAGGTGCACCCAGTGGATTGGAACTGCTGACCTTTTCATTAGCAGCAGTACCTCTTAACCACTGCGCCACCAAGGTTTCCTTGATGTCCCAAAGGCACCTCAAATTCAACATGACCAAAACCAGACTCATTTTTCCTCCCAAATCAGACTCTCTTTATTCCAATGACAGTCCTCTCAGGAAATATTATCATGCATTCTGGTAGCACAGAACACTAAGAATCATCTTTGTCCTCCTTTCTCCCCTGCCTCCACCATTTAGCTAACGTGTCTCCATATCCAACTGATTTTAAATTCTAAACGCTAAGCATTTCTAGACTTTGTCCACTTCTCCACATACAGAACACTAATTCAAGCTGCCATCATTTCTTATTCAATTCCAATAGCTTCTTAAATGGTTCCCAGGCTCTACTTTGCCCATACAGCAGCAGCCAGAAGGATCTTTTACACTAAAAATCTGATTTGTTACCCCCCTGCCTAAGCCTTCAGTGGCTTCCCATTGCTCTTATGGTAACCTCCAAACTCCTTAATGTGGGTCCAGCGCCTGCCCAGCTCTCAGACTCATCATGTACCATGTTCCTCGGCACATGCTCAGTAAAATCGAGTCTCAATGGCCATCTTTTAGTCTCTCATACACCCCATGGTCTATTCCCTCTGCCTGGAATACTTTTCTTCTGTTCTTTTTTTGCCTAGTGTCAACTTGGTGAGAAGACCAAGGATGGTAGTGAGGCAGATTCTAACTATTTTCAACCGTGTGAAGAGCTGAAATATGGAAAAGGAAACTGAGGCATATAGATGATCCCTTCTGTATAAAATGGGTCTGACTCCCCAACCAGCCATCCCACCTGTCTTCTATTATGAAAATGCTTGTAGACTTATCAAAGCCTGAATTCAGAAATAGGGAAAGACTGTGCGGCTCCACGAGGAAAGGGGCCACAGTACCAATCACTGTGGCATCATCAGTGATCAATGCCCGGCACACAACAGGCACACGTTAACAGTGGCTCTATTGTTGTTGTTGTTAGGTGCCGTCAAGTCGGTTCCAACTCACAGTGACCCTATGTACAACAGACCTCAGCACTGCCCGGGCCTGCGCCATCCTCACAATCCATTGGCTCTACTGGTGAATATAAATGAAGGGAAGAAATGTGACCAACTGTAAGAAAAAAAATGTTTATCTATTATATGTCAGGAATGGTGGTACTATGAGTATTAAGAAGTCCCTACTGTCAAAGAGTTCATAATCCACAGAAAAAACAGATGGACGTGTCAGGCTCAACTACCTCTGCTCTGTGCTGTAAGTGCTACGGTAGAAGTGTATACAAAGTGCCAGGGCTTAAATAAATAAGAGGAATTAATTCAGCCTACGAGAATTACAGAGGAGATATGTGAGCACACCTTAAAGATGAAAAGGATTTCATCATTTATTCAACACATTTTTATTGACTGCCTGCTGAGCTATGCCCTGGGTAAAGAACAGAAAAGAAGATACGAGGTCCCGGTTCTTGTGGAGCCTTACATTCTAATGGGCATAGACGGACAAATAAGCACTAATAAATAACATAACCTTGGGCAGTTTTGGGTGTTGCAGGGAAAGCAGAGTAGGGCAGTAGATGAGGGCGTGCCTGCTGAGGGTGTGTGTACACAGGAATGCTATTTCAGAGGGTAGTCAGGGCAGGCTGCTCAGAGAGGCACCATATGAGGAGAGAACAAGAACAATGGTAGGAAGGAGCCAGTCACAGGCAGAATATCTTGGGGGCGGGGTAGGCGGGGAGCATTCCAGGCAGAGAGAAGAGCACGTACAAAAGGCCCCGAGGCAAGGACAAGCTACCTGTGTCGTTAGAGAACAGCATAAGGTGAAAGGAGTGAGAGTACTGTAGGATATGAAACTGGAAAGGAACTGTGTAAGCAGAAGAGGTGGAAATCAAGGGGCCTGGGTAGGCCATTCTGGGGTCAAAGGGAGAAGGCAGTCCAGAGGGAGGGGAAGAGGACATTCCAGGAAAAGAAAAGGGCACATGCCAAAGGATATACCAGGGGAGCCAGTATCTACCATGTTGTGCAATTTATTATTAAGTACAAGAATGTGTGTGGCTGGAAATCTCCTTCTGAAGAATGTCCTGATCCTGTTTTAAAAGTCTGGAGAGGGAGAGGGAAGAGGAGGAGGAAGATATGATGAAGTGTAGAATGAGAAAAAGGAGGAAATGTCACACATTACGGTGGTGGAATCCACAGACCACTGTGACTGTGTGCAGAAGCTAGAAGAACAGGATGTGTATGTCATTCACTGACTGTTCCAGTCAGGTAAGCAAGAAAGGACCATTAGTTTAAGTTTGGATCCCCAGATTCTGAGTGCCTGCAGTACATACATCCTGGTGGAGATGCCCAATGGACAGCTGAAGGAAAGTCAGTCTGGAGGGAATGCAAGGCTGAGGATACAGCTTTGGAGGTCAACCGAATATACTTACTACCTCGACCAGTCAAGAGCTTAACCGTCTGCGCCACAGGGTTCCTTCCCAACAGCATATAGGGAAGACTAAAACATGGAAGTAAACGAGGACAAGATTAGATGGCAAGAAGAGAAGTGGGCCAAAATGAATTCTGGTTGATATCTATATTTATGGAGTAAGCAACAAGAGTTATGAAGGTGTCTTAGTTACGTAGTGCTGCTGTAACAGAAATACTAAACAAACAGAAATTTATTTGCTCACAGTGTAGGAGGCTAGAAGTTCAAATTCAGAGCGCTGGCTTTAGGGGAAGGCTTTCTCTCTCTGTTGGCTCTGGGGGAAGGTCCTTGTCTCTTCAGCTTCTGCTTCCTGGTTCCTGGGAGATCTCCATGTGTTTTGGCATCTCTTACCCCACCTCTGCTCCGCTCCATTTAGCCCTGATGGCATAGTGGTTAAGAGCTCTGCTGCTAACAAAAAGGTCGGCAGTTCAAATCCACCAGCTGCTCCTTGGAAATCCTTTGGGGGCAGTACTACTGTGTCCTTATAGGGTCGACTGACTCAAGATACACCCTACACTAATCCTGCCTCGTTAACATAACAAAGACAACCCATTCCAAAATGGGATTATAGCCACAGGCATAGACGTTAGGATTTACAACACATATTTTAGGGGTACATAATTCAGTCCATAAGAGAAGAAGCTGGGGGAAACAACAGTCTGAGAGTTAGTTTAAGAACCCAGGGATAATACTGTAGTTAAGAAAGTCAGGAAAAAGATAGTCAAGCAGGACAATGGCAAGAATGAGGACTAAGAAGAAGCTACTGAATATAGCAAATAAACAAGCTGTGAAAGACCTCTCAGACAGTCATTTTTAGTAAAATGGTGGGAAGGAGCACTGGATTACACAATAGGTTGAGAAGTACACTGAAAGGCCAAATGGTATTTACATTTTTTAATTTTTAAAATATTTTAATATCCTCTAAAGCAACACTGTCCAATAGAAAAGTACTGCGAGCCACATATGCAATGCAACTTTTATACTAGCATTAATACAAACAGTAAAAGGAACAGGTGAAACTGATTTTAGTACACCCTCTCCTCACTTATCAACATGGCTAGGTTCCAATGACCAGGTCGTTATGCAAAATTGGCATTATGCGAAAATGGAGGATGACCACATCAGACCACAAAATGGAGGATAACTACATCATTACATAACTGCCATATTACATTATTATATAACTGCCAAACCACTGAGAATCATAGCCTAGCCAAGGTGACACATAACTTTAACCATGAGAGCCAGTGTTTCTCTCGTCTTGCACCTCGGTGTTCATTACTGCCAGACATATGTTGTTAAGGCGCAAAATAGTCAGAGAGTAGATTTTTTATCATTGTCATAAATGCAAAATGTTGGATAACGAGAGAGTTGATAAGTGAGAAGGTATAATACATTTATTTAACCCAACATATCTAAAATATTATTTTTTCAACATATACTGAATGTATAAAATTATTGAGATATTTTACATTCATTATTTTCAATAGTAAGTCTTTGAAATCTGGTGTGGATTTCATACTTAGGGCATATCTCAATTTGGACTAGTCATGTTGCAAGTGCTCAACAGCCTCATGTGGCTAGCGGCTACCATACTAAACAGTGTACCTCTAAACTCTTAAAAAAAGAAAAAAAAAAACTAAATGATGTCCCAAGAAATGGTAAGGGAATTCTTAGCATCTCTTATACAATGTCCTAATTTATCACCACTATGCAATTACATAATGATAGTTCATTCTGAAAATATATTTATGAAAATAACACCTTTCTGTCTATAGTGAAAACAACCATACTGTGGCTTACTGTAATCTGTAATTTTGTACAAAAACCTGTTTTTCATCATAGCAAGTTTTGGCTATAGTAAAAACTTAAAACAAAACTGAACAAAAAAAGAACAACAAATTGTTGTTACTATCTAAGTTTGAACTGCAGAGGCATGCTAAATTGCTACAAATACCCAAAACCAGAAAATGCACCCTCCACCCCGAAAAGGACTGAGGATGCTCAATTTATTGATCAGTTTTAGAATCGATTTCTCTTTTCAATGATAAAATGGTTAGAGGTTTTGGTAATATAAACTTGTGAACATATTATAAAGCCACAGTGTCTCTTTTATTAGTCTTTGACTTAAAAAAAAACAAACACCTATACAGCATCATGATTATGAGTCCTCAGACTCCTCAAGGTAATTTTTAGTTTTATTAGTTTAATGAACTACAGTACAATAAAATGTCAATTATTCAGGCAAATTAGATGGAAGAAGTTTGGCTCAGTGATAACATATTCATCATTAAACATGTTTTATCCTTTCTAGCACATACAAGGAAACCCTAGTCGTGTAGTAGTTAAGAGCTATGACTGCTAACCAAAAGGTCGGCAGTTCGAATCCACCAGGTGCTCCTTGGAAACTCAATGGGGCAGTTCTACTCTGTCCTATAGGGTTGCTATGAGTCGGAATCGACTCAATAGCAATGGGTTGCGCTAGTACATACAAAATGCCAAGTGAAGTCTTGCTAAGTGGGTATTTTCACATCTTAAGATTCGTTTGTGATCAGTCTAACATGCACATTCTGTTCTTAAATATCATTTGTTCCCTCAAAATAGTTTACATGTTCTCCCCTTACATTTTGTTTACACTTAACATAAATAAATCGGTTAGCTGGTAATGCCACTGATTCTAAATTAGTGGGATCAAATTATTAAAGTTTTACTATATCAGAAATTTAAACCCAACCACATGCCTCCGTGATCTACTGAAGTGGGAGACTTTCTGAAACTGAAGTTAAACAGTTGCTAGCGAGGTTTACTAGAAAAACACATTTCTCATAAAAATCAGAGCTCTTTCGTGGAATTTCACCATTAATGTTTATTATGTAGCCACTATCAACTGTACCCTGCTCTGACTACAACTATTTTTTCTTCTAAAAAGGTTTTATTCCTCTAAATCAAATATATTTTTTATGCAAATAACACACACCTTCTGTGTTCTTTTGCCAGACATGCCCGCCCCCTGTGATATGCTAATTTTTTTTACAGCAACTTGTGGAAGGGTACTGGCATGGTGATGCTTGTGAGGGTGCCTCGCACAGGTGGGGGGTGGGGAAGGCAGACGGTAAATAAACGCAAAAGGCTCTCGTTACTTCCGTAAAATACGGTGAGTACAATGACAGGATTGTCATCTCTGTCAGTTCTTCGATGGTGAAATGTGCCCACTTCCAATAAACTGAATATATTCAATAAACTGAATAAAGAGAAGGTACCCTAGCATTTACAGTTTGTTTAAGCCTCCTTTCTGGGGAATCCAGTTCAGGATAAAGAAGTTGTGCCACACAATACTTCATTTTATTTAAAATGCATGAGCCCCAAGTGGTAAGGGAACGAAGCAAGGTTAATGGAGACAATAAGGAAACTTACAGACAGCCCTCAAATACATAATGGCTGTAGAGTGGTCTTTCTGAAACCTGATTTCCCTGCTTCAGGGGAGTCCTTTTATTTATCTTAGCATGTTCACCTTTGTACATAATCTGTTTTATATTTACAGAACAATCACCAGTGGATAAGGCTAAGATCATTGTAAAGTTGAGGTTAATTTGCTTAATAAGGCTTAAGGTATCATGGACAAGGTTTTCAGGAACATTTTATCAGGCAAGGAACATTCAAGTAAATTACTTATTAGAACCCAGGTTAATGTAGAAAATAGGTTAACAATCCTGCTAAAGTAATTTGGGGGGCTGTTTGTTTAGAAATGTTTTATGTTATCCCTACTTTCAAATAATACCTTCATGCTTAAACTACCAGTGATTCAATTTAAATCTCAGATGGGAAAGTCCCAGCTTCGACATCCTAGCCTGCTCCTCCACTTTTTACCACACAATATAATAACAGGAGAGACAAGCTGATGATTGAATACCTAGTAGTAACACTGCTGAAAGAGCTAACCAGCAGAGGATCATTCAAGACAAAGAGCCACTTTGAGTAAAAGCAGGCCACTTGGCTGAATGACTAATTTACCAAATTAATGAGACTATTTAGGAACATTTAGTTTTGTCCTGACTTTGCTCTAGATGTTTCTCCTCAGATTCGTCACTCCTGCAATGTTTTACATGCAAATTAACGGGCTTTCCCTTAATCACAAGTTTATTGTCTTCTATTTTTGTGGATTTATAGAAACCCCTAAATCAGCATCTGAGGCCCTGCTGGCGAAGTGGTTAAGAGCTTGACTGCTAACCAAAAGGTTGGCAGTTCAAATCCACCAACCACTCCTTGGAAATCCTATGAGGCAGTTCTACTCTGTCGTATAGGGTTGCTATGAGTCGGAATCAACTCGACGGCAAAGGGTTTTTAATGGAAATCAGTATCTGCTACTCCTGAAAGAATTTTCCATGCTCAATTTACAGTATTTGGCTGAGAGTTTTCAGTGAGTCAATCAGTTTTTGGCAAACTGATCATTCAGAGGCTGACCTGAAAGCTGACTGCTGTATTTCCCATGGTGTCAATGAGTTTGTTTATAGGGGCCAACTATCTAGGTGGCACAGCAGTTAAGCACTCAGCTGCTAACCGAAAGGTTGGTGGTTCAAACCTACCAGCCACTGCTTCCGTAAAGATTACAGCTTTGGAACCCTGTGGGGGCAGTTCTACTCTGTCTTATAGGGTCACTTGAGTGGGAACTGACTTGACGGCAACAGGTCTTCGTGTAATAGTTCTAACTACTAACTAACTTCGACTCCAGGACAGGAATTTCCCATTTTAACCAGAATGAGGGTGAAGTAGTCTACTAAGTGAAAGTTACCATATATCTTGGGATTATCATGTTTTGCAGAATTAAAACATAAGAAAACATCCTTAGCTTTGAAGCAGTGAGGGAAAATAACATTTTCTTTTTAACAGCTTAGTCCTTCAAGATCTTACAGAGACTGAGAGTCAACATAAATTATAAGCATAAATTCTCACTGGAAAGATGACTGTTAAAGGTATAGGACAGTGGATTCTCTTTGCCCAGACTCACAGAAGTCAACTGGAAATGACCTTTTGGTAGGAATCATTCCCACCTGCATGCTGCTACACCAACCCCATCTCGGTTGAAGACAGGCCTGCCTGCACATGGGAACAGTGTGAGGGCAGAAGAAAGGCTGTGAACCCTTCACACCACCTTGTCTCCTTGTTCCTTTGGGCCTAGGAAACACAGAGAGTCCAGTTTCCAACATCGAAGGCCCATTACTACCATCATGATCATCATCAAGGCCTCCTGAAAACTTGGAAGTCTATATCAAGTATAAGGAGTCCTGGGGGTGCAATGGTTAAGCACTCAGATGCTAACCAAAAGGCGAGCAGTTCGAACCCACTAGCCACTCTGCTGGAGAAAGATGTGGCAATCAACTTCTGTAAGGATTAAAGCCTTGGAAACCGTATGGGGCAGCTGTACTCTGTCCTATGGGGTCACTGTGAGTCAGACTCGACGGCACACAACGAAGACGCGATGACACCAAGTATATTGGGGGAAAAATGAATATGATTTATACTGAGCATATGGGGGAGAAAGGGATGTAATTTCCTTGTATAAATATACACTTGAGCTTGGTAGTCAAGACTTTAATACTCACCTTTGACTGCTTCAAGTAACATCAAAGACCCATGACACACAGTGTTGGCAACCTGTCTGACTGACTTAATTAGTTCCTGAATAATGGTCATAGGGTGAGCTGCCTTAAGTTGAATGCTCATTTCCTATAGGTGCAATGTTGTTTAAATCAGGGTTCTGTTCTTAGAAATCCTCTTAACATCATAAAACTAGCAAAACATCTTAAAAAAATAAAACAAACATACAATCTTACAAAGTTAAGTCTGTAAAACCAAACATGGAAAAAACTATAGCATAGACATTTCTTTTGGGAATTCTTCTACATGGGCAATACTAAGTCTTCTTAAAGTATGAGTCCACTGAAGTCTGGCCTGAATGACCATCCTTCTCTAGTAAATGTTCCTGAGGCAAGAACTAGGTAGATACTTCTTGCTGCAAGGATCTTTGAACTTTTAATGTTGACAACAGACTAAGAAAAAGTAAAGCCCCAGTTCTGTCATCTTTGTGATGCAGGGTTTAAACTAGGTGATCTCCAAGACTACTTCAGCATTAATATCCTGGGACTACGTGGGTGCACAGAGGTCCACATGTGCCTTCGAATAATGCCACTGTCACTACGGTATGGACTACCGTGTTGGGACTGTCCATTTTAGCCCGTCCTAAAGTATTAATATCTTTGAAAAAGATAACTGTGTACAAAGTGAATTTAAATTGGCATCTTTCAGAAGAGAACAAGAAAGCTTCCAAACTGTTCTGTTTCCCCTGTATTTATCTGTAGAAAACTAGTATTGAAGGGCATATCTATTACCGTTCTACTGATTTTGAGTGGAACATTATCCAGTTTACTTTAGGGGCCAACCTCCAGATTATACACACTGTACACTCTTCCTTGAAAGCACTGCTTCATGCAATAGACACTAACAGCAATTACTGACAGCAGTGGTTCTCAGAATGTGGTTGCTGCTCTCGCTGTATCAGCATCACCTGGCAACTTGATCGAAATACAAATTCTTGGGCCCGACAATGAATCAGAAACTCTGGGGTGGGCCCTGTAATTTATTTTAACAAGTCCTTCCAGGTGACTCAGATGCACACCAAAGTTTGAGAACCACCGCCATAAAGCATCTACTTTCTGCTAGAGGGCATACTACAGCAGAAGTCAAGATACATGGGTAGATGATATGGTCTGAGATGAAGCTGTAGAAGTTTAGGATAGGAAAGCCTTTTTGGGGTCCAGGAGTTTCAGCTTTCTTAGGTTACCTTCTTTCCTTACCCTAGTGCCTCTGGCTGATAAGTTATCTTTCAAGTGAAATAAACTGTAGGAACTAGAATCACTGTGATGTGTTCTGTGTTTGAGGACTGTTGCATCTCCCCACAGCCACACCTGGACTTGATACGAAAGCAACCATCAGAGTGTCAACGGGGATCTTAAACTTCTACTACAGATGCCTGAAGGAATTTCTAAGAAGATGTAGTGGACATTTACTGTTTGTCCCAAACACTTGCTCTCCATCAGAAAGAGAACTGGTTTGGGGATTCATCCTTCCCCACTCTCAGCCCATGTGAAAGATGGGGGCAGAGGCTCACCCTTCATGCTTAGAGCATATGACCCTGACACTGGCCTGGCCAGTCAAAGCCCTGCACCCCTTAGCACGGTAACTGGTCTAATCAGAGTGAATTCTCAGGCCTTTTGAGGGAGCTAGTGAACAGAGATGCCTCTGAATTGTGTGTTGGCGAAGAATAGCTGAATATATCATGGAATGCCAGAAGAACAAACAAATCTGTCTTGGAAGAAGCACAGCCAGAGTGCTCCTTGGAAGTGAGGATGGCGAGACTTCATCTCATGTACCTTGGACGTGTTATCAAGAGGGATCAGTTCCTGGAGAAGGGCATCATGCTTGGGAATGAGGAGGGTTAGCGAAGAAGAGGAAGACCCTCAACGAGATGGACTGACACAGTGGCTGCAACAATGGGCTCAAACACAACAACGATTGTAAGGATGGCACAGAACTGGGCAGTGTTTCGTTCTGTTGTACGTAGGGTCGCTATGAGTCATAGCTGACTCAACAGCACCTAACAACCACTGTGAACAGAGACAGCTCTTTTCTGCTGAACCTCCAGGCAGATGCTAGGCTAAAACAGCAGCATCCATCTTACCACCATCTGACTGCTATTCTGAGAAGGCAGAGCTGACGGCTGGTGACAAGCCAAGTACTGGGAACCCTCTTTGAGCCCTGAACAGATACTGCCATAACTGAAGCTAGAATTCTCTGTGGACTTTTTAAACAATATAATTTCCTTTTTTGCTTACCCTAGTTTTAGCTGATGTTTCTGATCACTTGAACAGATCATAATTAATATACTGCTCTTGTGTTTTCTTTCCTCCCTCCCTCCATTCCTCTATTCTTTCCTTCTTTTGACAATTTTAAATTAAAAATACACCTGTCTCTAACCTCTTTCATTCCCTAAGTTATTCTATTTCCTGTTGTCTGTCTAATTTTACACAACACTGCTTTTCAAATCTTCCTGTTTGAAAACCATCTGTAACTCCCCACTATAATAAAATTAAATTCAAACATTTCAACATGACATTTGAAACTCCTGATATCTGGCGTTTTCTCAATTTTCCATATCTTCTACTTAGTCTCTCAATTCCATTTATTTTTCCCAAACATATCCAAGTATTCCTACTTCTTGTGAGGTAATGTTCTCCTCCTCTCTACCTATCTAATTAATTTTTAAAAAGGTCTAGCTCAAGTCCTGTCTCTCCCAGGAAGCCTTCACCTACCCCAGATGTGAATATTCTCAGAGCTCCAGTTTTTGGGCATTGTATTATTAATTATCTTTCTTTGTACACATAAGCATTTTATCTCCCTAATCAAACTAATTGGTAAGAGGATGAGAATCAAGTCTCAACTCTTATATCCTTGTTACCAAATGAAACAGACTTGATAAATGTTTCAAAAAATCACTGTTAAATATTCTACATCTGGAGTATCATTAGCTCTAGCAACCTCAAAACTGTGAAGCAGTTACAGATCTTACCTTCAAATCCAGATGAACTACATCATGAGTATGTAGAAAGTGAACACCTTCTAAAATCTGCCTCATGAGTCTTCGAACATCTTTTTCTTTAAAGGCTTCGTCCCTGTCTGCAACACACTGGTCAAAGATTTCACCTCCAGCAGCACTAGAGAAGGACAGAGCACATTTTCATTACAAAGGGAAATGACTAACAAAAAAAATTAGCCTTTTTTGTCCTTAATATTTATGCACATTAAGTATCTTTATATAAATAAACTATAATTGGAGTGTGTGTAAACTTTTTGGTCCATCTACATGCTTAAATCCATTTTTTATTTTTCATAAAAATGTACAGTCTCTAACATGGGCTAGGAGCATTTCTAAAGCTGGATAAAACATCAGTCTAACAACTCCAAGAATTAAGCTTTAATAACAAAATATATTAACATACCTTCAAGTAAAAACTTCTCAAGAATTTTTGGTTATAGAATATACAAAAATATTATTTTTGTAAAAAAAAAAACCCAAATAATTAAAGCAAAAGCCTTTCACTGAAGACCCTTTCTCCAATCCTGGCACCCCTTTTAGAAGTCAGTCCTGTTATCGCTTTGGTATACTATATCCTTCCAAAGCCTTTTTATGTATTTAAATGCATTTAAAATATTAGTTTTATGGATTAAAAAAAAAAAAAGGTAACATATGATACATATTGTTCCACAACTTTTTTTCCTACTTAACATTTCTTAAGGAGCCCGGGTGGTACAATGGTTAAGTGCTCAGCTGCTGACGAAAAGACTGGTGGTTCGAACTCATCAGTGGCTCCGTGGAAGGAAAGACCTGGTGATCTGCTCCTGTGAAGACTACAACCTAGGAAACCCCACGAGGCAGTTCGACTCTGCCCTATAAAGTTGCTCTGAGTTGGAATTTACTTGACGGCACACACAACAACAACAACAATTCTTAGTCTTTCCATGATGGTTTTACACATCTATTTACTTTATTATTTGAAACTGTCGTACAGTATCTCAGTGAACAGATAAGCCATAATTTAACCATTCCCCTTTGGAGGACATTTAGTTTGGTCTAATTATTCACTATTACAAACAATGCTGTGATGAGAAGGCACGTTCATGTTTGTCTGCCCAGGTAACAGGAGTTCTCAAGGGTAGATACCTGGAATGACGCTGCCGGGTGGAAGAGGATGTGCATTTAACATTTTAACGGATACAGTCAAACTGCTTACCAAAAGAGCAGTATTAATTTATATTTTCTTCCACTCTCTGGCCAAAGCTTCTCAGTTTTGTTTTTTTAATAATCTCGCCGATAAGAGAAAAATCACTGTTGTTTCAATTTGTATTTCTCTTCGGCAGACATTATGTATTTAAAAAAAATCATTCTTACCATAAATGACAATCGATGGCATATCTTAAAATTTTCTTTATGCATTTAAAAAATTTTGGCTTGCCTCCATGAAGCTGACATAATACTAACATGAAATATATAATCCAAAACAACCATGTAACTATATCAAACAAAAGTTATTAATTTCCATTACATGTTAAAAATGTAGTGCTTTTCTTTTTTTGTTAATGCAGCCTATTTTCCAAAGTCTGTCCATATAATGAAACACAATTTTTCATTAAGACTGAATAAGAGCAGACTTAAATTTAGCTTAAAAGTTGCAGGTCATGAAAGTGAAAGAGGATAATGCACGCACTGGCTGATAGATTTACATTTTGGTTAAATTTATACAACTGCCTTTTTATTATATTTCATGTATAATATAAAAACTAATATTTGAAAGCATCAAAAATAATTTCTATGTAATTAACTGTGACTGGCTAGCACATATTCAGGCATAGATAAAGTAATAAATAATTCATAAGAAAGGAGATGGTAAACATTTGCAAGAAAACTCGAGAGTGAATTACTAACAGCCGAGAAGTACAGTATACTATGGATCTGATGAGCTGAAACACAACGCAGCATGAGCTGCGCCAATTAAGTCCCAAGCAGCACAGGCACACAGCCGTGTGCACAGACCAGCCAAGGTTTGCCAGGTACACTCAGAACCGTCCGTGCCCCTCAACTGAAACAAAGAGCTGAATTTTGGTTGAAAAAGTTTCTCAATTGCAGCTTATTGTCATCTGAGTCCCTTTAGCTCATTGCTACTATCTGCAATAAAACTTAACAGAGGTCAATTTACATAAATACTAGGGTTTCTTTAAGAGCAGCTATCATTAGTTCTTTCCACTATAATGTTTACCCATTCTTGCTTTAACAAAAGGGGTGCCTCTCTTTGTTCTCTCAACAATTTAAGTAGACCGCATAAGCACACAAAAAAAATTGCCAACTACACAGTTTTCTAAAAGTTTTCAAGAATGTACTCCAAATGCAGGCTGTAAGTTTGAAAAGGCAGCCTTGAATCACAGCTAAAACTACATACTTTACTGGTACAATGTACAATCATAATTTTACCCTGCTTAAATGTAAGCTTTACCCGTTAATGAAACTAATTGTCATATCAGGTAATGAAATGAAATGTAATTTTACTGAAGTACAATTTGAGATGTTAAAAGCATCTGTCAAGTAGGGTAACAGAGAATATAAGAATATTAACAAGCTTACTTCACACAAAGCACCTTCCCTTCATATGAAACCTAGTTAAGCACTAAGGGTTTTGCTGTGCCTCCCTTTAATTGTAGCAGGATGACTGCTAGTACTTTAACATTACCCAGAAACACAGTTCATCATCAAACATTTTACCAAAAATTCTTTATAAAATAATTCAAGAAATTTTAACTTAAAAAATTGTATACAGAAGCTATTTTTAACAAAAAAAATATTAAGAACTTTAAAATTTCAATTTTCTAAAGTTCCTGAGAAAGTTATGTGATAAGTATCTCCTGGCCAACATTATACATAGTCACATAAAGGAAATTTAATGGCTAAGAGTAACTGAGTTTCCCTGGCTGCCTGAACCTTGGCTAGAACACAGCTCCCAATCTCAGACACCAAATATTTTTTCTATCTAAATTAGCATTTCCATTTTTACCCTGCTTAGAGAGGGCCGGCTTGGATCTTTACTCCTTCACTATTCAAATTCAATAAATATTGATCAAATATGTTAGATAATGCGCTATGTATGAAGCCCTGGTGGTGCAGTGGTTAAGAGCTCAGCTGCTAACCAAAAGGTCAGCAGTTGGAATGTACCAGCCACTCCTTGGAAACCCTATGGGGCAGTTCTACTCTGTCCTATACAGTCGCTATGAGTCGGAATTGACTAGATGGCAACGGGTTTGAGTGTTGGGTGCTATGTACAGGGGATAGAAAGATGAATTACAAACAAGTATGTCTGAGCCTTCAAGCACTAGCAGGGGAGAGAAAAAGAGCTGCAGAAATATGCTTTGTGGTATGCTGGAGTCTTAGGCCAAACGCTTATATGCGTATGCACAGGATGAAACTCTATGAGGTCAGGCAAAGAACAACAGCCATGGAAATATAAGTTGAGCAATTCCCAGAGTTCACAGAGGATATGGGAAGCTATCTGAATTCTGTCCATCCAAAGTAGTAAAACTATGCCACACACTTGGGGCAATCAGCAGACCCCCCAGAAGGGTCATGCCTTTAATATTAAAGCAAAACTAGTCCTGGAACTGTCCTAACAAAGTTGATCCACAATTAAATTAAATCCTTGCCAAAACAAACTTTGCCAGTCTCTAATAGGGAACCATAAAATCCACTTGTGATGGTTAATTTTATGTCAACTGGGCTAGGATACGGCATCTAGTTGTTTGATCAAACACAAGTCTAGATGTTGCTAAGAAGGTATTTTCTAGATGTGACTAACATTTATAATCAACTGATTTTAAAGAAAGGAGATTGCCCTTGATGAAGTCGATGGACCTCATCCAATCAGTTGAAGCCTTAAGTGCAAAAAATCGAAGGTTTCCCGGAAGAAGGAATTCTGCCTCAAGCCTGTAACATAGAAATCCTGCTGGAGTTTCCAGCTTCTGGCCTGCCCTACACAATTCAGACTTGCCAGCCCCTACAACTGTGTGAGCCAGTTCCTTAAAATAAATCAATCTCTCACTCTCCCCTTCTCTCCTGCTGGCTCTGTTTCTCTGGAGAACCTTGACTGTTACACTGCTCAACACTGTAACACTGAAAATGTATGGCATCCTATTAAAAATACTAAACATCTGAAAAAGCCACAAATTGCAACCCACAACCAAAAGAAAAATCATCAATAGAAACAGTCCCAGAAATGACAGTAGTAGTCAAAATGGCTGGCAGATAAGGACCTTGAAAGAAGTATTATACAGACACTCAAGGATTTGAAGTAAAACATGAACATAGCAAGATGAGAAATGGAGGGTATGAAAAGAACTACATGGAAGTGAAGTACACAGTTGCTGAAATGAAAAATTAATTAGATGGGCTTTACAGCAGACTTGGCACTGCAGAAGAATCGGTGAACTTTAAGACAGCAATAGAAACCACCCAACCTGAAATACAGAGATCCAACAGAAAAGGACTGAACAAAATAAACAGAACCTCAGTGACCTGTGGGAATGGTATCAAGCAGTTTAACACACTGTAATTGGAGGAAGGAGAGAAGAAAGGCAAGGCAGAGAAAATATTTGAAAAATTAATGGCTGGAAAATTTCCAAATCTGATAAAAACTATAAACCCAAAGATGCAAGCTCAGTGAATCCCGACTAAGATAAACACAAAGAAACCCTCACCAAGGCACATCATGATGAAATTGCTAAAAACCAGTGATTAAAAAGACACATTTATAGGAGAACCAAGGTTAGAATGATCACAGACTTCTTGTCATAAACAATGGAAGGCAGAAGACAATGGAACAACATCTTCAAGCGCTGAAAACAAAAACAAAAACCATGTCTATAGAATGCAGGGTGTGGGGTTGGACAAGGACTAGCAGGAGAAAAAGTAGAAGTCAGACAGGAAGCATAGGATGAGGTTAAAACAAATGGAAAAATCCTGAGCAAGACGATGATGAGGTATTATACAACACTAAATATCTCCTCCAGGAAGCGTGTGCTGACCTCCCAGGAAAAGTCAAACAGCACAGCACATGTGTAAAAGCAGGGGCTTTGGAATCAGACACTCCTGAATTGCATCTTAGCTCTGCTATTTGCTGTGTGATGTTAGGTGGATTATTTCTCCGAACTTCTTTTTTCGCATATAAAAAATCTTGTTCTAAAATTCATAAATAATGTACAGGTAGTCCCGACTTACGACAGGGATCTGTTCTGACAACTCCGTTCTGATGTAAGTTGAATACCTTTATTTTTTATAGTTTATTGACTTTTATTATTAGTTATCTTTATAAATCTGATCTTTGAACATCTGTGACTGAATATCTGAGAATGATAACATCAGCAAATTACGCACTGCAATGTTGTACGTAGTACATATTACTAACGATAAGATGTGCAAAAAAAGACGGTCAGAAGTGTGGTTCATTGTAACTAAAAAACACCATAAGTCGGGGACTACCTGTATATAAGGCAATTAGCATAGTGCCTGGCACACAGTAAATGCTCAATTCATTATGACTTCCTCTATGTTCCCACAGCAATTGGCAAGAATTTCTAGTTATTAAAAAAAAACAAAAACTGCTGCAATCATTCATATCTATTTCTTTCATTAGACTTTTAACACCTGGAGGGCAGGGACTATATTATTTTCATTTTTATATTACCAGCACATATTCGTATATAGTGCACATGGCAGGTGTTTAAGTGTATGTGGAATAAGTAACTGATACAGTGATCATATCCTGCCTGTTTCCATGACAACAATCTATTGATGTGGCTGAGAATTTTGATATCTCAGTGTCTAAAGTATATCTCTAAGACTTCCTCTTCAAACTAAAAGTAGAACATAAGTTTTTTTTTGGCCAAATCGTACTGATTTTTGGTTTTGAAAACATGATCATCAAAGCAATAAAAGCCACCAAAGGTTTATAAGAAAGGGAATAATATCACCACATCTATGTTTTAGTTACCCTTCTAACAGCAGCAAGAGGGTAATCAGCTAGAAAGCTACTGAGAGACAAGGAGGGCCCAATATAGAGGGGAAACAGCCAAGGACAAAACAAATGGGGGGTGGGGTTCTAACAGGGAAGAGGTTTTAGAGGAAGAGTATATAAGACTTGCTAATCATTGTACATGAGCATTAAAGGAGATAATGAAATCAAGAATAGCTTCCAGGTTTTTAGCTTAATTAAATAAACGAGGTTACCACTGGAAGTGGGGAACAAAAGACAAACATGCATTAGAAGGGCAGTGCAGGACTTCACATATATTAATACTGAAGTCTGATGCATCTGGGTACATGCAGTAGGAAGCTAGACTAATACAGTTGGAGCTTAGGAGAGGAGCTGAGACTGGAGACAAAAATTTGGAAATAATCAGTACGTAAATAATAGCTGAAACCACAAAAATAGATTGTTATCATTCAGGGTAAATGCATAGAATGACAATAGTAACATCAAGGAAACTCTGAGGAACACATATTTAAACAATAAATGAAGGGTAAAGGGGTCTGAGAATAGAGATATTAGGAGAAAGAGATTTAAAAAAAATAGGGCTGTGAAGGTTGAAGAACATACTTTCAAGAAGGAAGCATAATTTCAAGTGCTTAAAGAGTGTAAGAAGTAGAATGACTACTAAAATGAGGCGATTGATTTTGGCAAGCAGGCTGGTGACCTCATAAAAGTCTGAGAGAGCAGACGGCGGTCGATTGAAAAGCGAATGGAGTATTGGCACGTGAATAGATAAATGGATCAATGAAGTAGTCCACGACTGACTGGAAGGTGAGGAAGGCTGTAAATTCAGACTATTCTTTTAAGGAGTATAGCAGTAAAGCAAAGAGAAATGCAAGGCAACAGTTAAGAGTCAGAAATGAGAAAAAGGAATTTTAGGATAGAAGAGACTTTTTAAATATTGAATGACAGAGGATAAGTCCACTTTACGAGGGAATGAAACTCTAAGAGAGGCTAGACAACTGACTGAAAAAACGAAGCACAGGTCCTGGAAGAAGAAAGAAGAGAATTAAAGAATAAAGGTTTTAGCTTTGGAAATGAGTAGTGGAATATCTTTCTCCAAGACAGAAGGGAAGGGGGTGAGAGCAGTAAAGACAGAGACAGAGAGGGACAGGAGCTGAGCGAGTGTGTCTGATGGCCGATCTCTTCTCCATAAAGGGGTAAAGGCAGGCATCTAATACACAGTGGGGAGCAGGTGACAAGGTAAGTGTGGTAAGTTTTGAGGAGCTCGGGGGGTCGGGGGGAGGGATGTTAAAAGGAGGTGGTAAGAGATTAAGAATTACCAAACTATACTAAGAGCTCAGCTGAGGATGAACTCCTACAGTCTTAATGACTGCACATCCTTCCAAGAATGTGCAGCAGTAAGGAGTCACAACACGTATACACAACACGTATCCTGGGGTTCAAACTGGCAAAAGGAGTTGCAGAGGCAGACCACGAGGAGGAAGGAAACACTGGGAGGTGCTGGTGAGAGATTACTTAAAATGACTACTAAAGAAGAGGAGGGAATAAAAGGGAAGAAAATAAAGCCAGGAGCTGGCTAGAAGACAGGAGGAATTAGGAAGAGCCCAAGGATTAAAGGTTTCGGGATTAAAGGTTTTGTGAGAAAGGAAGACGAAGGACACTATGGTCAGAAAGCAATATTTCAGAGGGTCTTTCTAGATAAGTTTCTAATTCTACCTTGATCCTCTGCAAAAACAAACTGGGAAAACCAAAATCTAGGTAGGCAGAGGAGATTTTTAAACCAATTAAAAAAAAAAAAAACTTTATTGAGATATAATTCACGTACACTACATTTCTTAATCATTCTGCTATTTTTTGATACTTTTGCTATTATAAATTTAAAAATATTTGTGGTAAACACTTCTGTGCCTCCCACTATTCATAATTTTTTTAGAAGGGATCCCTACAAATGAAATTACTGAAATAAAGTATAGGAACACAATGCTCTTGAATAATATTATCAAAAGGAAGACACTTAATATTTTAGTTATCCAGACTTTTACCTCTATAAATATACATGAAGTTTTAAATAAAAACAAGAGAGTATTATACATATTGTTTTGTAACATACTCTTTTATGTAATGGTATTTTAAAAAATCTTTCTATGTCAACATATTTAGATCTACTTTACCTTTTTTTAGTAATTACAGAGTAATCCATTTTATGGCATTATCACTTTTTTAATCAACCTTCCTACTAATATTTAGATTATTTCTACTTCCTTGCTACACAAATAATGCTACAATGAATACCTTTGTAACACATTTTTGCACAATTGCCTGATTATCTCCTTGTGTAAAAATTGATGTAAGTGACATTTCCGGTTAAAGGGTATTTTTTTTAAGGCCTTTGAAACATACTCCAGACTGCTCTCCAGAAAACTTGTGCAGACGATTAAGTGCTTGCCTATTAACCAAGAAGCTGGCAGTTTGAACCCACTCGGAGGTGCCTTGGAAGACAGGCCTGGCAATCTGCTCTTAAAAGGTCGCAGCCTATAAAGCCCTATGGGGCACAGTTCTACTCTGCACACATGGGATCGTCATGAGTCAGAATCAACTTGATGGTAACTAACAACAACCAGACTGCTCTCCAGAAAAGTTAAAGCAATTAATATTCCCACATGTAATATAAATGAGATGGTTCAACCAATATCACCGTTGTAATCTTTACCAATCTTACAGGGGGAAATGGCAACTTATTTTTTATTTTCATTATAAAAATTATTATAAGACTCCGTATTCACTTACATTTATGTGTCTGTGTGAAATTTCTCTTCGTTGTCTTTTGTCCATTTTTTTTTTAAACTGGGAGATTTAAGTTTTTGTATGGATTTGTAAGATCTAGTTATATTAAAGATATTTTAATCATTTTCACTGACTGCATATGAGAACTCTTTTCCCCTGAGTTTGTCTTTTATTTTGTTTGTGTTTTTTGATGTACTGAGGTTTTTAACGTACTCAAATCTATCAATCTTTTCCTTTGGCAGGGGAAGCAGAGAGGAAAAGAAGGTTTCTCAATGAGAAAGAACTTTAATTTTCCAGAGCTGTATTCTGTGCTGTCCCTACTTCTTGTTGTTGTCAGCTGCCATGAGTTGACCCATGACTCATGGCAACGCCATGTGTTACAGAGTAGAACTGCTCCACTGGGCTTTCTTGGACGTAATCTTTATGGACAAGACAACCCTATGAAGCAGCTCTACCCTGAACACCCAGGGTCGCTATGAGTCGGAACTGACTTGACAACAACTAACAACAACAGTCTTTACGGAAGCAGCTCACCAGGCCTTTCTTCCATGGAGCCACTGGTTAGGTTCGAACTGCCAACCTTTACATTAGCAGCCGATGGCAACCTGCTTGCGCCAGGCTCTACTAAAGATAATTGGCTGATTAATACCTACTTACTTCATCAAATTGAAAACATGGTATGAATCAAGACATCTGTTTCTAAAAGAAAGGAAAATATTAACTCAGACTATACGAACATGTAAGGCTAAGTTTTAATATACCTTTTAATATTATTTCATGTTATCATTTACCTTCTGAAGAATGCCTCTAACAAGAACATAAGAAAACTTTATACTATTATCAGAACAATTTCATTAAAGAATGAAAATGGAAAATCTAACATACACGTGTCCTTTGGAACATGTCCAATTAATAAGATGGACAGATGAAGGAGACTCAGGCCCTGCCACATTATTACAGGCGAGTGGCGTCCTGTAAAAGGATTATACAGACTATCAAAGAAAGTCAATTTAAGGAAAACAGTACTTACTATTCCAGAACTAAGATCATTTCTGATGGCGTCTCATAGACTTCATGTAAATTAATGACCCAAGGATTGTCCTGTGCTAGTTCAAGTACAGCAATTTCATGAATTATTTCCATCCGACAATCTTGGCCTTTTCTTCTTTTTCTCATGAACTTGGCTGCAAATTCTTTTCCAGAATCTTTTTTTATACATTTCCTCACCACTGCAAATTTCCCCCTAGAATTAAATAAAAACATTCATTGTTAAAGTTGACAGCTTTCCAGAGATGGTAAATCTTAATAAAATTTCCAAATACCCATTGGTGGAGATTTAAATTTAGATCATATTCAGTCACAAAAATAGCAATACCACTTTGGAGTTTATATAGGAGACATCTATAATCAAATAAAATATAATTTATAAGTCTGAAATAGTCATTCTTCTAAAATGGAGAATAACTAAATATTAAAGTTAGTATTTTTACAGTGATACATAAAATGACTTAATTAATCTTGTGCATATTTACACGTTTATAAATCTTATAAAAACCATTTGACTTTTTAATAGAAATTGGGTTATCAGAATTCCTAATATAAGGAATTTTACTGTCACTCATTTACTCTAAAGAACATTATCACTTTCCAAAATGATTAAAGTTGGAGTTTTCATTCATATTATCTCATTTCAACTACAAAATCAATTGGAAATGTCTAATTTTCCTATAAAGATAGATATGACAAGCATTATTTTAACATACTACACTAAATAAACAAGCATGTCAGACAGGGGACTCAGAATAGTGTACTGATGAAGGGTGTGAGGTCTGGAACATAAGACAGAGGTGGGCTTGAGTCCTACAAGTGCCTCTGCTGCTTACTTGACACATAACCTTGGGCAATTTATTTAATCTTATTAAGTCTCATTTTCCTTATCTGTAAAACGGGAACACAAACAGCATCTACTTCACAGGGTTACTGAGAGCATTAAAAGTATATAATACATGTCAATTGCTTAGCATGGAACTTGCTACATAGTAAGTGCTCAATAAAATATCAATTAGACAAATCATTAAGCTGTGATAGTAATCACCCATAAAATATCCAAGGGAAGGGGTATTTAGACTAGAAGGCAACTTAGAAATCATACAGCTTTTAACTAATGCCAAATGCCAAAATGTCTTCCTTCTAAATGTGAGGTAGTCTATTCCATTACTGGAGGCATGTTATTTTAAGGTTTTCATTACAAGCCTAAACCTGATTTCCTATAAATTCAACTGAAAGGCTGTAGTTCTGGGTCCTTGGCTGAGCAGCACAGAATAGATCCACTCACTCTCCCACATGACAAGTCTATCAGAAACTTGAACACAGCTATCATCATCTTAGAGAAGCCCTGGTGGCAGAGTGGTTAAAGTGCTCGGCTGCTAAATGAAAGGCTGGCGGTTTGAACCCATCAGCCGCTCTGCGGGAGAAAGATGCGGCATTCTGTTCCCTAAAGATTTACAGCCTTGGAAACCCTATAGGGTAGTTCTACTCTATGCTACAGGGTCACTATGAGTTGGAATCAACTCAATGGCAATGGTTTTTTTTTTTTTTTTTTTAATCAGTATCTGTTAAGTGCCACCTCCTCTTCCCTTTCCCAATTAATTATGAATCATTCTTCATACCCATATGGTTTTTTGACCCCCTCACAAATATGGCTCATCAGAACTGCCCCTAAAACATGCCAACCAAATCTGAAGCAAGTACTCCAAGTATAATCTGATCCATGATTGTTAGTGTTACCTGATTATTATTTTGCTCACTTTGACATAATACAATTTAATACTGCTTTTTAAAAAACTCGACTAAGTTTTTCATATTTTATATTGGGCTGGTAAATAAACTATCTAGATCTTTCTCTTCATGGACTTTGTCAAGCCGTATCCTCAAACTATATTTTAAAAATGGCTTTAAAAAATTAAATGTAAGGCATTAATTTGCCCAGTGAAATTCTAACTTCTAGGTTTTGGCCCAGTAGTCTAGACTAGTGACATAATTTTGAGTGTTACGTCTTCCTTCTTAGCTCCTGTTAACCACAAATATGATTTTCATGTCCTCTATATTTTTGTTGCTCATCAGTAATAAAAAAGCTGAATGATAAATCCTTAGGCACAGTCCTATGGCTGTTTGGGTAACAATCTACCTAACAAAATCATTATTCAGATTACAGTTCTTTTTGTTTGTAGAAATAGGAAAGTCTTCTACAGATACTGGGGAGATCAAACCTAAACATATTCACCACAGACGAATACTTCCTTTTTTTCATCCCCACAAAATCATTAGACTAACACCCCCCCTTCAAGTTTTTTAAAAATTTCTTAATGACCTTTGAATTCTTTTAAGAAAAAAAAAAAATTAATAATTGATTTTTTTGTGCCTACATTTTAGGAAGTTTCAAGAGAAAATTTAATTTGTAAAAACTAATCACAAAATGAAGTCTTAACATATAATTGACAGCAAGCATGTTCCTAGTAAAATTAGAAATGACTCAGTTCAACTGCCTTCAAAGTACTTCCACATCAAACACATAAATGCTTATTGTTGCCACACCTAAAATTCAAAGCATTACAGTACTGTGCAGTCAGTAAAATACTACTTATTATCTAGCCTGAAAGTATATTTTTGAAGACCAGATGGGAAGACAAATGATCAGGAAACAGAGAACTGGACTCACATACATCACTGACCTACAAACAGAACTGTTGTTAGTTGCTGTTGAGTCGATCACGACCCATGGCGACGCCATGTGTGCAGAGCAGAGTTGCTCCATGGGGTTTTCAAGCTCTACTTCAGTTTGATAAGGCTATAAATTCAGCACTTGCTCAGAGGGTTAGGAACTGACTCAATTTCAGGGGCTTTCTAAGTATATGCAGATTGTGCGATAATGTGTGCACTTTTGTTTTGAATAATGTTGAATTCAGAGAGATGACAGAGTGTGTTAAAGGGGAAAAAGTGAAAATTGTACCCTGTGATGGTAAAAATACTGGCTGTGATGCTACAAATGAGCAGGAAAAAATGGCTTTTTTATGCCATCTTCTGTTACTATTCATCACTTTTTGAAGAGAAGGGATAGAAGAGACTTAAAATTTATTCTGGCTATGCAGAAATGATGACACTGTGCTATATACTATGAGAGAATTCCAGAAGAAAGAAGCTTATAACTGTCGCCTCTTACATTACCTTCATTATACAGCATGAAGAAATAGAACTGTTTTTTTTTAAATGACAAATCAGAAGTTGTTGCCTCCATTCCAAGATTCTTTAATAAACTCATTTTCCTCTGGGTAGGTTTGAACCACCAACCTTCGGGTTAGTAGTAGCCATTACTAAACTCTCTGTCTGCTGTCAGGCTCATCCGTCGCCCATTTCTTTAGGTCACCAGAACACAGTTCCCATGGCTCTCCTGTCACCCCAATGCCTACTCTGACACCATTTTTGTTTTTGTGGAGGCATTTCTCACTGCTTTAGGTTTATTCTTTTCTTTCCACCATATCATACACTATACTGGGAGTCGGAAAACTCTCTCTGTAAAGGGCCAGACAGGAAATACTTTCTCTGTAAAGGGCCAGACAGGAAATACAGCAACTACTCAACACTGCCACAGACAATACATAAATGAATGGGTGTGGCTGGGTTCCAAAAACACTTTATTTATGGGCACTGAAATGTGAATTTCATATGATTTTTCACTTTAGTAAATATTGCTCTTTTTTTTTATTCTTTTCAACCAGTTAATGATGCAAAACATGTTAGCTCACTAGCCATACAAAAACAGGCAGCCACAGTAGTTTGCTGACCCCTGCTCTATCCAGTGCTGAGGAAAACTTAAATCTTCTGCTGCTGCAGACCACTGAAACTGACAGGAAGACAGCAGACCACAAAGGCTTGAGGAAACAAGCATACAATCTTCATCTCTAAATGAGTGGCACAATGGGAGGGGGACCCTGAAAACCACTAAAGGAGGAGTCAGAAGGAGATAGAGATTTCTGGGAACTGTTCTTTCTGGAGAGCCAAATCTTCAAAGAAACGTGAGATTCGGCATTCAAAGTGCAGAGTCCTAGTGAACACACGAAGCATTACACTATCATCAAAAAACAATCAAACAAAAAACCCAACTCGGTGCTGTGGAGTCGATTCCAACTTACAGCGACTTCCAGACCCCAAAAAGGGCCCCAATATGCATGTTAACCATGGCTTCACAGTAAAGACTGTGACTTTATCTTAGCTCTTAACTTTGTATTACTAAGTCCTCTACAAAGCATAAGAAAGGATGTTCTTCTGACACTAGGGGCTGCAGACTTGGGAATGATGAAATTCAAACAGCATAAGTTGTACTTAAACACATCGGTTTTTTTGGTTGACTTAAAAGTCAGAATTCTTCTTGGAATACATAGTTGATACAATTTTCTGAGCTACTGATTCATTTCCCAGTCATCTACTATTAAACTATTACCCACAAAACAGAGCACTTAGGTCATCAAACATTTTAGGGGATATAAAAAATTAACATCATACTTCTGAACTACTCAATGATGAACAACATATTCCGGGGTGGTGGGTTAAGAAAGACATAAAACAAATAATTATTAAAAAGAGGAGGCGACATCTGAGTTGGACCCACCATTCCAAGCTCCCGAAGGACGAAGACTAGGTGTATTCATCTAACACAGTGCTTCGGCAGGCACAGTGAGCACTTCTTGGTAGGTATGACTTGCTAAGGAGTTTGGCTTCGACAGGATAAAAATGTGCACCTATCAGAATTTTTAAAATAAGGTAATTGTTTAAAAAACATAATTCTGATAATGTTGGGAAGTGATAACTTGAACCAGGGAAGCCAATAAAATAACTCAAAGGAGTGGGCCTAAACTAAAGTAGCTGCAGTGGAGAACGGGATGAGAGAGTGCATTTAAAATACATTTCAGCTGCAGATTTATTAGTATTCCTTGACAGATTAAGATGCAGGCAGAGATAAGGGGAGAAAAGAGAGATGGAAGTCGAGGATGACTTCTAGATATTTAGCCTGGGCTACTGGGTAAATGTGCTACCATCAGCTGAGATAAGGATTGTAAGAATAATAGGTTTTAGGGCAAGGACAGTGTATTAGGTTTTGCATAAAGGAAGTCTGAGGTGCCTTTCTCTGTGAAAAGAATCCTATTTACTGGATAGATTGAAAATTAAGTTCAAATGTTGGGTTATAAACAAAGGCAAACAGCAGACTATAGAAGACTTAGGCAAAGAAAAAATGTAGATGCTCACTGGAACAGTATATAGATAAAGCAAAATAAGAAAGATCTCTGAGGTTCCATTTGATTCTAGATTATAATACACTGCTTTGTTTGTGCCTTCCTTATACTATTTATCTCAGTCTGACATACTGTAATTTGTTGTACTTTTAACTATCTCCCCAGCTGGACTTGAGTTCCTTGAGGGCAGAGACCTTACTTATTCATCTTTGTATCTCACAGTACCCTGCAGAGGGTGCTCAAACATTACCAGTGAGCACACTGAAGGTATATACACTGTCCTTGTATATTCTTAAATAAAAGTTTTAAAGCAACTTAACTTTGTAGAAATTTAATATTCCAGCCACAATGGACTACTTGCCATTCTCTCTTTCACTGAATTTTCTGCCACTGTGTCTTATTTGTTTTACTGCCAATGACTGGGATATCTTTCATCACTACTACTGAAATTCTCTCCATTCTTTAAGGCTCAGCTCAAATGCTATTTATCCCATAAGCTCTTCCCCTGTGACACTTAATCTTCCCCTGTGGCATGTCATCTTGTCTATAAAGGGGACAGTGACTGATTTGTTACATTTGGGAATAACTTCAGGGGCCTAATATAGTGCCTTTTGCATACAAATATTTGCTTAATAGCCCTGGAGTGATGCCTTGCATCCATCCAAGAAGACCTAGAATAGTTTCCATCTGCCTCCCTTACCTTTGAAAAGATCAAGGGAAACAACAAAAAAAAATCTGCTGACCCTAGGTGAAAAAAATCAGTGAACCCATTCAAATAAGACATCAGCCAGCGTGATAAGAGCACGCAAGGCATTAAAAGTTAGACTTGGTTTTAATTCTGTCTAGTAACTAAATGTGTCATCTTCGACAATTTACTCAACCTTTCTGAGCCTTGGATTCCTTATCTGTAAAATGAGGTTGAAGGCACTAACCTCGCAGTCAAAAGACCAAACAAAACTGCATCTCTAACGAACGTGGTTTTCAGTAGATGATCAGTAATCATGAAACAGTAGCTATTTTATTGTTTTTGACACTAGTTTGAGAGCTATGATATAATCAGTAATAATGATTTGTACATAGATAATCATAGAACAGAGGCATAGTGGAAATGATCTAATTTAAACTCTACTTGATGGAGCCCTGGTGGTGCAGTGGTTAAGAGCTTGCCTGCTAACCAAAAGGTTGGCAGTTCGAATCCACCAGCCACTCCTTGGAAACCCTCTGGGTCGGTTCTACTCTGTCCTATAGGGTCACTATGAGTCGGAATCAACTCGATGGCAACAGGTTTGGTTTTGCTTTACTTGATGCAGAGGAGCCCTGGTGGCACAATGTGCTAACTGAAAAAGGTTGCTGGTTTGAACTCACCAGTAGCTCTGCAGGAGAAAAGACCTGGTGATCTGCTCTTGTAAAGGGTTCAGCCTAGGAAACCCTACGGGACAGTTCTTCCCTGTCCTGCAGGGTCACTGTGGATTAACCGCACACAGCAACAACTTGAACAATTTGCATAAATTCCCTGAATAAATCTAGTTCCTTCTTACTTATCTGAATACGTGAATCGACACTCTAGCTACTTAGCTTTCTGATGAATTTGGTTTGATAATCAGATTTTATAGTTTTTTAATTTATAGTTTTGCAACAAGGCTGAAATTTGTTAAATTCTTAATTTTACATATTTTGAATTAAGGTTTTAATTTTAACATTATAAGCCTGACTTTTCGAAATTAAAACCATGAAGTACATGCTTTAGAGCAGAACCCATACTTCCCAAGTAACTTCTGCTAAACCACAAACACAGCCAATTTCCTCTGCTCCATCCAGAAATACTGGGTCATCCAAAATTATTTGTAAATGTAATTCATCAAACTAATAACTAGCTGCCAAGAAATCTTAAATAATCTTTGTCCTAAAACAAGGCAGTTTCTACATGAATATTATTTAACAAGTCTTGATTTGTAAAGAAATTATAGCTTATAATTTATGACATATGCTTAAGGAGTTGTAAGGTACAAAACCTCAAGCTATTACCTACAGTTCCTGAAATATGCCTATCTCGGGGTCCCCTTCAGCTTGAACTTTCTATTGTTGTCTGATAAAAATCATTTCTTGTCCCTGTTACCCTAAGTGCTCTGAGGAGCATGAGATAGGACAGCCCTCTCTACTGTATGAGACTGAAGCTTGGTAGGATCTGTTCCAATTTGGAACTCATTAACATATCCTCTCATAAAAACAATGGGAAATTGCATTAGCTACAGACCATTCTTTGGGAAACATCTATGATATAATGGGAATTATCTCCAAGTCAGAAGTCCCAGCTCAGCCATTGCTCACAAGACTCAATTTCTTGGTTTTGGTTTTCTCATCTGAAAAACTGGGCTTTCCAAAGGGGCTTGTGGTGAGAAGTAAATGAGATAATGCATGTGAAAGCACTTGTGAAACTGTAAAATGTGGAGCTGATTCCGACTCATAGTGACCCCACAGGGTTTCCAAGGCTGTAAATCTCTACTGAAGCAGACTGCCCCGTCTTTCTCCCGTGGAGCTGCTGGTGGTTTTGAGTCCAGCACTTTAACACTGTGCCACAAGGGCTCCTGTAAAACTGTAAACCAAAAACTGTAAAGCCCTATACAATTATGAAGCACCTATTCCAGCAGGGAATTCGTATGTATATCTTTTTCCCTCCCCAAAAGAAAAAGTCAACTGAGTATAATATAAAAACTATCACAAAGGATGTTCTTCTGGCTTAAAAATAATTTTTTGCACACTGAACTGTACACGTGAACATTGCTGAAATGGCAAATGCTTTGTTACCTATATATTTACAATAAAAAAAATTTTTTTAAGTGAAAAAATAATTTTTTTCTTCTTAAGACAGAATTATGACTATGTCAAAAAGTTGAGGACTAGATAACAAAAATGCATGTAAGGCAAATCATTTAATGTGAAATTAGTATAATTTTAAGTTCCTAAAAACATCTTTCTGTTCCTAAATTATCAATAAACTCAAGGGTAAACATGAAAAAAATTCTCAGAACCCAAGGTCATTTTTTCTGTGCCTCAATAATGCAGTCATTAATGCAGTTTACATTGGCACACATCCTGACCAAAGAAACGTAATAAACCTTAAAAATAACAAGTCGAGCTTTAAGCAATAAAAGAAAGTTTTACATCATATATTTACCCACATTTACATTGTTATGGACTCCCCTGGAGACATGAAAGAATCCGACTTATTAAGATGATCAACATCACATCCTGTCATTACTCTGGAATCAATACTGACCATTTGAAAAATTCTCTTAGAACAGCCATCTCACCGAATGCTTTATATTTCTGATAAGATAAAATAATGGTAACTCATGAAAGAAATCAATTTCTGTGTCTGAACAGTTAACTCTTTACACTCTTCCACATTTTACTATATGAAAGGCCACAGAAAATGAATAGATCTTCTGGTTTTTCCTCCCACATCACTAAAATATAACACAAGTAATTCTGCAAGTTCTATATCAGTATGAGATCAATTAGTTGTATCAGAAATGCAACCAGAGTTAACAGTTGTAAAAACAGGCAACTTTTCTATCTTACCAGAGAAAGGACTGTGCATAAACATATTTGATTACGTCAAAACCATAATAAATGGGCCAAACTTACAATTCTTAAACAAAGACTGCTTATAACACAAAACAGAGCTTTTACTTCCTGAGACTTCTAAACAGTTCCTGCTTCTTTTTTGAGGTTGTCTTATTTTTTCTTTTTGGTTACATGTAAAATAACATTCATTGAGTTACACAATGAATTATATTGAGTGTTTCTCCTTATACCAAGCACAACCTTAAGGCTATAGAGGTATATTATTTAATTCTCTCGATAATTCTACAAGGCAATCAGTGGTTAGGTAACGTCCTCAAGTCCATGTGAGTAGTAAGTAAAGCGCCAAGACTCAATCCCAGACTCTCTGACTCCAAAGCCCATGTTCTTAACCACTGCATTAAACTCCCCCGTGATGAAAAAGGGGACCAAAGAGAAAAACACAGTAATTTTATGTCACAGTTTTAGACTCTTGATATCAAGTATCTAATTTGCATTATTTCAATGCTTCAGGATTTTTTCCTTCTGTAAAGAAGTTTATGCATGAAAAAGTATGTAGAAGACCTCACAACTTTAAAAAACAAACCCTTATAGGCAAGTTAATTTCATAATAGAGCTTAAAACAAAAGTTAAAAGGAACATTCCTGGAGGAATTAGTACCACAACACCTGGTAGAGTGCAAATCATTTTTTCAGATTAAATTGTTTGTTATAAAGTCTACAAGACAGTACTTGCCACCTGAAGACACTTCGGTTTGTATTACCAGTTTTCCTTTATATGGAATGAAGCTAGACAACTCAACCGAATAATGTAAAGCCTTGTTTTCCTTTTTTCAAGTAATCAGGGTTACTTCAAAATCTCTGGAATTTCGACAAATTAGAATATCTAGCTCAGCCAGCGGCCCACCTTGCCTTTTATTTTTTTGTTACACTTCAAAAAGGTGTGCACAGAATGTTCAGTTGGTGGCTAGCTTACTGAAGGAAAATCTTGTTCCTGAAAGGTGTTTTTGCTTTCGCTAACATTTTTGGAGTAAATTCGACATTTTAAGGTAGTCCCCTCCAAGACCCAAGCTGAAGGCTATTACAATTGTCAGGCCCTTTCCCCATTACAACACGGTGCTATTTTGCAACCATGACAAATGTTTGCAATAGCTAACATTTATTGAACGCTACCTCCAAGGCCCAGTGGTATGCGCTTTACAGGCATGAAATATTCACAACCGTCCTGGAGGTAAACACTGCCATTATAGGGACTTTACAGAGGAGAAAAGTGAGGCTGGAGACTCTAAGTCCCCTGCTCAAATGCACACGGAGCCAGGAGGGCGGAGATACCACGAGGTCAGGTGTGACTCTAAAGCCACTGCTGTCTGCCAACTTCTCCAAACTGTTCTTGAGGAGGAACCTGCTGCGTGAGGTCGATTCCAACTCACAGCAACCCTATCGGACAGGGTAGAACTGCCCCACAGGGTTTCCAAAGAGTGCCTGGTGGATTCGAACTGCCGACCTTTTGGGTACCAGCCAAGCTCTTAACTACTGCGCCACCAGCGCTCCTCAAGGAACTTCATAGAAATCACCATGTCACCCCTGTTCAACATACGAAATGTAAAGTATCCAAACAGCCTTCCCGTTTTACAATTTCAACTAGAGGCCAAGTTGTAAGCCCCCTCCACACCCACAAAACAGGGATGGGGGTGGAGGGAGATGACAAGGGCGGGCTCCCAGCGGAGGAGAGACAGTGAGAAAAGCGCCAAGAGCCTATGAATGATGCCAACCTGAACTTTAGGCACAGGGACCTAAATATTTTCGAATTAAAATAGCACAAAACTAACAAAACTAAAATGATGAGGCCAGCAGAAGGCGGCTAACAGAAGTTACCACAGCTCTGGTGCAAAGGAAGCTGTCACGACTGGTGTTATATTTTATTAAAGCCACAGAAGGAGAGGGAGAAATCCAGAGGAGTTTAAGGGCAAAAACAAAGCTGACTCTAGATTCCTTTCAGATGTGCTACTCCGGGATAAATATAAGCAGCGTGGTTCACACCTAACATGTTCCTCTATTTAAATCACCATGTAAAACACTGGAGAGGTCGAAAGGGCGTGAAGATGTCAAGACTGCTGGTAACCTAGAGTCCTTCCTCTTTTTGACTAGTCCGCTGGGGGCTCTTTCTCACAGACGCTACTTAGTTAAAACCGCAGTGCTCCTGGGACGCCAGGCCGACTTTGGGGACTCGTTCTGGCGGGCGGGGTAGAAGGCGATGAGACGCAGCTGCCCTAATCGCCGCCAGCACCCAAGACCGTGCCAAGTCACAGCGTGCCTTATCGCAACCAGCAACGCCGACAACACCAGCACTTATCGGCCAGGCGTCCCCACCCGGCCCGGTTCGCCTGCATGGAGGCGCAGCGGGAGGCTTGGGTTCGCCCCCCACGCCGCCCCTGGTCCCCCTGCCCGCCCCGCCCGCGCTCACCTGCCCAGCTCCCGGCCAGGGCTTAGGGTGTAGGCGTCCTGAAAGGGCTCGATGCGCAAGGCTGCGCGGATCTCGGTCAGCAGCCCGCGGACCTGCGGCGGCGGCCGGCGCAGCACGCTCGCACCCCGGACAGCTGGGCCCGAGGCGGCGGCCGGGGAGGAGTCGCCGGCGCCAGTCTTCTCCAGAGGGATCATGGTGGTATGGCGCGCTTGTTTTCCTGCAGCTCGGCTCGCTCCGAGCCGCCGGCGGGTAACGGCGCCGCCCGGCTGCCTCGTGCGGGTCGGAGGAACCTCCCGTCTACTTTTCTCCAGCGCCGCGCTCAGACTGCTGCCGGCCGGCTTCCTGCTGTCCCGCCTCTTGGTCCGGCCCCGCCCTTCGGCTCGGCCCCGCCCCGCATTCCGACCTGGCTAGGCAACTCAGCCTGGCTCCGCCCCCTCACTGAACTCTCGCAGAGTCCTGCATGCCAGGCGCCTCAAGCGCGCTCTCTGGAGCCGAGAGGGGAAGGTGCAGTCGATAGGGCCGCCTGCACGGCCTGGAAGAGAAGAACAGCACCACCCTTTGGCCACGAGAGCCACTGGTCAGCCGAGTTGCTGCGCACCTTTTGAGCATCTGCGAGTTCCAAAAGCTGACTCCTCGGTTAATGAAAGGGGCATGAGGTGCAAGTCAGAGCTTTACGATCTGCTTACCCTTGCTCCTATGGGTCGGGCGTAGAGACCCAGCGCATTGGGCTGGGAAGTTGCCTCAGCAACTGGTTCCTTCCTACGCTGGAAAGGGGGGTCTGGAGGCAGCAGTACAATCCCCTGTGAAAACAGCAAGGAAGGAACCTGAAATTTGGAAAACTCATTCCCTTGTGGTCCTGTGTGAACGAGAACGGAGGCAAAGCACAGAATGTTTTGGAAACCCTCATGGCGTAGTGATTAAATGCTACGGCTGCTAACCAAAAGGTCAGCAGTTATAATCCACCAGACGCTCCTTGGAAACCCTATGGGGCAGCTCTTCTCTGTCCAATAGGGTCGCTATGAGTTGGAATAGACTCAATGACAAGGGGTTTGTTTCTTTGTTTTGCCTTTATCATCTTATCGTATGGTTAATTGTTATTTTTCTGACTCCCCTACTCCAATCCCCAGAGAAGTTCTGGAAAAAAAGATAAGACATTTTTCTAAATTGTCCATTTTTGTCAAGTGTTTTGTGGGAAACTTCGTGTGTGTGTGTTTTGAACATACATTGGCCATTTGAGGCTTCTGATTACCCACCAAACCCTATTTTTATAAAGAAAACTCACTTCACCTAGTCATTCAAATGCAGAGGTATTTACCTAACTAGAGCAAATTTGTTGGTAGCCATTTGATTCACATAGAGCTACCAATGGAAAGTACAAACCACCTTTTCTAAGCGGCCATAGCCAATGATCAAAGTTAGTACTGACTATATACTAATTTTATAATTCTCAAAGTTTGAGGGCTCGCTTTGTGACAAGGATGCTTGAAAACCCACAGTTTCTAGTAAAATCACTAAGCAGGGTGGAAGTCTATAAAACATGTAGGCTACATTTCTACAATACCACGCTAATCATTAGAATTCCCAAGATTTGTAGACAAATCCAAAGACTGCAAATTAAGCCACAGACCACTGAATTAAAGCCCAGGCTACTTCATGGTGTCTACTTCTAATATATTTTAATGCCTCGTGAAATGCTCCATAAGAATATTAGAATATTTAAATTCTCTAAACCTTGCTGAAACCAGCTCAGTGTTGGGCATGCTCAGTGGCATCACTAGGGGACTGTATGGGATGTGGACTGTACCGGGTGACACTGTCAGAGGGGTGACACCAAAAATGGCTGTTTATAAAATTTTTGTTTAGTGTTTCAGCATAAATTTATTTTTTTATAAAAAAAAATCCTTGTAGTTAGTTATAACAAAAACATTTTTGTAAGCACAGGTTACATTTATTGATATATCTACAAGGCTAAAACTCTATGCTAATTTACTTTTTGAACCTTCAAATGTGCTTCAGTCAGAGCTGTCATTATTACCCAATTATAATGATGCTTCGAATCACGTGGTTTTGTCTGCACGTGCTAACAGTGCTCACTGTTGTTTCCCTTCCTGCTGGTGTTTTTATAATTGCTGATTTTGTCAAGTTTTCTGGTGTTCTAGCTACAATATTGTGGTAATTAGTATTTGTGAACCTAGATCAATAACTTTTTTGAGAATGAAGTAGTAATTAAAGGAAAAGAAAGAGTGATATACAGGAAGTATGATTTATGAGTAACATTAGCACAAAAAACATTACTAAGGATTCTGTATGGTCTGGTGGTACGGGAGGAGATCCATGGGGGTAGGGTGACACCATAAGTTACCACACTGGGTGACACCAACCCTAATGATGCCTCTAGGCACACTTTCTGTGGCACTTACTCTTCCTAATTCTATAGGATGGGAATATGTCTTCCCATCCTCACCTAGCTCAAGGTGAATCAACTTTTAACCACTCGTATTGGGATGTGGGCTTGTGGACTAGGGGAACCTTAGAGATAATGAGTTGCACCTGTCTGTCAGGTGTTGTGGGGTCTGTTATACCTGGTAGGTACAGTCAAAGGAGACTAGGAGGAATTTGAGCTGAGACTCTCACTGGGTGTTTTGGCTTATTAAAGAATTTTAATTTTGTTGTATATATGAGAGAAATTCTTTAAACATCATTAATGAATAAATTGATGGAGAATTGACAAAGACTTCTGAAATCACCTAGAAAGTACATAAAGGAACTGGGCTGCTGGGGAGTTCATGTCAGAGAGAGAGCCAAAAAGAAAGAGATGGTCAGGAATATGTGCATTTATGCTTTTTTTTTTTTGAAGGATGTCACTTTCACTTTCTCTTTGCTTTCTTAGATGTCAGTCATTCAGCAACTGCAGTTTCTCTGTTTCTTACGATTGCTCTTTCTCCATGCTTTATTGTGCAAATATTTGTTGAGCACTTATTTTGTGCCAGACCCTTGGTGGTGCAGTGGTTAAGAGGTTGACTGCTAACTGAACGTTTGGCAGTTCAAACCCACCTTGAAACCCTATGGGGCAGTTCTGCTCTGTTCTATAGGCTCGCTATGAGTTGGAATCAACTCCACGGCAAAGGTTTTTTATGGGTTACTATGCCTCAGGCACCAGGTGCCTAGTGATTCAGCAGTCAACAACTTAGAAATAGTTCTTGGTAGTACAGGAAACGTACACTGACCATGTAACTATAGAAATACATCTATGGAAAGCATCATAAATCAAGGTAATGGCTTCTATGAGTGATTATAGCATGGGTCCAGATGTGGAGTCAGGAAAAGTTTCTGTGAAGAGGTGGCATTTAAGCTGAGACCCAAAGAAAGACAAGAAATCATTGCAGAAAAGATTGAAGAAGGAGGTTCAGACAGAAAAAAATAGCATTTTTCAAGGTGCTGAGAAAAGAAACTGCTTGAATTTTAAAGGCACTGGATGAAGTAGCTGCTTGTTGATATCCTGATTACATTAATGTTTTGTTAGAATTTTTATTAAGGTTTAATGATCCATTCACTTCATTCATTTGTTCATTCATTCATTCATTTAATGAGCACCAGACACTGTGTTAGTAACTGAGAGCACAAAGGCAAGTGAAATGGATAAAGTCCATGCTGTCATGGAATTTACAGTCTATTGGCGGAGGCAGACATCAGTCAAATAATTACACAAACATACAGTTAAAAAGAGTGGTAATTACTATGAAGAAAAAGTACAGAATGCAATAAAGAATATCATAGGGAAATTTTTCAGCAGTCTCATGGGGCTGCGGAGACAAAAAAATTGAAGTTTAGGACCTATTAAGGAAATACTCTAGGCTTTCATTTGGGACCCTGAAAGGTGATATCCTAGGAGCGTGAGTAAAAGGAAAATAGACCATCCCTTACAAGGACTGAAGACCAATTTCAAAAGGCAGAAGTAAATTCCCTCTGGAGGAAAACAACATCATCTGGAGCCGCAAATTAGCTGTACAATTTTTCATATACAATGTCTGTCACTTAATTTAAAAAAAAAAAGCACACAAAAAGAATCATCTTAAAAATTAAGAGAAAAAGACAGAAAAGAATAAAATGGGAGATCCAGATATTGAAGTTTAAAGGCAGATTTTAAAATAATGCTGTTTAATATTTTCTGTTTTTTTTTTTTAGTAAAGCAAAAAGAAAGTTTTATTCAGCATATATTCAAAAGGGCAGAAGTGGGAAGCGGACAAGCATGTTGCTAGAGCCATGTGCCCGAGTCCAAAGAATATTACAGAATAGGCAAGAATCGGAAAACGGACAAGCGTGCTGCCACAACCATGTCTGTCCGAGTCCAAGGAAGGTTACAGAATCATCAGTATATATCAACATCACAAAATGGATAGAATCATTGAAATCATCACCTTTTCACTGATTGGCTAGAAATTGTAATCTTACATTTTGAATCATCTTTCTTAACAATCATTGGTACGGGTTTCAGTTACAAAATTCAGGAGGGTCTTCATTGGTCCAACAAATTCCTGTTCACTAAATGTGAAAAGAAAAACACAAAAGGTGAGAAGTCCTTTGGGTTAGGTTTCATTGCCCTTTTGTGAACTTTCTTAAGATAATTTCTGGGATTGTCCCATCTGTTGTCATATCTCAGGGCCCAGTTGATGTGTCTTTGTGAGTCTGTGAGGGCTCAGCCCCAGCTGGGTCACAATTCTCTATGCTCAAGGAGAGGGAATAATAACTCCAATATTATTTCCTAAATCAGTTCCTCCTTTTGATCAGAGATTGGAGATAACACGTCAATGATCAATACCTGGACTTAGTCGAGCCCCTAGATGGCGGCCATTGCAGGCTCTTTAAACTCACGGTGCTGATTTTCCACCGATACCATCTGGTTCTTCACCAGCGTATTGAGTAAGAGCGATGTTCCCATCAATGGCACTGATGGAGTGAGCAGACTCAATGTACATCAACATTTTAGCCTGAGGCCTTCTTTTGCCTTTTAGATGTGTAAGACAATAGAGGATAAATCTTATTGTGGCTAATACTATCAGGATGTAGACTAAGAATATTACTATCCCTTGCAGTAGTGATCTAGCCCATGTACTTATTCCTGATGGTAACCAACCAAATAGATCTGGTGTTTGTAAGGGTGTGACGATGTGTAATCAAGTAGCTTGCTGTCTAATTCTATGTATATCTTGTCTACAGCAGAGACTCCACTTTCTTGGACTAATAAAAAAAATCTAAGGTTATTTTGTTATCTCATGTCACCTTGGCTTATGAGATCAGAGATCACTGTTGTGCTTTTATCTCATCTGTTATTTGTCCCATAGTGACTGACAAATTTTCTTAAAGATTTCTCCAATTCAGCTATACCACAAGTAGGAAATAAAGCTACCAACCATATCCTGAGTGTTGGACCAATGGGTTTTCTTCTGACTTTCATTTTACAATGTGTGACAATTTAACATTACCTTTCCAGTATTTACTAGCATTGTTACTATGAATACTTAAAGATAATCCTGAAGTTTCCAAAGTGCATTGTCCACGCATTCATTAGGAATGTAAACAAGAGATTGCCTATACAAATTCACTATTAGTTGAAAAGGAATCATCTAAATTAGAAACATATCTACACAGAAACATATATCCATAAGGAGCACACAAAGTTTGTCTAGAAGAAACAGAAAATGTAGAAAAATTTACATGTGACAAGTTTTCATTGAGAACTAACGATCAGCAAAATAATACAGGATGGACCTTTCCTGTAGGAGGTCTTCAGTTAGTCTGTTTAAAACATACTAAGTGTTCTTCCCAAGGGCAAGCTGCCCCTCCTTGGTTTACCTATTAATAGTCATGGGTCACTTTCTCAGAAGCAGAAATGGAACCAAATATAAAACAAATTCTGAGCCATGAGGTCAGTCTCCTCTGAGAATCTGGTTTCTTTAAGATAGATAATTTTCTGCATCGTAAGAGGGTGACAGTTTGATTACAAACTTTGCACAGGTATTTCATACGACATTGTCTTAAATACTGCTTAAACTAATTACTAATTTACCCTGAACATAACTCTCAGTCTGATCTTCGAAGTTAATTTCCTAAAACTGACTGAATTCTTCAAAAAAAACCTCAACATCCAGAGCAAAATGGTCTTACTAGTTTATCTGGACCATTGTTTGACTCAAAGTATCTTCAGGAACCAGGTTTTTCTTCAAAGCTCAAGGTTCAAGAGGACACCCAAAGGCAAATATCCCGTGTGGCTTGCCTCAACCTCCCTGAAAGCCAGAAATCTGAATTCCAGGAGAGTTATATACAACTCTCTCATTATTCTTTCCTTTGGATCATGATCTTGTTATAGAATCTTTTATCAGAAATGCTCAATAAGTGGTAATTGGACATCTTCTGGTTTTTAAGATCCCAGGCACCATACAGCAAACTAGGAAATAAAACAGAAACACTAACAATTATATTAGGCCAATTGTCTGAAA
>NW_004444050.1:6035128-6071510 GCF_000243295.1 Trichechus manatus latirostris | reverse complement strand
GTTTAAACACTCTAAGATTTCATTCAACTTTTACTACTTCTGGTATTTTTCCCAATCTAATTTTAGCCCTGGCTTTGGAAATCACAAAGTCTTTGCTCACTTGACCAATTCATTGATATGGATGTAACCTTAAGTGTTTGGCTACTGCTGGAAACATTTTTCCAGGCCACTTCAGGTGTGTCTCATTGTGATTTCTATTTTTTTTTTACTTCTTAAAGTTCCCCTATAACAGAGAGAACTTGTTTACAGTTCTATGATTAGGATCTACCCAATTTCTGACAACTATAGCAACCGCAGCAATTTTTCTTATCTTTTGTCTTAAAAGAATCTCCACCTAGCTGGAAAGGGGTCTCTCAAAAGCCCTGGAGCTACAGGACTGGAGACTGGGAGGTGGGGAGGCTTGATCATGCTCCGCCCTCGCTCTCTTGACTCATGGAAGACATTTACATACATTTAAATTGATGGAGGTATTTTGAAAGACAAAAGATAGCTAATTTCTTTCTTTTTTACCGTTCTGGAACTGCTACTTTAAGACAAAACTATCCTTTTTCCTTAAATAAAACACATTTCATATAATATCTAGCTTAAGTTATTTAAAAAGGTTTCACTTTTAAGACTGACATAAAACATAAAGATCTTAGTGTACCTTTCAAATAGACCAATTTATATCAAAGTTTCTCCAAGTAGCTATTAAAAATATAAATCATAAGACAGACACAAGACGCTGTTTTTTCTGGATGAAGAAGGAACTGAGGTTCTATGACTAGCCTTACAAAAAACAGCAATTCTTAGCCATAACCACCAATCTAATACAAGACAAACTTAGACACAATGCTCTAGACCAGAAGCAAGCTCTTGGAACAAAAGGAGACAGAAAGACCACATCAACTCACCAGATAATACCACACAAAACAAGGATATAGGGATCCTAGTTTCTAAAAGTGTATATAGCAATTTTTGGTAAGATCGATTCAATTCAACGGAAAAAACAGGTACAGAACTACCACTTCCCCCTTAAATATCATAACACAGGTCAGGAGCTGCCACCTCCCCCTGAGAATTTGGCAAAGCAGGCAAGAGCTGCCACCTCTCCCTGCGAATTTGGCAAAACAGAGCACTATTTTCCAGGTTTTTTCTGAGCCACCAAAAAGTCCAAATTTTGCATCTAATAGTGACTCACAGCTCTTTGAAAATAGAATTATCTCTTCAAATGCCCGAATCCAGGCCTAAACTGTGGTTCACTTAAAGAGTTACTAAATGTCTGTCTTAACCAAATGATCAAGCAAAAATCTAAGAAAGATTCTCCTTAATCAATCAACTGGTTTTTCAAACAAATATGCCAAACAAAACTTAAGAAAACATGAGAAAGAGAACAACAATGAATAAGCAAAGGTTTGTTTTCTGTGAGCACTCACCTTGTCAATGTCGAAGGGACGTGGAGTGGGAACCCGTGGGTCCAGAAGATAGGACCTTTCTTTCCTGGCTTCTGCTCCGCAGTCCAGGTCTCTTCGAAGTTGACTGGATTCGTAGCTTCAGATCCTTGACGAGTACACCATTCACTGTTGTAGGGGAAAAACGTCACAAAGTTTAGTAAAGCAAAAAGAAAGTTTTATTCGGCATATATTCAAAAGGGCAGAAGTGGGAAGTGGACAAAGCATGCTGCTAGAGCTATGTCTGCCCGAGTCCAAAGAATAGTACAGAATAGGCAAGAATGGGAAAACGGACAAGCATGCTGCCACAACCTAGTCTGCCCAAGTCCAAGGAAGGTTACCTGTTTAATATTTTCAAGAAATTAAATGACCAGATGGAGAATTTCAGCAGAGAACTGAAAACCCAAAGAAAAATACAATGGAATTTTGGAATTAAAAAAAAAGCCAGAAAACCACTTACTGAAATTACTACTGAATAGACAGGTTTATTAACAGATTACACACAGCTTAAGAAAGAATTAAGGTCCGTGGGTGGCACAAGCGGTCTGTGATGGACTGCTAACCTAAATGTTGGTAATTGGAACCATCTAGCAGTGCTGCAGAAGAAAGGCCTGGTGATGTGGTCCCGTAAAGATTACAGCCAAGAAAACCCCATAGTGCAGTTCTACTCTGCCGCATATGAGGTCGCCATGAGTCACAGTCAACATGACAGTAATGCTTTCTTTTTTTAAAAAAAGAAAGAATTGTTGTTGTTGTTAGGTGCTGTTGACTTGCTTCCGATTCTTAGCGACCTATGTACAATAGAACAAAACATTGCTTGGTCCTGTGCCATCCTCATGATCATTGTTATGCTTGAGCCCATTGTGCACTCACTGTGTCAGTCCAGGTCTTCCTCTTTTTCGCTGACCCTCTGCTTTACCAAGCAGGATGTCCTTCCCAGGGACTGATCCCTCCTAATAACATGTCCAAAGTGTATGAGACGAAGTCTCACCATCCTTTCTTCTAAGGAGCATTCTGGTTGTACTTCTTCCAAGACAGATTTGTTCATTCTTTTGGCAGTCCGTGGCATATTCAATATTCTTCGCCAACACCACAATTCAAAGGCATCAGTTCTTCTTCGGTCTTCCTTATTCATCGTCCAGCTTTTGCATGCATATGTAGCAATTGAAAACACCATGACTTGAGTCAGACGCACCTTAGTCTTCAAGGTGACATCTTTGCTTTTCAACACTTTAAAGAGGTCTTTTGCAGTAGATTCTCCCAATGCAATGTGTCTTTTGAAATACAGGAGATAAAAGGGTATAAATTTCAGAAAGAGAATAAAATACGTGTGGAATTTGGTAAAATGTTGTAACACACATGTAATTAGAGTACCAGAAGGAGAGGAGAAAGAGAAAAGAACAGAAGCAGTGTTTGAAAAGATAATGTCTAAGAACTTTTCAAAATGAAACACAACAAGTCACAGAACCAAGAAATATTATGAATTTCAAGCAAATAAATCCTACCTAGGCAGATCGTAGTAAAATACTGGGAGTAAATATAAAGTGAAAATCTTAAAAATAGGCAGAGAAAGCAGATACATTATCTTCAAGGAGTAATGATAAGATCAATAACTTATTTATTTTTTATTGTACTTTAGATGAAAGTTTACAGAACAAACTAGCTTCTCATTAAACAATTAATACACATATTGTTTTGTGACACTGGTCACCAACCCCACGACATGCCAACACTCTCCCCTTCTCAACCTCGTGTTCCCTATTATCAGCTTTCCTGTCTCCTCCTGCCTTCTAGTCCTTGCCCCTGGGCTGGCGTGCCCCTTTAGTCTCGTTTTATTTTATGGGCCTGTCTGATCTTTGGCTGAAGGATGAATCTCAGGAGTGACTGCATTACTGAGATAAAAGGGTGTCTGGGGACCATACTCTCAGGGTTTCTCCAGTCTCTGTCAAGCCAGTAAGTCTGGTCTTTTTTTTTTGTGAGTTAGAATTTTGTTCTACATTTTTCTCCAGCTCTGTCTGGGACCCTCTATTGTGATCCCTGTCAGAGCAGTTGGTGGTTCTGGACCATCTAGTTGTGCTGGACTTAGTGTGCTGGAGGCTGTGGTAGTTGTTGTCCATTAGTCCTTTGGACTAATCTTTCCCTGTGTCTTTGGTTTTCTTCATTCTCCCTCGCTCCCGATGGGGTGAGACCAGTGGAGTATCCTAGACAGCTGCTCACAAGCTTGTAAGACCCTAGACGCTACTCACCAAAGTAGAACGTAGAACATTTTCTTTGTAAACTGTGTTATGCCAGTTGAGCTAGATGTTCCCGAGACCATGGTCCCCATAGCCCTCAGCCCAGTAATTCGGTTCCTCAGGGATTTTGGATGTGTTATGGAGCTTCCATGACCTTGCCTTGTACAAGTTGTGCTGGCTTTCCCAGTATTGTGTACTGCCTTACCCTTCACCAAAGTTACCACTTATCTGTTGTGTATTTAGTGTTTTTCCATCCCTGCCCCTCCCCTCCCTCGTAACCATCAAAGATTGTTTCTCTTTGTGTGTAAAGCCTTTTTTCATAGTACTTAACTTTAATAAATCAAGGATGCTTAGTATAATCTCTAGGGTAATGTCTTAGGCTAAGTTCTCCAGGGGAGCAAAAGCAGTGAAGCATATGTATACATACACACACACACACACACACACACACACACACACACACAGAGTCATTCGTCACTTAATGTCCATGATATGTTCCGGAAAATAGGATGTTATGTGATTTAGATGTTGTGCGAACACCATGTTATGTATGTGCTCACCTCCTTCTGGGCCCCTTCCGCCTCAGCTCACCACTCACCTGGGCATGGACCTAGCCAACCATCCATTCCTGGCACACCCCTCCCTCCTCCTTCCCTGTGAGCCTTTCTCCTTCCTTTGTTCCTGCAGGGGGTGGGGCTGCAGGCTCCCCTTCCGTCTGGCGTTGTAGAACCTTATGGGACCATGTACATATATGCAGTCAAACATTGCCCAAATGGATGTTATGCAGTGCATAACTGTATATAAATATATATGGAGATAGATTTATTTCAAGGAAATGGCTTATGCAGTTGTGGAGGCTGGCAAGTCCCAAATCCCTGGATCAGATGTCAGACTCGAGGCTTCTCCTGACTCACATAGTTGCAGGGACTGACAAACCCCAAATTGGAAAGTCAGATGGCAGGCTGCTGGCTCATGGGGCTATCAAAACAACCCATTGCCATCAAGTCGATTCCAACTCATAGTGACCCTATATGGGGGCTGGCAAATCCCCAGATCAGCAAGTCAGATAGCAGGCTGCTGGCTCATGTCCCAAGAACCAGAGGCAGAGGATGACAAGTCAGATGCAGGATCCAGGGAAGGTGAGCTCCAGAACATCTATGTATATTGGTTGCAGGCCACACCCCCAAGGAAACTCATCTTTCAACTGATTGGCTGCCCACATCAGATCACAAAATGAAGGATGATTACATAATATCTACCAAACCATTGAGAATCATGGCTTAGCCAAGTTGACACATAACCTTAACCATCACAGGTAACAACTAAAATAATATAATAATAGAATGAATAACAAGCTAATAGAGGAGGAAAATGGAATGATAAAATATTTTTAATCTAAAAGAAGCAAGAAAGGAAAGAAAAAGGAGCATAAAACCAGAAAAAATAAATTGAAAACAAATAATAAGATTGTAAGTGTAAACAAATAGGAATTCATTTATTATAATTATACTAAGTATAAATGGAATACATACTCCCAATTAAAAGACAAAGGTTGTAGACAGGATTAAAAAATCTTAACTATCTGCTATTTCCAAAAGACACCTTATATAGAAGGTTACAGAAAAATTTAAAGTAAAAGGATGGGGAAAATTATGTCACGTAAATAGTCCCTAATAGAAGGCTGATGTAGCTCTACAGATATTAGACAAAGCCAATTTTAAGGCAAGAAGCATTACCATAGATAAAGAGGAACATTTCTTAATGATAAAAAGATCAATTAATCATAAAGTTATAACAATTCTAAATTTGTGTACTAAAAATAAAGCATAAAAATGCATAAACCAAAATGACAGGTCTAAAATGAGAAATAGACAAGTCCATAATCATAACCTAACATTTTTAACATAAATATATCTGTTACTGATAGACCAAACAGACAAAAACAATTAAATGGAATGAGTGTAGAAGATTTAAATAGTACATATTAAATAGAATGGGTATAGAAGATCTGAACAATGTAACAAACTAGACATAATTGACGTATATAGAACACTGCAGAATAATACTTTTTTTTTTTTGATCAAAGAGAACATTTACTGACCATAAAGCAAATTCCTACAGTCTCAAAGGACTGGAATTCTATAGAGTATGCTCTATGAATACAATGGAATTAAGCAAAAAATTAAATGTTAACTTTCATTTAGATATACTGCAACAACAACAACAAAAAGCTCTATACAATTCTCAAATGTTTGGAAATTCATCAATTCACTTCTAAACAACCCATTTATCAAAGGAGAAATCATAATGGAAATTAGAAAATATTTTAAACTGAGTGATAATAAAAACATAAAAATTTGTGAAATGCCGAGACATTCATAGAGAAAAATATATGATTTTAAATGCAAAGAATAGAGAAGAAGACTAAAACTTAATGATCTAAATATCCTTCTAAGAAAGTAAGAAAATGGACAGCAAGTTAAACTTAACAAAAGCAAGAAGAAAATAATAAAAACAAGAGCAGTAATTAAATAGAAAATGAACATCCTAAATCCAAAAGTTAGTTTTTGAAAGGACTATTAAAATTTATAAACTTCTGGCAGGAGTGATCAAGGAAAAAAAAAAATGACACAAATTACCAAATCAACAAATAAGACAGTAAGAGGCTACTTACTATAAGAGGCTTTATGCTAATAAATTTGATAATTAAGAGTAAATGAAAAAATTCCTGAACAATACAAATACCAAAATTGACACAGTAAGAAACAGAAAAACTAATTTGTCCTAAATTTATAAAAATAATTGAACAAATGATTAAACATCCACTGAGAAAACTCCAGATCCAGAAGGCTTTAGCAGTGAATGTTCCCAAATATTTAAGAAACACCAACTTTATATAAACTCTTCCAGAGAATTGAAAAAGGGGAAACATTTCCCAATTAATTTTATGATATCAGCATAATCCTGATACCAAACCTGAAAAGAATATTACAAGAAAAAAAGTAATATGCCAATCTTACTTATGAGCGTAGATGCAAAAATCCTGAACAAAATATTAGCAAACCAAATTCAGTTATATACACACACAGTATATCACAACTAAATAGGGTTTATCCCAGGAATGCTAAACTGGTTTAATACATAAAAATCAACCAGTGTAATTTAGCATCATTACAGCATAAAGGAGGATAATCATGTGATATTGATAAATGAAAAAAAATCATTTGGTAATATTCAATATCTATTTATGATATATTAAAAAATAGAAGGAAATTTCCCTAATCTGACAAAAGGTTATACACAAAAAACTAACCACAAAAATCATACGGAGTGGTGAAATGTGTAAATATTTCTCTCTGAAATTGAGAACAAGGCAAGATGCCCACTATCTCCACTTCTATTCAACTTTTTAATCAAGGTTTTCTTAGCCACCAAGTGATTAAACTCTCGGCTGCTAAACAAAAGGTCTGCGGTTTGAATCCACCAGCAACTCCGAGGGAGAAAAAGTAGCAGTCTGGTTCCATGAGATTAACCAAACCAAAAACCTGTTGCTGTCAAGTCAATTCCAACTCACAGCAACCCTATAGGACAGAGTAGAACTGCCTCCTAGGGTTTCCAAGGAGCAGCTGGTGGATTCGAATTGCCAACCTTTTGGTTAGCAGCCGTAGCTCTTAACAACTGCACCACAAGGGCTCCACATAAAGATTACAGCTTTGAAAATACTATGGGGCAGTTCTACTCTATCCTATACGGTCGTTATGAGTCAGAATGAACTTGATGACAGTGGCAAGATAATAGCCTAGGGTTTTTTCCATAACTTCTTATTAATTTACATCTTTTCCTCTGCTACTAAAAATATTGGTTATTACGTTAATGTATTATTTATTCAAAGTATTCATGAAATAGCTCTTGTTGTTATTGTTAGGTGCTGTCAAGTTGGTTCCGACTCATAGTGACCCTATGTACAACAGAATGAAACACTGCCCGGTCCTGCACCATCCTCATGATTGTTATTATGCTTGGGCCCATTGTTGCAGCCACCGTATCAATCCACGTCGTTGAGGGTCTTCCTCTTTGTCGCTGACCCTCTACCAAGCGTGATGTCCTACTCCAGGGATTGGTGCCTCCTGACTGTCCAAAGTATGTGAGATGTAATCTTGCCATCCTTGCTTCTAAGGAGCATTCTACTATCAGAAATTAAACTACTGAGAAAATTTAAGGGTTTTTTTTTCCTTTCTTTCTGTCTTTTGGCCTTAAAGCCTACTAGGGATGTTCTGAGTGTTTAAAAGTCCTTAAAATAATGATTTTCTCTTTGTATATGTATTATAATTTTAATATGTATTTAGGTCATTTGTTTTAATTTGTATTCAGTGTTAGATTTTGCTGTTTTTAATATTAATTTTATTTTTTGAATATTAAACCATTTATATGGTTCAAAATTCAAAATATATGAAATAGATTTCCCTCCCTATCTTCTGCAGGCTCTTTCCTTCTTTCACTTTTGGTAAACATTTTTTATGTTTCTGGTTATATTTCCAAGGTTTCTTTTTACAGAAACAGTCAGTTCTACCTATCTATCTGGAGCTCTGTGGCATAGTGGTTAAGAGCGCGGCTGCTGACCAAAAAGGTCAGTGGTTCAAATCCACCAGGTGCTCCTTGGAAGCCCTATGGGGCAGTTCTACTCTGTCCTATAGGGTCACTATGAGTTGGAACCCGACTTGATGGCACCTAACAACAACAACGTATCTGTCCATCATCTATTACCCATCCATCCATGCATCCGTCTATCTAACATTTATCTATCTTCTTATTTTTTATTTCTCCTTCTTTCTTACACAAATGGTAGCACAGTATCCTGTTTTGCATCTTGCTCTTTTCACTTAGCAGCGCGTAGTACATGCTTTTTTCATTGAATTTCTGCTCTCACTCCCATTTCATCTTTTGACTGAGTCAAAACGTTTGGTTTTTTTACCTGCACAATTTTTAATCTTCTCAAACTGTAAGTCTGTTTTCACAGTAGAGCACAATAAGCACTTTTATTGCCAGTGAGGCTTTTTTTTTTTTTTTTTTTTTTTTTAGTATCTGAAATGTTGGTTTGGATTATAGGGGAGGTTCTTTTTCCTGTTTAATGCGCTGCGTTCTGTTCTTCAGGAAGATCTCTTGATCTCTTGTTTACAGGCTGAATCTCCAGGATCAGTCCTTGGCTTCTGTTGAATTTTCACTTCTTTGTCTATTCCTTGGACATGTAGGAGAGTTTTAATCTTTTTTTTTCTGTGCCACTGATTTTCATTGTTAAATCTGACAATAATGACTCCAGTGTAGATTTTAATTTGCTTCTGTGATTCGGATTTTCAGGCCATCTCTTCTCATTTTTGAAAATTTCTTCTTAAGAATCTGAAAGGGATTACATAAGTTTTCCCCTTTCCTTTGTGTTGGTCAGTCAACTTAAGAGAAAGTAAAATTTTGGAGCATAAGGGCTTCTTCATACCACTGGAGGAGGCTTGCTTCCCCTCAAACACAGACAAAAAAGGAAAATTGTATAAAATGTTTTCTAATGATTTCTTTGACCTGTCTTTGAGTTAGGAGATTTTTAATGGGGTCTTCTTTTACTTCTGAGTTCATCTCAGGCAGGGATCTGATCTTCCTTTGTCTTTCTCTACAACGTTGTGCCATTTTGGAATGGGGGCTTTAAGTCTGTCAGTTCATTGACCCTAAGACCTCTTCAGAGAAATGAGTTGGAATTAATTCAATGGCAACTGGTTTTACTGGTTAGAGGATACAGGTAAAATTCCAGGAACAGTGTCTGGAATACATTACCAGCTGCCATGGAGTTGATTCTCACTGATGGGGACTCCATGTGTGTCAGAGGAGAACCACACTCCATAGTGTTTTCAATGGCTGATTTTTTGGAAGTAGATTGCCTTTCTCCCGTGGCGCCTCTGGATGGACTTGAACTGTTAACCTTTCAGTTAGTAGTGAGTGCATTAACCACAGTCCCTGGGTGGCGCAAATGGTTAACATGCTTGACTGCTAACCAAAAGTTCGGTGGTTCGAGTCTGCTTAGTGGTGCCTCGAAACAAAGTGTTGGTGATCTACTTCCAAAAAATAAGCTATTGAAAACCCTGTGGAGCACAGTTCTGCTTGGACACACGGAGTCCCCATAACTTAGAATATACTCGATGGCAACTAGTCGAAATATGTTAGGGACTTAGTAAATGTTATTTGCTATTTCTGGCTGAACAGTCTTATCTTGCAATGGAAACAGTTTAAAAATTAAAACATTCCTGTGGTCAGGCCGGTGCAAAATCATTTCTTCTGCTGTCTTCATCCTCCTTGCAGCACATAAAAAGGCTGACCTTTGTTCTCTAATTTCCCAGGGGCAGATATTAAAAACAGCTTTCAGTGTCCTAGGAACACCCATTAATCTTGTTTTCTAATCTACTGTCCTCATACCTCAGAACTATAAATAGTAGAAACGAATCCTAGAGTCCATTTTGTGGTTAAATTTTTTCCCTTTTATTTTCCAGGGCTCATAGAGCATTTCCTACAGGCATCTTTTTTCTATCAGTATTTAAATCAGAATTTAAGAGAGGGGATTCTAGGCACCTATGCTACTGATCCTATTGCCGTGGTGGTGCGGTGGTTAAGAGCTTGGCTGCTAACCAAAAGGTCTGCAGTTTGAATCCACCAGCTGCTCCTGGGAAACCCTATGAGGCAGTTCTACTCTGTCCTATAGGGTCGCTATGAGTCAGAATCCACTTGATGGCAATGGGTTTGGTTTTTTGGTGTTTTTATGCTGCTGATGCTTCCTTACTTAGGTGTTTAGACTTTTTTCATGAAGTCCTTGCCTCTTTCTCAAAGATTCCCCACAGCATTTTATATAACAATAAATCAGAACTCCGAACACTACAGATAATAAAATAACACTTATTTCACAGTTTCAACTGATTTGAAGTGAATCCACATTTTCTCCTTTTAGCTGACATGTCCTTCTTTTAGCATTTTCATCATAAAATGCAGAATTACAGAGAATTTCACCGCAATTCACGAAATGTTTCTCATGCATTTCATTAGACCTTCCACATGTATTAAACTATTCCATTTTCTTATTCATTAATCATCTCAGAAGACATGGAGAAGGTTATTTTTTTTCACTGTGGTAAATGTATATGCAACAACACATTTGCCACTTTAACATCTTTATTACATGTACAATTCAGAGATGTTAAATACCTTCATCTTGTTCAACCATCACCATTTTTTGTTTCCAAATTTTTCCCTCACCTTTAATGGAAAAAAAATCTAGAAATTTTTAATCTAGGAACTAAGCTACACATTTATCAGTCTTTTAAAACGTGTTAGTGGATCCTTCCATTGGATTCCACTATGTCTGCCCAAGCCCTGTTGTCGCCCACGGTATCCCTGTTTCACTTATACCCTTTCATACCCCCTTGCCTTCAAATCCTGACCCTAATATGTTATCTGCTGTGAGTCGCCCCTGACTCATGATAATCCCATGTACAATGGATTGAAACGCTGCCTGGCTCTGCGCCATCCCATGATTGGTTGGGGATCAGACCATTGTGATCCATAGGGTTTTTATGGCTGATTTTAGAAAGTAGCTCACCAGGCCTTTCTTCTTAGTCAGTCTTAGTCTGGAAGCTCCACTGGAACCTGTTCAGCGGTATAGCAACACGCAAACCCACCCTAACAGAGGTGTGGTGGCTGCATATGAGGTACATTGATTGGCAATAGAACCCAGGTCTCCTGAATGGAAAGCAAAAAAGGATAAATGGCAAGGGAAAGGAGAGAATAGATAGCCATAGTGGGCTGCTGCTTTCTAAGTCAAATTCTAGAAGAAGAGTCTCAGAAAGATTAGAGTCCAGTCTTACATTTGACCTGAATGCTAATTTTGGCCCCTGAATGAGAAGTACCAATCAGCCTTCTTTCTCTGACAGCAGATGTCAAAGGAAACAATGTTGTTTAGCTGAACTGCTGGTCTCAAGGCATACTTACCCTTGAAGTGCTTAGATCTGTGACTTGCACGTAATTTTTCAGAACAGTCCTCTGATATTTTAAAAATAACAGAGGTTTGGACATAAGGCAAGCTTCCACTCAAAGTGGGGGCAAAGGGTGTAACTTAGCCCTGTCAGAAAATGGAGAGCAAGTGAGCAAACTACTGGGGAGGTGTGATCTGTATTTAAAATAACTCTCGTCTAGGCCTTGCTGATTGGACTATGCAATGTTTATTTAAAAAACAATTTTTTTCCTTTGTTCAGCTATGAAAGGAATATGAGTCTATTTCAAGATTATGTTCAGCTGTCTTTCTTATTTCATAATACATTTTAATATCTGTTAGAACAGTTGTCCCCTTACAAACATTCTTCTCCAAAATTTTCCTAGTTATTCTCATTTGAACATTCTTCAGTGTGAACTTTAGGATAATTTTAACAAGTTATGAAAGAAATACTTTTGGGATTTATTAGAACTTTGCTAAATATGATGATTGGTTTACAAAGAATTATAGTATCTGATTTTCATCTAAGGACATGTTATGTATCGCCATTTATTTAAATCTGGTCTTATGTCTCTTAGAACAATTATGTTCTTTAAAATAAAATATAGGCTGTGCATTTTTTATTTGAGGGTTGTTTCTACATACTTCGTGGTTCCTTGCTCTTGCAAGTGGAATGATTTCTTTATTATTTTGTGTGGCTTGTATTGTTTTTATGTAGGCTGTTGATTTATTTTTATTATAGCCAACCACTTTACTTTAATTCATTAATTTTAATATTTTTCGTTTGATTCTTTTGAATATTCTAGAAATGTATTGAGTTGCTATACTGTTGTTATTGTTATTTGCCATCAATTCCAACTCCTGGTGACCCCATGTATGTCAGAGTAGAACTGTGTTCCATAGGGTTTACAAGGCTGTGTCCTTTGGGAAGCAGATCACAAGGCCTGTCTTCCAAGGGAGGGTTCAAATTGCCAGCCTTTTGGCTAGTAGTCCAGCACTTAACTGTTTGTGCCACCTAGGGACTCCTGAATTGCCTATTTTGTTATTGGTAGGTGCTGTCAGGTCAGCCTCAACTCACAGCAACCCTGTGTACGATAGAAAAAAACACTGCCCAGTCCTGTGCCATCCTCACAATTGTTGCTGTCTTTGAGCCCATTGTTGCAGCTGTTGTGTCAATCCATCTCGTCCAGGGTCTTCCTCTTTTTCACCAGCCCTGCACTTTACCAAGCATGATGCCCTTCTCCAGGGTCTGATCCCTTCTGATAACATGTCTAAAGTAGGTGAGATGAAGTTTTGCCGTCCTTGCTTCTAAGGAGCATTCTGACTGCACTTCTTCCAAGACAGATTTGTTCGTTCTTCTGGCAGTCCATGATATATTCAGTATTTGCCAACACCATAATTCAAAAGCATCAGTTTTTCTTCAGTCTTTCTTATTGTCCAGCTTTTGCATGCATCTGAAGCAATTAAAAATACCATGGCTTGGCTCAGGCACATCTTAGTCCTCAAAGTGACATCTTAGCTTTTCAACACTTTAAAGAGGTCTTTTGCAGCAGATTTGCCCAATGCAATACGTCGTTTGATTTCTTGACTCTGCTTCCATGGGCGTTGATTGTAGATCTCAATAAAATGAAATCCTTGACAACTTCAATATTTTCTCTACTTATCACGTTGTGGCCCAGTTGTGAGGATTTTTGTTTTCTTTATATTGAGGTGTAATCCACCCTGAAGACTGTAGTCTTTGATCTTCATCAGTAAGTGCTTCAAGTCCTCTTCACTTTCAGCAAACAAGATTGTGTCATCTGCATATCGCAGGTTGGTAATGAGTCTTCCTCCAATCATGATGCCTCATTCTTCTTCATATAGTCCAGTTTCTCAGATTATTTGCTCAGCATACAGACTGAATAAGTATGGTGAAACGATACAACCGTGACACATACCTTTCCTGACTTTAAACCACGCAGTGTCCCCTTGTTCTGTTTGAATGACTGCCTCTTGATCTATGTACAGGTTCCTCATGAGCACAATTAAGTGTTCTGGAATTCCCATTCTTCACAATGTTATCCATAATTTGTTATGATCCACACTGTCGAATGCCTTTGCATAGTCAGCAAAACACAAGCATACATCTTTCTGATAGTCTCTGCTTTCAGCCAAGATCCATCTAACATCACCAGTGATATCCCTTGTTCCACATCCTCTTCTGAATCCGGCTTAAATTTCTGGCAGTTCCCTGTTGATGTACTTCTGCAACTGTTTTTGAATTATTGTCAGCAAAATTTTACTTGCATGTGCTATTAATGATATTGTTCGATACTTTCCGCGTTCTGTTGGATCACCTTTCTTTGGAATGCAAACAAATACGGATCTCTTCCAGTTGGTCAGCCAGATTTCTTGGCATAGACCAGTGAGTGTTTCCAGCATTGCATCTGTTTGTTGAAACATCTCAATTGGTATTCCATCAATTCCTGGAGCCTTGTTTTTCACCAGTGCCTTCAGTGAAGCTTGGACTTCTTCCTTCAATACCATCGGTTCTTGATCATATACTACTTTCTGAAATGGTTCAACGTCGACCAATTCTTTTTGGTACAGCAACTCTGTGTATTCCTTCCATTTTCTTTTGATACTTTCTGCTTCATTCAAAATTTTGTCCATGTTGTTGTTATTGTTAGGTGCTATCAAGTTGGTTCCAACTCATAGCGACCCTATGTACAACAGAATGAAACATTGTCTGGTTCTGCGCCATCCTCACAGTCATTGTTATGCATAAGCCCGTCATAGTAGCCACTGTGTCAGTCCATCTCACTGAGGGTCTTCCTCTCTTTCACTGACCCTCTACTTTACCAAGCATGACGTCCTTCTCCAGGGACTGGTCCCTCCTGATAACCGGTACAAAGTACGTGAGACCAAGTCTCGCCATCCTCGCTTCTAAAGAGCATTTGCCAATAGAATCCTTCAGTATTGCACCTTGAGGCTTGAATTTTTTCTTCAGTTCTTTCAGCTTGAGAAATGCAAGTGTGTTCTTCCTTTTTGGTTTTCTAACTCCAGGTCTTTGCACATTTCATTATAATCCTTTACTCTGTCATCTAGAGCCACCCTTTGGACTCTTCCGTTCAGCTCTTTACTTCCTCATTTCTCCCATTCACTTTAGCTACTCTAGGTTCAAGAACAGTTTCATAGTCTCTTGCAACATCCATTTTAGTCTTTTCTTTCTTTCCTGTCTTTTTTAATGACCTTTTGCTTTCTTCATGTCTGATGTCCTTGCTGTTGTCCCACAACTTATCTGGTCTTTGGTTATTAGTGTTCAATGTGTCAAATCTGTTCTTGAGATGGTCTCTAAATTCAGGTGGGCTATACTCAGGGTTGTACTTTGGCTCTCAGGGACTTGTTTTAGTTTTCATCAGCTTCAGCTTGAACTTGCATATGAGCAATTGATGCTCTGTTCTGCAGTCGGCCCCTGGCCTTGTTCTGACTGATGATATTGAGCTTCTTCATTGTCTGTGTCCACAGATGTAGTTGATTTGATTTCTCTGAATTGCCTATACTTAATAATTTTACTTCTTCCTTCACAGTAATTGTTTTACTTATTTGGAGTCCCTGGGTAATGCAAACAGTTAATGTGCTCAGCTGCTGACTGAAACATTGGTGGTTTGAGTCTACCCAGACGTGCCCTGGAAGAAAGGCCTGCCGATCTACTTATGAAAAACCAGCATTGAAAACCCTGTGGAGCACAGTCCTGCTCCAAAACACATGGGGTCACCATGAGTCAGAATCAACTCAATAGCAGCTGGTTTTGGTTTATGGTTATATTATGTTTTCTTTAACCTTTCCCTTATTGATCAAACTTTAAAGTTTTTCATTTTAGCTTTTACAAACAGTAATGCAGTGATCATCCTTGCACAAGCATTCTTTTGTACATATTTCTTCACAGTTAATACTGAAAAGTGAAATTGTTGGGTTAGTTTTTAAATAAATATAGCCAAATTATGCTCCAAAATGGCTATACCAATTTAACTCCCATTTACAATCTAAGAAAGTATTTATTTCTCCACACTTTGACCAACACTTGACATTATCAAGCACCTAAATTTTTGCTAAGCTATGTGTTATGATTGTATTATGTCCCCCCAAAATATGTGTTGTGAATTCTAACCTCTATGTCTGTGGTTATAATCTCATTTGGGAATGGGTTGTCTTTGTTATGTTAATGAGACAAGATTAGTGTAGGGTGTATCCGGAGTCAATGTCTTTTGATATATGAAAGAGATTAAACAAGTGAACAGAGAGCAGAGATGGGGTCAGACAGATGCCAAGACACATGGAAATCTCCAAGGAACCAGGAAGCAGAAGCTGAAGAGACAAGGGCCTTCCTCCAGAGCCAACAGAGAGAGAAAGCCTTCCCCTAGAACGGGCATTCTGAATTCGGACTTCTAGCCTCCTAAACTGTGAGAAAATAAATCTGTTTGTTAAAGCCATCCACTTGTTGTATTTCTGTTATAGCAGCACTAGATAACTAAGGCACTATGTAAAACATTTTAATAAAATCATTGTTTTAATTTGTGTTCCCCTACTTACTGGTAAAGGGAGCCCTGGTGGTGCAATGGTTAAGCACTTGGCTGCTAACTGAAAGATGGCGGTTTGAACCCACCAGTGGGTCTGTGGGAGAAAAGGCCTGGCGATCTGCTCCTGTAAAGAGTACAGTCTTGGAAACCTCTGGGGCAGTTCTCTTCTGTTTTATAGGGTCGCTATGAGTCGGAATGGACTCGAGGACACACACAACAACTTACTGGTAAAAGTGTATATCTTTTCAGATGCTTATTGTCTATTTGTTTTTCTTCTTCTGTGAACTGCCTATTTATGTACTCTGTCCATTTTTAAGTCTGGTCGTCTTTTTACTATTGATTTAGAAGAATCTTTATGAAATCTGGCTTCTCAGCTTTTGTTGAATATGCTGCAAATGTTTTCTTCATTTGAATCTTGTGTTTCAACTTTGTTTATGGTGTCTTTTGCCTTATTTGCATATATTCACATTTATGTAAGAAGAGTTTGTTGTTGTTGTTCTGCTTAAGAAGACTTTCACTATCCCAAACATAAAGAGATATCCTCTCATATTTTCTTCAAATACTTTAATACATTTAGTTTTTACATTTAGGTATTTATTTGATCTAGAATTTCTTTCTTTTAAAAATCCTGTGTGGTATAGGCATATAATTTTTTTTTTTTTTAATGTGGATAAATAACCAACATGATTCATCAAATATCTACGGTTTTCTCATTGATCTGAAATGCTATGTATTAAGTTACATATTAAGAGGTCCATTTCTTGACTGCATTCAGTTCAAACAGTGTATATTTATATATATTATTTTACTATCCTGCACGTACTCTTTTAAAATCGTTTTAAAATAAGCTTTGATATAATTTAGTGAACATTCTTCAATCTTTTTTTCTGTCCTTACAGAATTGTCTTAGCGAATTTTGTAAATTTACTGTTTCATAAGGACCTTATTATTAACTTGTCCAGCTTCACTTATAATCATGTTGGGAATTTGATTGGAACTGCACTGAGTTATAGATTATTTGAGGATTATTTTGCCACGTCTTATCATCCCTAATTACATTGTGTTTCTTCATTTATTCAAGGCTTCTTTAACATCGCTTAGTAAAGCTATATCGTTATCTCCACTTAGAACTTGGATATTTCTTGTTTGGTTTATTCCAAAGTACTTAATATTTGTTGTTATTATTAATTTTTTTGTTATATTTTCCAATTGGTTGTGTCTGGTATATAAAAAAGCTCTATGTTTTTGCATGTTGGTATAACAACCTTGATAAAACCTCTTGTAAGTTATAATAATTTAGCAGGTTATTTTCCTGGATTTTCAAAGTAGGCGATCATCTGGGAATAATGATCTAAGTATTAACTACCCCTTTCCACTATTGATGCCTTTTGAGCCTTACCATACTGTTTAGGTCCTTTATCACAATACTGAATAAGAAGGGAGATAGCAAGTTATCTTTGCTATGACCCTGCTATCTGTAGGTTTTCAAGAGATACACCTTATTAAGCTTAGGAAATTCCTTTCTATTCCTAGGTTGCTAAATTTTAAAAAGTTAATCATGAATGTATATTGAATATTATTAGTTTCTTCAGTACTTATTAAATTGGCAGAACTATTTTTCTCCTCTAATCTGAAACTGTAGTGAAATACCCTTGCATTTCTGCGATAAAATCTACTTCGTCATGATGTTGTTTTCTTTTAAAATATTGCTTGAATTAATTTATTTTATTAAATATTTTTCAGTCATGTTTTTACTATGGCTTAAAAATTCTGTAAAATGGAAGTTTAAAAAAATTGAAGTATAATCTAAATTCACTGATAGCAGTCAGTTTAGACAAATGCATACAACCATGTAAGCCAAACCTTGAGGAACCAATAGACCGTTTCATTACTTGTGCTTCTACCTAGTCAATCTCTTCTATCCCCAGAAGCAATTCCTCTTTTGTTTTTTTCCCCCATAGATTTGTTTTGCCTGTTCTAGGACCTCGTATAAATGGAATCATAAAAATACTCTTTTGCATTTGACTTCCGATAAAGTTTAATCTAAAAAATAACCTATTAAGCAATATTCACCGTATGTATCATTCAGGGCTCTCCACAGAAACAGATGATGTATGTACATTTGCTGTTGTTGTAAGCTGCTGTCAGGTCAGCTCCCAATGCATGACGACCCCGTGAACAACAGATCAGACTGTTGTGATCCATAGGGCTTTCATTGGCTGATTTTTGGAAGTAGTTCACCAGGCCTTTCTTCCTAGTCTGTGTTAGTCTGGAAACTCTGCTGAAAACTGTTCAGTATCACAGCAAAATGCAAGCCTCCACTGACAGGTGGTTTGTGGCTGCACATAAGGTGCATTGGCTGGGACTCGAACACAGGTCTCCTGCATGGTAGGTGAGAATTTTACCACTTAACTAGCACTGCCTCTCTCACACACACACACACACACACACATACACACAAGCACATGTATACACATAAAGACATTTATTTTAAGAAATTGGCTCACGCAGTTGTGAGGGCTGGCAAGTCTGAAATTTGTAGGGCAGGCTAGCAGGCTGTAAACTTAGGCAAGATTTCTATGTGGCAGAATTCCTTCTTTTTCAGGAAACCTCAGTTTTTGCTCTTAAGGCCTTCAGCTGATTGGATGAGGCCTACCCACATTATCAAGGGTTATCTTCCCACTAATCACATCTACAAGATACGTTCACAACAAAATTTAGACTAGGGTTTGACCAAACTGGCTAGCCTAGCCAAGCTGACACAGAAAATTAATCAGCACACTGTACAGTTACAATAAAATTACATTTTGTAAAATGTATATATGAAAATATAGAGATTTATTTATTTTAGAAGCTATAGCTTTCAAGTGCTATAAGCTGATACGTTTTCATTCAAGTTAAATATGTATCATCTCAAGTGGCTGTTGTAACGAAGAAAAGGGACAAACACAGGACTATTCTTTTCAAACTTGCCTTTTCATGGCTTATAATTTTCTGTTACTGATTTATGTATTCTATTCCTTCCTTGTCTGTTTGAATATTTCCAAGTACTTCTTTTATGACTGTTTCAGATTGCAGTATTATTTCAATTCCTCCTGTCATTCTCTCTGGGGATTCTCTCTCCTGGCAGTGGAATCCTTGGAGTATTTTATGATTTTTTTGTTGATGAGTTCATCTTTAAGTGTAGTTTTCTTTTGAAGGGTTCCAAGTGGGCCTGGATTGAGAAGGAGTCTCTATGAGGTAGTTTCTGAGTTGCCTCTGTTCTAATTCTACAGGATTCATTGACTTGGAAGCAGATTTTTTGGTTAATTTCTCAATTGCGAATGGGGGTTTCTGGACCGTTTGGATAGTGTGAATTTGGGCTCTATACTGTCATGAGCCATTACTTGGGGTTCAGAATAGGTGGTTAAATCTACTTCCTCCTATAAGTGGTGTAATGGTTAATGTTATACGTCAACTTGGCTAGGCTATGATTCTCCGTGGTTTGGCAAACACTATCTAATCATCTCCCATTTTGATCTGATGTGAGCAGCCAATCAGTTGGAAGAGGAGTTTCCTTGGGTGTGTGGCCTGTATCCATGATATAAATGGATATTCAGACAAAGCTCTCTCTTTTGATCCTGTGTTCATCTCATTGCCATCCGACCTCCAGTTCTTGTGGCATGAGAACCCTTCAGCCTGCCACCTGACCTGCAGATTTTGGATTTGTCAGCCCTTGCAGCCACATGAATCAGAAGCCTCGGGCCTGCTGCCTGACCCATGGGTTTGGGACTTGCCATCCTCCACAATTGTGTGAGCCATTTCTTTGAAATAAATCTCTCTCTATATATTCATATACACACTTCACTGATTTTGCTCCTCTAGAGAACCCAGCCTAAGACATTTGGTATCAAGAGTGGTTCTAGAGGGACAAAATCTTAAGGATGTTGTTTTAGTTAGCTAGTGCTGCTATAACAGAAATATCTCAAGTGGATGGCTTTAACAAACAGAAATTTATTCTCTCACAGTTTAGGAAGTTGAAAGTCTGAATTCAGGGCACCAGCTCCAGGGTAAGTCTTTCTCTCTCTGTTAGCTCTGGGAGAAGGTCCTTGACATCAATCTTCCCCTGGTCTAGCAGTTTCTCACTGCAGGGACCCCAGGTCCAAAGTACATGCTCCTCTCCTGGCTCTTCTTGCTTGGTAGTAATGCGGTTCCTCTCCTCTCTGCTTGCTTTTCTCTTCTATATCTCAAAAGAGATTGACTCAAGATACAGCCTAATCCTGTAGATTGTGTCCTGTCTCATTAACATAACTGCCTTTAATCTTGCCTCATTAACATCATAGAGATTAGGATTTACCACACATGGGTATTATATCAGGTCAGAAAATGGAGGACAACCATACAATACTGGGAATCATGGCCTAGCCAAGTTGACACACATTTTTGGGGACACAATTCCATCCATAACATTCCACCCTCCCCCTCCCCCAAATTCATGCTGTTGTCACATGTAAAACACATTTACCCCATCATACTATCCCAAAAGTTTTAAATCAACTCCAAGTCCAAATTCCATCCTGGGGCAAAATTCCTCTATGTCTGTGAAATCTGGAATACAAGTTATCTACTTTGACGGTATAATGGTAGAACAGGCACAAGGTAGACTTTTCCATTACAAATGGGAGAAACTGGATGGAAAGAAGGGATAACAGGCACCAAGCAAGTCAGCAGAACACATTATGTTAGCTCTCAAGGTTTGAAAATAATCCTCTGTTCTTTGAGACCATTTAGGCAATGGCTCTGCCCTCCAGACCCTGGGTGTTGGCCACAGCCTCCAGATTCTGGGTGGAGGCCCCTAGGCTCTGGGCTTCAGCTCTGCCTTCCAGGCTCACTGGGATGGAACTCTGCTCCCTCAGATTTGGGTGACCTCGTTCTTCTAGTCTGTCTGAATGGGGACTCCCACCCCTTGGCCCTGGCAGGCGCTGTTCTTCTGCCCCTTGGGTATGGCAGTCCTGCTTCCTCAGTTTAGGCAATGGATCTGGCCCCATCCTGCTGGCACTCGTGAAAGGCAGCCCCACACTCTGGAACTGAGTTGGTGAAGATCTGACTCTTTGAAACCTAGGAGGCCATGGCCCCACCCTTTGAGACCCGGCAGGCTGTGGTTCTATCCTTTGACACCCCAGAGCTTGTGGCCCTACCCTATGAGACTAAGGCAGCCTTGTTTCCTGTGCTCCTCATCTCTTCAGCTTCTGCTTTCTGGTTCCTTGGCCTCTCAGCCCATCGGGGCTCTTGGGCCAGCCCAATGTCTGCCCTGCTCAGGCAAGCGTTCCAAAGCTCTTTAGCTCTACTGATAAGTGCCTGGCGGCACCCTACTCCACCAGTAAATCTCAGGTGGAAGGCACTCAGCTCTCTTGCCCTGTGGGTCGAAAAGCCTAGCTCCACTGACGTGCCTAGATAAATAGACATGAGTCAAGAGAAGCCTCCAGACTGCCACTTGACCCATGGATTTGGGACTTGCTAGCCTCCACAATTGAGTGAATCTTTTCCTTGGAATAAATCTCTCTATATATATTTATGGAGCCCTGATGGTGTAATGGTTAAGAGTTCTGCTGCTAACCAAAAGGTCAGCAGTTCAAATCCACCAGCCACTCCTTGGAAATCCTATGGGGCAGTTCTACTCTGTCCTATAGGGTCAATATTAGTCGGAATCAACTCGACGGCACCTAACAACAACAACAACATATATATCTATATATACACTTCACTGGTTTTGCTCCTCTAGAGAACCCAGCCTAAGACAAGTGGCTTACTTCCTGCTATAACCCTCTTCCAGTTAGGTATTACTCTTAAAAAACAATCCTTTATCCATCCATTTAATGCATTTCAAGCATTAAGGTGGTGGTGGTTCCCAAGCCAGCTTAGTTCTCCATCTTGATCAGCACTCTGCTATTGTCTTTGGCTTTGTTTTATTTTTTCATAAGTTCATCTTTCTTCTTATGTTTTCTGCCTCTGTTTCTTAGGGGTCATCCCTTCTTGCTACCTATTCAGTGCTCCAGTTAGAAATTTTCCAAGAATTTCAACTGTTTCCTGTAGGCCTTATTTTCAGGGATGAACCTTTTCTTTGAGTCTTCAGAGTGCTGATCCTTCTCCTTGTTCTCTGATATTTTTTGTAGGTCCCAGAATTACTCATCCTTTAGTGAATAAATTAGATCTAGCTTTTGCTAAGGAATAGTGTGTGTGTGTTCTTTGACTTCACATCCTGTTCATTTGATACTAGTACACTTCCCAGGCCTATGCCTGGATAACAAGTGGATGGGCAAGCACCTAGCCAAATTTGCAGAGTCTAATACACATTCATCTTAGTGAAGCTCTATAGAACTGGAGCAGTATTGCCTTCTACCTTTACTGCTTGCTCCTCTCAAAAAGTACATGAAAACTCTAAGCCTTAGCATGCTCTACTAAACCAAAAAACACTGCCATTTCGAGGACGTTTGGGCTTGCTGCTGCCTTTGACTGGAGCACTCTCGCCCAAGAGATAGCCTCAAGGCTTGCTCCTGCATCTCTTTCAAGATTTTGCTCTAATGTCATCTTTCACTGATGCCTTCTCTAAAAACTTTATGTTTGTAATCTTTTTATTTCAGTACTCCTTATCTCCTTTCCCTACTTCAGTTTGTCCATAGCATTTAACACCTTTCAACATACTACATTATTCATTCATTCAATTGTTCATTTATTTATTTTTGTTTTGTTTTCTGATGGATCCCCAGTACCTAGAACAGCACCTGGTACAGAGTAGATGCTCCATAAACATTTGTTCAATAAATTGAATGAATGAGTGCTTTGCCTCTAGAGTTCTTTTGGCTTCTACCCTACCCTACTGGGTTTGTATATGGGGACTACATCTTTTGGAATGTGTTATACAACACAATTCTCCTTTAGTTCCTCCATTTACATAAGGGTTGTGATCCTAGATGGATATAGAGAGTTACTGATGTGGGGGCAGGGGGCAGGATAGCACCCAGCAATATTTAGTACCTACTGAAAGATGCCTCCTTGAGAACTGCCAGCAAGACTCAATTTTGAACCAGAACCTAGCCAAGGATATTTTTTAAAAAACTCTTGATACATATTATCAAATTATTTTCTAAAAAGCTTATGTGTAGTAGATACCAATTTCTCTTCTCTCTCCAGTATAATTCTTAATTTAAAATAAGCAGGTTTTTTTTTTTTTTTTTTTGGTTTTTAACAAAGAAAAATTTATTCTCTCACAGTCCAGTAGGCTACAAGTCCAAATTCAGGGCGTCAGCTCCAAGGGAATGCCTTCTCTGTTGGCTCTGGAGGAAGGTCCGTGTCATCAATCTTCTCTTGGTCTGGGAGCTTCTCTGCGCAGGAACCTCAGGTCCAAAGGCAGTGTTCTACTCCCGGTACTACTTTCTTGGTGGTATGAGTTTACCATGTCTCTCTGCTTGCTTCTCTCTTTTATATCTCAAAAGAGATTGGCTTAAAATGCTACCTAATCTTGCAGACTTCATCAATGTAATTGCTGCTAATCCACCTTTTATTTGTTATATGACCCTAATTGTTCTCCCCATACTGTGACAGCACAGTCCTCATTTCCACCCGATTCCCCATGTCCATTCAACCAGCTCCTAACCCTCTCTGCCTTCCCATCTCACCTCTGGACAGAAGCTGCTTGTTTAGTCTCTTGTATCTACTCAAGCTAAGAGGCACACTCCTCACAAGTATCACTTTATGTCCCACAGTCCAGTCCAATCCCTGTCTGAAGAGTTGGCCTCGGAAATTGTTTTAGTTCTAGGCTGATAGAGAATCTGGGGCCATGCTTTCCAGGGTTCCTCCAGTCTCCTTCAGACCATTAAGTCTAGAATTTGAGTTCTGCACCCCACCTTTCTCCTGCTCCATCAGGGACTCTCTGTTATGTTCCCTGTCAGGGCGGTCATTGGTGGTAGCTGGGCACTATCTAGTTCTTCTGGTCTCAGGCTGATGAAGTCTCTGGTTTATGTGACGCTTTCTGTCTCTTGGGCTAATACTTTCCTTATGTCTTTGGTGTTGTTCGTTCTCCTTTTCTCTAGGTGGTTGGGACCAATTGATGCATCTTAGATGGCTGCTTGTAAGCTTTTAAGACCCCAGACGCCACTCACCAAAGTAGGATGCAGAACATTTTCTTAATAAGCTTTGTTATGCCAGTTGACCTAGATGTCCCCTGAAAGCATGATCCCCAGACCCCTACCCCTGCTACTCTGTCCCTCGAGGGTTTGATTGTATTCAGGAAACTTCTTAGCTTTGGTTTATTCCAGTTGTGCTGACTTCCCCTGTAGTGTGTGCTGTCCTTCCCCTCACCTAAGATAATTCTTATCTACTATCTAGTTAGGAAATAACCCTCACCTTCCCTCCCCACCCTCGTAACCATGAAAGAATGTTTTCTTCTGTGTTTAAACCTTTTCTTGAGTTCTTATAATAATGGTCTTATACAATATTTGTCCTACTGGAACTGGCTAAATTCACTCAGCATAGTGCCCTCCAGATTCCTCCATGTTATGTTTCACGGCTTCATCGTTCTGTAGTATTCCGTTGTGTGGATATACCATAATTTGTTTATCCATTTGTCCGTTGATGGGCACCTAGGTTGTTTCCATCTTTTTGTTATGGTGAACAGTGTTGCAAATGAACACGCGTGTGCATATATCTATTCGTGTGATGGCTCTTATTTCTCTAGGATATATTCCAAGGAGCAGGATAGCTGGATTATATGGTACTTCTATTTCTAGCTTTTTAAGGAAGTGCCAGATTGATTTCCAAAGTGGTTGTACCATTTTACTTTCCCACCAACAGTGTGTAAGTGTTCTGGTCTCTCCACAACCTCTCCAGCTTTTATTATTTTGTGTTTTTTTGGATTAATGCTAGCCTTGTTGGGATGAGATGATATCTTACTGTAGTTTTGATTTGCATTTCTCTAATGGCTAATGATTGTGAGCATTTCTTCATATGTCTTTTAGCCGCCTGAATGTCTTCTTTGGCGAAGTGCCTGTTCATATCCTTTTAAGCAGTGGTTTTTATGTGTAGTGGATAAGCTCACAAGGTAAACTAAACTTTCAGTGTTCAAAAGTTGTCTTAGAAAGAAATGATGCCTAGTGGTTTTTGAATCAGTTATTTATTGCCGCAATAATGTTCCACAACAATCACAGAATACCACTGGCATTTAACCATAAGCTTTTCTTGCTCATGTCTCTGGGATTGGCTGGAGGTTGGCTAGGTGGTTCTACTGACCTTGGCTGGGTTTGCTCAAATACCTGGTGCTCAACAGCTGTTGGCTGGTCCAGCCTGATCTCTGCTGTACAATCTGCTACAGTCTTAGGAGAGAGATACTGTACATTGCCGTTTAATTTTTCCTACTAAAAGAATAAGAATGGACAAATATAAAAGTCTGGACAAAATAAGTCATGATCCAATTTTTATTACATTTAAAAAGTAATAAGGATTGCATAACTATATAAGATGTATTCTTTGGAATAAAATGGAAAGAAATACAAGTTCTTGGGCTTATCTAAGTGTTCCAAGGGCTACTTTGATCAAGTTTTAACACTAAATCACTCAGAGCTTCCAGACATTAAAAAAATAAATCTCTTTGTAGCTGCTTTTTCTCAGCTCCTCAAGCTATCATGGTTCTTCTTAGGTTGATTTACTCAATTATTAAGCATCACCTCCCTCCCTTTTTCTGTTTGCTGTTTCAGGAAGAATAACATGTTGTTTCTTTTTGCTGATACATCTAAATTACTTTCCTCAATTTTATGCATGCTCGAATTCTGTCTCCATAGGAATGCATTCCTGTGTATTTGCTCTCCAGCAGAACCAATTGCTCCAGTTCCCTTTTCTCTGTAGAACTTTGCTCATTTATTATTATTTTTAATAGCACCATATTGTACCCAGGAGCAGGATGAAGACGGAGGATTACTCTCATTAAAATCAGGGGCCAATCTCAAGTGAAGGGGAAGAATCAATTGTTCTATTGCTCCACCATGAACTCCTTGAGACAAGGACTGCCATTTTCCATGTGCCCTAGCACAGGACCCAGAATGTAGTAAGTGTTCATAAATGGTTACCTGAACAAAGGCAGTCTGTGGTAGAGGTTGAGCACGTGGGCCCTGGAGCCAGACTCTTTATGCTCAAGTCTAGGTTATATAGACTGCTGAGCCAAGGTCCAGTTGCCAAGAAAAGCACAGCTTACACACAGTCATTGGATGGAACCATGCTTTACTCACATAGAGAAGAGACAAATCAAGGTCAACTTCAATAGTGGGCGCTGGTTTCCCATGGCCAGCAGGTCACTTCCCGCAGTCAACACAGGGCTGGTGGCCTGCATGTGCCACTCCTGTACTACAGCTGACGGATCCCATTCCCTTCCCACTGGGAACATATATAGAAATGGGATTAGCCAGGTACCATACAACGTGTATGCATAAGGAGAACAGAGAAAGTTTACTGTGTACCCAAAACAGGGAGGGAGGTTCTCTGATAAGTCGAAGAAAGTGGGAGATAGTGAGATACTCAGTTCTCGGCCTGCAGTATTAGGAAATGCTCCAGGCCCAAGGCTTCTGATTAGGTGGCCTGGGTGAGAGGTACAAGGGCCATGGCAGACCATCCTCCTAACATACCATTTACTAGCTGTGCAACTTTGGGCAAGTTATTTCACTTCTCTGTGTCTGTTTTTTCAGCTTAAAGTGGGGATATAAAAGTAGTTATTTCATAGGGTAATACATGAAACACACATGCTAACTATACTAAATTACCGTTGGGGCGGATAGCAGCTCTTAAGGGTGGTGGGAAGGAGAGGCTGTGGTAATAAGTGGTCCATGGCCTTTAGTGAAGCTACATTGGCTGTGGATGCCTGGGGTTGCTGGTGTTCCACTTTTGGCTTCTGTCTCTTGCACACCTTCACCCTCATGGCAAATTTCCTAATGGTTAAGCTAGGCTTAGGAGCCCAGGACCCCAAGGGATATTCTGTGACAGGGCATACCTATAGCCCTTAGATAAAGCTTGGTGGCCTTGAGCAAGTCACCTCTCCTGGTCTCAGATTCCTCATCTCCAAGGGAAACTAGGCAGGCAAGAGTGTCTAAGTGTCTATTCTCAGCTATAAATGTGATGATTCCTACAGTACTGTCACAGCTGAGGGGAGAACCCAGGGCCTCCAGAACGCCCTTCATTCATTCTACTAGAGAACCATTCTCTATAAACATATTTAAGTATTTCTTGAATATAAGCTATACGTACCCCATTTTTTGTACAGTTTCACGTTGATGTGTTTTAGCACAGTGTATTGGAAAAGTATACTCATAGAAATCAGGAAATATGAAATCTAATATTGAGTTCAGAATAAGGATAAGATTAAATGATAAAATAATATAATCTACTCCTCTCCCTAAATTATGACCCAGGCTAATTTTTTTCTCTGATTCCCTAAGAGAAAAGTAATTTTCAGTTAGAGTAAGTCTAAAGTAAACCTAGCACATGTATAAAAAGGCAATATTGAGATGTCTCTCATCTCCAAATTCATCCCCCCAGTTCTTCCTTCTCTCAATTCCACCTACACTTTATTTCTAATAATAAAATATTTTTTTTCCTCAAGGAATAAGTCAGCTTCTGACCTGCTAGTGAGAGCCACTCGGTTCGTCTTTCAGAGGTGGAAGGAGGTAATGTCTTTGCATTATTGAGAGTTGTGATATATGTCATTGGATATGACATTTTTGCCTGCTGCTAACCCTCATCCGAGGCTCACACTGGATGTTAGGCCATGGCCTGAAGCCTTTCTAAAAGCATTTCAACAGGTAGGGACTCACATCAACGGGTGACATAAAGGATGCTCACAAAACGTAGCCATGTGGTGGGTGTGCAGTTCTAACAGGCATACACAAGGACCTTGTTACAAAAGCTCTTCCTTTATTCACAGATTTGTGAGTACACACTGTGCTGTTTTGAAAAATATTTCTTCAGGGGATTATCATCGCAGCTGGAAGCCTTCTGTGTTGTTTTATTGCTTACGCCCAGCGAGAGGATAGGTATGATATCAGAACTACAGAGTTGATATGCGTTGCCCTAGACTTCCGTTTGCAATAAGGAGCACACACAATGCCATACCAAAGTGAGTTTATTGACATTCCTTGGTGGTGGTATGATGGAAGAGAAAGCGCGGCCTGAGTGTCACGTGACATTTCTCTCGTCAGTGGAGGCAAAATCAGCCCAACCATGTGGACTACTCCTGCTATTGACTAGAACAAAGACTAGTAACAAAATTATTGTAGACATTTCCTTAGATAAATTGAAGCCTGCAGGAAGTAGGCTAATGGAACAATCGTTACTGTGTATACTACCTCTAGGCACCTGTTTTTCTACTAGAACAAAGGGACTACATGTCACTAACAGGAAAAATAACACTTTCTTGTTTGGACCTCATGATGGCTGGAACATCCATCCCAGATTTTTATGATATAGTATTGCAGTAATTTTAATAATGAACACAGAAGTACATAATAATAATAATAATAATAATAAAGCACCACGTTTGTTATGTAAAGTTCTAACTACTTTCATTTGAAAGTGTTTCATCTTGACTGGGAAGACATTTGTGGCAATTGAGAAATTTTCTGAACCCAAATTTCGGACACATGGTTTCACACATGGACTGACAATGCAATAGATGGAATGTTAGAAGGGCCCTGGGAAGTCCAGATCATTGCCATACAAATATACTCACTGGTAAAGGACGTGTGTTCATGTATTAAAAAAAAAATTAGATCTTACATATTTAAAGCCTATCAAAATTGTCACATCTCTCCCTTTCTTAATTTTTTCTTACCACCCTCCAAATAGTTTTTGTGCTACATTAGTGATGGTTGTAAAAATTTTCACCCCCACCATTGACTTATGTACACAGGAATTTACAAAGAATTCTGTAACTTAAGAGTACTTCTGGCCCTGCAGAGTCAACTTCTATTACACTTTTATGATGGTCATAAAATAAAATGATAAAATGTTTCTGATAGCTATGAAATTATTGTTACAATATTTGTAGAATTTTGAAAGCATTTTTCTCCATTGTAACTCATAAATTTTCTCCTACTTATTGTTCTTGTTTGTTCCCCAATTAAGGGTGTAGCACTCTTACTAATTGTTTTAGACGAGTTGTGGCTTATATAAGGATTAATTTTGCAATTTGATTCTGTGGAGAAAACTCATGATTTAAATTAAAAAAAAATTACAGGTGGTAACAAAGAGATCTTCTGCTTTACCCATTAAATTATATGATTTGGGGTGGTTTACACCTCCACCTCACGAAATTAATGGCATAATTTAGTTCTATAGCTGTTCCATTTTATATACACACACACACACACACACACACACACACACATATCTCTAAAAGTAGCTGATGAAAACCATTTTGGGTATAGAGAAATAAAAAGAATCCTTCTATACTTTCTTTGCCCCTCTTCTCTGTTTTCCTTCCTTAGGGATTCTATGAAAGGCTGTAATGGAATGCTGGGGCCCCACTAAGCAAGGTTTGAGTTCTTCCAGCTGACTTTGACACCAGTATTTCTTTACGGAATTTTCTGCTTTATGAAATACTACTCCTTCCTGTTATGCTTTGTGGCGTACATTTAGAATCATCGTATTGAGGAGGGGATAAGGAAAAGTTAGTTGAAAAGCCATTTATGCCTGTTATCTATGTATATTCCTAAGATACCTTGTTCCTTCTGCATATGGATAGGGTAAATCAAAACACCAAACCCATTGCTGTTGAGTTGATTTTGACTCATGGTGACTCCATATGTTACAGAGACGAACTGAGCTCCAAAAGATTTTCTTGGCTGTAATCTTTATGGAAACAGATCGCCAAGCCTTTCTTCCACAGTGCCTCTGAGTGGGTTTGAACTGCCAACCTTCCAGTTAGCAGTTGAGCACAAACCATCTGCACCACTCAGGGACCTTCATAGGTAGAATAAAACCCAAACAAACCAAACCCATTGCCGTCGAGTTGATTCTGACTCATAGCAACCCTATAGGACAGAGTAGAACTGCCGCATAGGGTTTAAAAGGAGGAGCTGATGAATTTGAACTGTCAACCATTTGGTTCACAGCCGAGCTCTTAACCACTGCACCACTAGGGTCCCCATAGGTAGAATACCAAAAACCAAACCAAACCCATTGCTATTGAGTGGATTCCGACTCATAGCGACCCTATAGGACAGGCTAGAACTACCCCACGGAGTTTCCAAGGAGGGGCTGGTGGATTCAAACTGCCGACTTTTTGATTAGCAGCTGTAGCTTGCCATAGCTCCATGGGTAGAGTAGGGCCCATTAATTAAATATTTGTGTAAATTGTAAAGCTCACTGAGAGTGGGTTCCATCTCTTGGACAACTCCCTTGCTTGCCGATGCCTAGCAAATAATAAAAACCAAACTCGCTGCTGTCAAGTTGATTCTGACCACAGAGACCCTGTAGGACAGAGAAGAACTGCCCCATAGGGTTTCCAAGGAGCAGCTGGTGGATTTGAACTGCTGCCCTTTTGGTTAGCAGCCGAGCTCTTAACTACTGCACCACCAGAGCTCCAACAAATAATATAGATACTAAAAATAGTGCTGAATGCTTGAATTAATGAGTATTTACATACTCATACATATTACATACATATAACACTGATTTCTGAAAATGAAAGATGCCCCCTATACGCTGTTCAAAGAGATTGACTAAGGGTACGGCAAAATGATTTTCATAATCCTTGTGTTCTGATTTAATAAGTAACTAATAGCTCCACTGGAATCCATTATTTTTCAGATGCTGAAATGTGTCCTGAATTTTACAGCTCTCTCAAATTCTGTATCATATAACTTACACATCCCATCTCATTTCTGTGAAATATTCTTTTCAGACAACAATGGGAGGTTATGTTTCTATAACATATACACTCTGATTAGCAACACAGCAGCAAGGGATGCTGGGCATTGTAAATAATTCCTACTCAAAGAACGTTTTATTTAGGAGTGCTGGAAATACAGATACTGCATTGTCCAGACATAAACCGGTGTGATGAGCACAGGCATGACTTCATACGGTATTAACTTTGTCCTACATTTCTCACATTCCACTCTTAGTCTTTATCTATCGGACACAACAATGTGGCATTTAAATAGTGGGGCCCCTTTAGCCCTTTTTTTCCCAGTGAAGAAAAAACACTTTCATTTATGACATATTTCAGACAACATGGACAACAAGGTTAAAAACATAGTAAATGACCATTATGGTTGGGTTGATTTCAAATGCAACCAAGAGGTTAGGCTGTCTTTGGAGCCTGCAACTGTTTTTCTGAAAATACTAAGTTTTTCTGAGATATCTTTTTATCGAATGCTAAAAGAAACTGCATATTTTGACTCAAACCAGCGTGCTTTCGGAGTGTTACGTTTCTGCTCCAGGAGGATTGCTACGGATGAAGGAGAAGTACGAGATTGCCCTTGATCCCTAAAGAGCACCATCATTCTCTGCAGCTGCTTATTTAGTGTGGTCCCTGTGGACAATCAGATGTGAAGACATGTCAACATCGGGATTTAAAAAAAAAAAAAAAAGCACATGAAAACCAATATCAAAGTTAAAAAAAATTTGTCTGCCTATCAAGTAATATTTGGCTTTAACAAGTCATGAGATGATCTATACATTTTTCTTCCTTTGTGAAAGAGAATTGTAGCTAGATTAAAACAAAACAAAACCGTACAGAACTCAGGTATTCAGACCAATGTAATACGTCCTTCTTCCCTTTCTCCTGTTTGCTTCATCGCCTTCTATACAACCCAGTGGGGGTAGAGGCCTCATCCTTTACGCTACATCATGAGCTATCCTTCGTGGACATGTGCACAGGTTTGTGCTTCTTGTGTGGTGAGTATTTAGTGGGGATGCTCCCTCTTCTAGACTTCTCTGAACTCAAGTTGAGCCCACACTCCCCGCAACCCTTGGGATGCGCTGCGTCACATCACATCACATCAGCAGGAGATAATCTTTCTTGCTGTTGATATTTGTTGGGAAGTGTCATGTTTGCACCGTACGTCTAGGCTAGTTCCAGCTGATGGGACTGATGCCGCATAGAAATAGTGAGTTGAATGTATAAAACTTTCGGTTTTGCCACTGCTGTCCTTTGGATGGATGTGATGCACGGGAGTAGAGTGGGAGGAAAAGAAAGAAGTTGATCAGCTCCTAAGTTCTGGAGTTGGTTGTTAGAAATGATAAAAAATGGTGGTTCTGCTCAGAAGACATGGGCATAGAAAAGCTTAGAATGCTTAATGCTCAAATTTCCCCTTAAATGATATAAATGGAAGTAAACATTTATTACCATTTGGTCAAGTGTAGCATAACTTGCATTCATATTTCATTGTTAGTAATGGAGGTATGTGGAGATATACACAGACCTTGAGACAGCTGTTTTTGTTTTTTTTAATATTGCATACAGGCTAGCAGTTCATTGAAGGCAGAGGAGAGAAGCCTGAAGGTTAGATCTTAGAAGAAGGCAGTTCTTCATGCACAGCTTTTGTCAATCCTGATTTGGTTGGAAAATGAAAATCATGGAATACCAAAATCAAAGGAGAGTTGATTAAGGGAAAGGAGAACCATCCCAGGAAGGTTGATGTCACTAGCCAGGAAAACATCCCTCGAGTTTACATTTCCTCACTCAAGTCCAAAGGTGCTGGTTTCTTCAACTGCTGTTAACAGCTTCTCATATAACATGGAGTACGATGGATATGGTGGGAGATCCAGTCGGTTGAAGCATGTGTGTGCCCTGAATGGGAGAGAAAAGATTGGTGAGGGTGTTTGTTTCAAAGATACACTGTGTTTGGATGTACCTGTGACTCCATTTGAACCTGTGAATCAAAAGGGAGGAGAACTACCTCTCAGGAGCACCAAAAAACACTGCAAACTAACAACCACAGCCTTAGGGACATGAATAGATCAGTTGGAGAGAGCGGAATAACTGGAAATCGGTGGTTTCCGTTTGTCAAGCAAACCCCTTTAGAAGTATACTACCAACAACCAACCAACCATTCAGTTGCTGTCAACTCTAACTCAAGGCAATCCCATGTGAGTCAGAATAGAACTGTGCTCCAGAGGGTTTTCAATGGCTGAATTTTTAAAAATAAATTTCCAGGCCTTTTTTCTGAGGTGCCTCAGGGTAGACTTGAACCTCCAATGTTTGGTTAGCAGCTGAGCACATTAACTGTTTGTACCACCCAGGGATGCCACATGTATACTAGCAAACCAACTGTAAACTCTATGATATCAGCCTTATTTTACCATTAAGATATGAACTCAGATGTGGTCAGTTCAAGAGAGGAACATATAATTAGTATATGAGATTCACGTTCCCCAGGTTCCTTGCCCAGATCTGATTTCAGGGCCTTCATAGAGGTGTCAGCAGAAACCCTGGGATTCTGAAGAAACTCAGTTCTTCATTCCAGGCAGGTGTGCCTGGAAGCCCTGTCTGACTCCTCAGAGCAAGTGGAACAAATGCCCTGAAGGAGAAGTGCTGCATTTTCAGGAAAAGCTGAACTTGTCTGATAATCTTTCCCAGGTGGCCCCAAATGGAAGTACCAGGAGAACCCCTGTACACGTGCCCTGGGGTCTGCCTTATTCCTCTTGTGCCTCATCCTGCAGGCCCCTGCTTGCCAGAGCTTGCCAGATGCATGACCAGGGCAGGACTGCATCACCCCTGTGAGGCTCGGTGAAGAAGACAAGAGCCTGGCACACGTGGAGTCCTCCTGTGACACCTCTAATTGCCTGACTGGCTGGACTGGCTCACAATCCTTTTCCTGTCATGAGTTCTTTGTTTTTATGGCATCTTTTGTTGATGCCAAGTCCTGTAGCACAACAGGGGAAAAGGTGGCTGGGTGCAGCTGCAAAGTGAAGCTACTGCCTTTTACTCCCTTGAAGGAGTCCTTGGGTGTTGCAAACGATGAATGTGCTTGGCTGCTAACCAAAACGTTAGAGGTTGGAGTCCACCCAGAGGTGCCTCAGAAAAAAAGTCCTGGCAATCTATTTCTGAAAAAATCAGCCATTGAAAACCCTATGGAGCAGTTCTACTCTGACACACATGAGTCACCATAAGTTGGAATCGACTCAATGGCAACTGAAAAACAAAACAACAAACTCACTAGAAGGCGTAGTGTGTTGGAATGGGGTTTTGAGAAGCTAAGCAGCACAGAAAAGGATGCAATAAAAACAATAAAATAAAATATCACAAAACAAACATACAAACAAATAAAACCAGAGAAAATCCAAACCTAAAAACTATCTTCTCTTCATTAGAATTCTATTTGGACTATTAAACTCTTAATTACAAGATCTCCAGGGTATTGGTTTTGAATTACACATAAATCACAGTATCAGATCACCATGATGCAGCCCTCAGGGCATGGTGTGGGGGAGATAATTTGGGGTGAGAAGGGGAGTTGATAGGGGAAGTTGGGTTTTTCTGTACAGGGAGACTCTGTGGAGGAAGGTGGTGTTTTTGCCTGCCCTACATCCGTTCCTCCTTCTCTTGGTGACATCTCCTTCATTGTCCTGCGGGGAACTATCTCTACCCCCTGGCTTCACCTTCAGCCCCAAGAGTGGGCAGGAGACAGCACAGCATCTAGCCATAGGCCTCAAGCCCTTAACTGAATCAAAATATAAAAATAGAGATAAGCGGAGTTATATAAAATTCAAACGGGACTATGTTGACTTTGAAAAAAAAATAATTGAAATATTTTACCTAGACATGAGTATTTATTTGAGTGAAAGTGGAAAGGAAGTCAGTAAATTGAATAGGAAGACAATTACAGACAATTCTGCTCTATTTTCAGAAAGATGGAATCCAGGACATACACTGGAAAATGGCTGATCAAGGTAAGTGGAATGGAAGAACCCCAAGTACTCTTGGCTGAATTAGCTGGGAGTGTGGTATGAGCAAACAGCATCTTGGTTTTCTTCCTCTAGTAATTTTAATTGGCACTCAGGAATGGAAACAGCACAGAAAAAAAAAAAAGTCCCATAGTTACAAAATAGTTGGAACTAAATTAATTCTGTAAATGATAATTTCTGGGAAGAAACAGAAAGCAGTACTGAACGGCATCTCTTCCCTGGTCTGAGTACCCACAATGTCTTCAACAGATGTTTTTATGACATGTTTACAGCCTTGGTTGCTTCCCTTAAATGAATTTTAGTGTGTAATCTGGAAAGAATGAACACAATTAAATCAGCACAATCAAATCACCACCTGACTCAGTAGTACTCGGTGCAAGCCGCCCTCCAGAAGGGGGTCTAACAGCATAGTGAGCCTGATTATCTCATTTCCTGTGGACTGGACAGTGCTTGCAAGGTGGTGTGGGGGGCTGGAGAAAGCATGGAACCAGGGATTCAAGACCTATATTCTCATCCCACTTGCTAGCTTTATGACCTTGGGAAAGTCAATTAATTTTTCTGAGCCTCAGTATTCTCACTTGTAAAATGGGGATAATAATACATGTGCTGCTCACCTCAGAGGACTGTTTTGAGTCTGAATGACAGGACACACATAACTGCTTTTCCTAAGCTATGAGTCATCATTCAAAGGTAAGATTTTCTTAATAATGCAGCCACGATTGCAATAATGATTTAAGAATTGTGTCACACTCATGGTGACTTAAGAACCCTGGCCTTTTTCACATGAATCACTGGCAGATAAATGACCCGCATTTCATACTTGTGCAATGGATATTTTGAAATGCCACATAGATCTTTTCAATCATGCTGTGTTAAATTTCACTCTGTCAGTTCTTCCCTAGGGTTCCAGCGTTTGGAGATAATTTTGGATTTGGATTATGGCACTTATTGTACTATTTACCCTTCTCATTTGTGTCATCTACACACTCTTTAAAGACCTCTTTAAAGTGTTAAAAAGCAAAGATGTCACCTGAAGGACTAAGATGCAGCTGACCCAAGCCATGGTGTTTTCAATCGCCTCATATGCATGTGAAAGCTGGGCAGTGAATAAGGAAGACTGAAGAAGAATTGACGCCTTTGAATTATGGTGTTGGCGAAGAATATTGAATATACCATGGACTGCCAGAAGAACGAACAAATCTGTCTTGGAAG
>NW_004444050.1:5943984-6035028 GCF_000243295.1 Trichechus manatus latirostris | reverse complement strand
AAGAATATTGAATATACCATGGACTGCCAGAAGAACGAACAAATCTGTCTTGGAAGAAGTACAGCCAGAATGCTCCTTAGAAGTGAGGATGGTGAGACTTGGTCTCACATACTTTGGACATGATATCTCCAGTCCCTGGAGAAGGACATCATGCTTGGTAAAGTAGAGAGAGGGTCATCAAAAAAGAGGAAGACCCTCAAGGAGATGGATTGACACAGTGGCTGCAACAGTGGGCTGAAGCATAACGATTGTGAGTACGGCAAAGGACTGGGCTGTGTTTCGTTCTGTTGTACAGAGGGTTGTATGAATCGGAACCGATTCCACGGCACCTAACAACAACAATAACACACCCGAGCTCCCCATCTCCTCTATTGTTTCTAGTAGTCTAATCCTCAGACTAAGGATTAAAATGTTAAACAATACAGTGCCAAAGACAGTCTTGTTCCTCTTTACTAGAGACCACTTTAAGGATGACTGAAAACAAACAGAACTCTCATCTATTGCTGGTGGGAATGCAAAATGGTACAGCCGCCATGGAAAGCAGTTTGGCAGTTCCTCAAAAGTTAAACATAGATCTACCATATGACCCAGCAATCCCACTCCTAGGTATATACCTAGAATTAGTGAAAACAGGAATGCAAACAGACACTTGTACACCAACTTTCATTACGGCACTATTCACAATAGCCAAAAGATGAAAAAAACTTAAATGTCTGTCAACAGATGAATGAATAAACAAAATGTGGTATATCCATACAATGGAATACTAGTTAGCCATAAAGAAAAATGAAGTCCTGATATATGCTACAACACGGATGAACCCTGAAAACACTATTGCTGAATGAAATGTCAGTCACAAAAGGACAAATATTGTATGACCCCAATTACATGATACAAGCAATGTATAGGGACCAAAAGGAGCCCTCGTGGCGCAGTGGTTAATGCGTTGGCTGTTAACCAAAAGGTCAGTGGTTTGAACCCACCAACCGCTCCATGGAAGAAAGATGTGGCTGTCTGCTTCCATAAAGATTACAGCCTTGGAAAGCCTATGGGGCAGTTCTACTCTGTCTTATAGGGTTGCTATGAGTTGGAATTGACTCTACAGCAGTGGGTTTTGCTTTTTTAATTTTTTTTTTTTTAATAGAGACCAAGGTTTATTAGTGGTTACCAGGGGTGGGATGGAGTGGAAAGGGGGAGCCCTTGCTTAGGGGCATTGAGTTTCTGTTAATAGTGGTGGAATGATTTGGAAACAGTGGCGATAGCTGCATAACATGATAAACGTAATCAATGTCACTGAATTGTACGTGTAAAACATGTTGAATTGGCAAATGTTTTGTTAGATATATTTTTGCCACAATAAAACAAACAAACAGGCCACCATCACTACTCTTTGCTACTGGTTGCTCAGCCAGTTATGTAAGCTGGGTCTTCCCTTCATGCCCATCTCCTTCCATTGCCTAATTACGATGGCCTTCTTTTCAGACAGGTCCTTGCTTTCATCACTGCTGAATCTACTTTCTTTAAAGTTTGCCAACAACCTCTTGATCCCCAAATCCAGAAAACCATTCTCAACCCCCAGCCTCCTGAAGCTCTTTAAAAGCATGACAGCTCTTCCTCTTGTTTTCTCTATGGCTTCTTGGTGGCTGCCAGTTTCTCTTCTAGCTTCTTGATGGCTCCCTGGACCATCCTTTTAGGTCCTCTTCTAGCCTTAAAGCCAAAAGACTAAGGTTTCTCAACCTTGGCTCTACTTGCATTTTGGGCCAGATAATTCTTGGTTGTGGGGGGCTGCCTGGGCATTGTAGGATGTTCAGCAGCATCCCTGACCTCTACCTCCTAGTTGCCAGTAGCACCCTTGCCCCTACCCTGAGTTGTGAAAACCAAAAATGTCTTCAGAGATGTCAGGTGTCTCCTGGGGGATAGGGTGGAAATCGCCCCCTCCTGAGAACCACCACTATAGAGAAAGCCAACTACTAACCTAACCAGGCCCTTGGCTCCACCTTGGGCCTGGGCTCAGTTGGCATTGGCCCAGAGGGATGTTCATGTTAGCTTCCTGGGGGAAGCTTTTAGGCCAGTTAATCTGGCCATGTCCCACAGTCTGTTATCTTTGGTCCCTGTCCAAAATGTAACCCCCTAAGGTTCTATCCGCTCCTTTACTGTCATCTCCCTACAGCCCTGTGACCCTTCTCCTTAGACTTAGCTGTACTTCTTTTTCCTTCCACACCTCTCATCTTTCCCCTCTTGGAACCAACCCTTGTTCCATGGTTTGCAAACTCTCCCACCTCCTTAAATTTTTCCATATGCGGCCTCTATGTCCCAGCCATCCCTTCTCTGGTCCTCATGAGGAGAGACTGCCCAGTGTTCTACACTGCCACACTTGGTAATTTGGCCGAGCATTCTTCTTACTCCCCACTATCAGTTCCCCAGTATTAATCCTTGATTCAATATTTCTGCTCCTTTGAGTCTTATGGTCTCATGCCATTTAGATCTTTTTTTCTTTTTTCAAACTACAGGTTTTGTCCAGCATTTCTTTTTTTTTTTTTTTTTAGTGTTGGGATGGTTTAAGATTTTTTTTTGTGTGTGTGTATGTGCTTTAGATGAAGGTTTACAGAGCACATTAGTTTCTCATTAAAAAACTGATACACATATTGTTTTGTGACATTGGTTGCCAACTCTGCGACGTGTCAACACTCTCCCCTTCTCAAACTTGGGTTCCCCGTTTCCATTCATCCAGCTTTCCTAAACCTCTTGTGGTTTAGTGGGTAAGAGCTCAGCTTCTGACCAAAAGGTCAGCAGTTCAAATCCATCAGCTGCTCCTTGGAAACCCTATGGGGCAGTTCTACTCTGTCCTATAGGGTCACTATGAGTCGGAATCAACTCAAAGGCAATGGGTTTGGTTTTTTGGTTTTTGCCTGCCTTCTCTCCTTGCCCCTCGGATGGTGTGTATTATATACATGTTTAGTTTTGTATACATGGTTGAGCTATGTGTACTATTGTTTGTCTTATGGGCCTGTCTAATCTTTGACAGAAGGGTGAACCTCAGGAGTGACTTAAATACTGAGGTAAAAGGGTGTCTGGGGACATACTCTTGGGGTTTCTCCAGTCTCCATCACCAGCATTTCATTTTAATGAAATAGAATAGAGTAGAAAATAGAGGGTATTGTAACAAGGGTGAAGTGCTGTTTTGAGGAACTTGTGTTTCAGATACACATACACACACACTCTCTCTCTCACGAGTACATATGTGCGTATTGAGCTATGGTTAAAAACTATGAAAATCAGTGACCTAGTTTCACCTCCCTTTCCTGCTGACCTTCTGGATAATTACATTTGGCACTTGGCTTAAATCTTCCTTTCTGTTCCAGGTCCTCCCACCAGGCTATGTAGCATCTAAGTCCACGTGGACGACCCTTTCAACAACCCAGCTCCCTGGTTCCTTGACCTCCCCAACCCTAGCGACTGCCCCGCCTCTAATATAGTCCAGCTATGGTGGTCTATGAAATTTCATCACTAAGATATGTAAAATTATATCCTAGAAATTCCTCTTCCTCAGAGTTCTTTTTCCTAACCCTTACACATTTTTCAGAAGGCAAGGACTTGGATTGGTGCAAAGGATTTATTCAGCTTGAGTGATGACCCGGGCTTTGCTGTGACACTCTTTGGCACCCTTACCTAGGAGGCTAGTTGTCTTTCTTTCTGTAGAGGGAAGGTCTGAGGAATACCTCAGAGTGTGTGGGCAATGCACACATGACTCACAGGCTCTGGGAAGCCCTCGGTCACCCTGTGTCTGCCTGAGGCTCTTGCCAGCCTCTGGGCCTTCCCTGCCCCCACTCACTGTGAACTCAGCCTCAAGGCTTCTTGCCACTGGCCATGTGGCCTGACCAGGTCTCAACTACAGTTCTCGGCAGTCAGAGATTCTTTCTTTCCATACACAGGTGACAGCTTTCAGGTTCTTGAATGAGAAACCATACAAGGGAGACTGGTCAGGGAAGACTATTCAGCAGGTCATTTTCACCATCCTCTCACAGGCATCTTGACACCAGCTCCTTGAGGCCCTCCTGGCCCAGGGTGGAGTCCCCAGTTCTCCTAGGAACCTCTTAAGGGCAAGCAAGCAGCAGCCTTTTTATTGCTGCCTTGGACCTGATGTGAAGAGCCTGTTCTTAAGTGCAGTGTCTGCCTCTGTGTGGGTTAACAGTATTACTGTATACTTCTAAGTTTCCCAAAGCAATTATCTAAGTCAAACTTAATCTAAGACCCCAAATGACAAAAGAAATGACTCCCATTTCTTAAAGAATAAAGCAGAGACTCCTTAGCAGGGTATTTTCTCTATGGACCAGCAAAGGATCTCTCTTAACTGCATCCCCTGTGACACTGTTCTGGACAGCTCATCTTTCGTGTGGGCTTGAGTGTCCTTCCTGAACACATGCTGGCCACTTCTACCCCCAGGCTATTGCTCGGGCTTCGCCTTCAGCCTGGAAGCCCCTCCTCCCTATTCCCGGCCTCCCAGTGCTCACTTAAATTGCCAGTTTCTTTGTGGTGTCTGATGTCTTCTCTGATTAACCCATTCAGGATTAGTCTCTGATCATCATCCTCGAAGCACATTGTTTGTCTGATTTTTAGCTTGTTTTCTAATTAATTGCTATAGGGCTGTGCTCACCCCTTGATTATAAGCTCCTGTGGGCAGGTATGTTGTTGTATATCAGCCCCTCCTCAAGGCACACATGAGGTTGTGGTTGTTAGCTGCCATCGAGTTGGCCCTTGACTCATGGTAACCCCATGCACAACGGAAGAAAATGCTGTCTGGGCCTGTGGCATCCCCATGATTGGTTAGGGGATCAGACCATTGTGATCCATAGGGTTTTCATTGGCTGATTTTTGGGAGTAGATTGCTAGGCCTTTCTTCCTAGTCTGTCTTGGTTTGGAAGCTCTGCTTCAACCTGTTCTGCATCATAGCAATATGCAAGCCTCCACTGACAGATAGGTGGTGGCTGAGCTTGAGGTGCACTGGCTGGGAATTGAACCTGGGCTTCCCACCTGGAGGGTAAGAATTCTACCACAGAACCACCACTGCTCCCATGCACACATTATAGGGATAGACTACCGTCAGGTGATGACTCAATCTGCATTTCTCTAAAATAAAAGCAGGATTCTCTAAATCAACCATTAAACTAGACAAAGGAAAATCTGCCTTTTGTCTTATTTTCTTTCCAGACTTAATTCAGTTGGCTGAGCCACTGACAGAACTATGTGTATAAGCACTGACCTTTGAACTAGGGGCTGTTGGATTAAGTGGTGAAGCGAGGCTGAAAACCATGCAAGGCTTTAGCTGGTATTGGCCACCTGGGCCTGCACTCTGCTTCCTGGGCCACTGATGCTCACCTGCATCAGGGGACTTGTCTTAGGACACGGGGAAGTCTGGGACAGCTGGGTGTAAGTGGTAGTTCAGTAGACCCTTCTGCAATAGGGATTTGCTAAAGATACTTAGGTGGCCATGTAGAAACAGAGGTGAATTAAATGTAAATCTTCTTTTATAATTAGAAAATACCATATTAAAATATAATGAGTCAATTTTTTCTTCTGCTTATTTAAGTCAAATTTATTACTACACTATCTACACAGAAGTATCTCCTTAAAAAAAAAAAACCTGTTGCCGTCGAGTCGATTCTGACTCATAGTGACCCTATATGACAGAGTAGAACTGCCTCATAGGGTTTCCAAAGAGTGGCTGGTGGATTCAAACTGCTGACCTTTTGGTTAGCACTCATAGCTCTTAACCACTGTGCCATCAGGGCTCCATTATCTCCTTAGTACTCATTATTTCACACGTTAGGAGTCCCTGGGTGGAGCAAAAGGTTAAACACTTGACTACTAGCCAAAATATTGGCAATTCCAGTCCACCCAGAGGCACCTCAGAGGTCAGTCTTGGCGATCTGCTTCTGAAAGGTTATAGCCTTGAAAACCTGATGGAGCACAGTTCTACTCTGGTCACCATTAGTTGGAATCAACTCAATGGCAAATAACAACAACAACAATTTCACTGATCAGACAAGTGGCATAGAAAGACCCAGAAAGTGTTGGGAGTAAAACTCACAGGATGAAGAATTCATTGTGTTGGAGTGTCTGGAGCCCCATTACCTCTTTATCCACATTTATCCCACAATAATTTCTTGAATGCTTACTATATGGAAGTCACTATAAAGACCCAGAGGTACATGTGGCTTCATCCTCATACATTCTAAAATGTAGCAGGAAAATTACAACATGTACATGAATAACTATCTTACCAAGTATCAAGAGACACACTATGAAAGACGTAGAGATAAGGTGCTGGAGAGATTTATTTGGGCTTCCAGCATCTTTGCACTAATGTCCTTCCTCCACCACCCGTGGTGAGACATTCCTCTTTAAGTTGAACTATACATACACAAGATTGTAAAGCTTTCGATGACTGACACATAAACCAAAATACCTATAGCACAAAATCATCAAAATATCATGAAGAATATGGTTCAGTTTCAACTCCCGGAGATGGTTCACCTACAACTTTCATTAATAACTCAAATAACAATTCTTTGGGTGACAGGAAAGAATTCCATCCCGAAGGATGACCACACAAACACAAATAGCAAAGTACACTTTGCCCTGTTCAGTGAGTTTCCCGAAGTCTGGCAGGGACTCCATACCTGGGAAGAGATGTGATTTTCCCCCATTTCTCTATGCAGAACCGCCGAAGCCCATTGCTTCCTCGCAGGGCCGCAAAGCCTTCGTAGGGCACACTCGACGTTCCCGTGACAAACTGAAGCAACCTTAGTCTCTGCTCGTTATTGAACCGCTCCACCGCTGCCCAGAACCAGCGGATCACAAGATGTCCATCGTGATAACCTAAATGGAGCAAAGGGAGGGAGAATGGGAGAAAGTGAAGAAAGGAGGAAGGGAAGAGCAGGAGAAAGCAATGAAACATACATCAGGTATGATAACAGTGGAACAGCTGCTTTTGATCTGCTGATTTATGTAATGATAGCCTTTGTTGTTGTTAGTTGCTATAGAGTTGGCCCCCAACTCATGGTGACCCCGTGTACAATGGGTTTGGACCATTGTGATCCACAGGGCTTTCAGTGAATGATTTTTGGAAGTAGATCATAGGCCTTTCTTCCGAGGTGCCTCTGGGTGGACTCAACTCTCCAACCTCTTGGTTAACAGCCGAACATGTTAACTATTTGCATCATCCAGGGACTCCAATAATGGCCTTTAGATAAGTCTAAAACAAACTGTGTAACTAGGTCAAGTTTTTGTTTTTCTAAGTCAAGTTTTGAAACAAAAGCAGATTTAGAAAATACGTTATTGTTAGGTGCTGGTGAGTCAGTTCTGACTCATAGTGAGAATAACAGAATGAAATGTTGCTCTGTCTTGTGCCATCCTCACAATTGTAGGTAAGTTTGAGTCCATTGTTGTATCCACTGTGTCATTCCATCTTGCTGAGGGTCTTCCTCTTTTTCACTAGCCCTCCAGTTTATCAAGCGTGATGTCCTTCTCCAGGGACTGGTCCTTCCTTATAACATGTCCAAGGTACATGAGATGAACTCTAGCCATCCTCGCCTCTAAGGAGCATTCTGGCTGTGTTTCTTCCAGGATAGATTTGTTCGTTCTTCTGGCAGTCCATGGTATATTCAATATTCTTTGCCAACATCATAATTCAAAGGCATTAATTCTTCTTCGGTCTTCCTTATTCATTGTCTAGCTTTTGAATGCATATGAGATTGAAAATACTATGGCTTGGGTGAGGCACACCTTATTCTCAAAGTGAAGTCTTTGCTTTTTAACACTTTAAAAGGGTCTTTTGCAGCATCTTTGCCCAATGCAATCTATAGTTTGATTTCTTGCCTGCTACATTGATTGTTGATCCAAGTAAAATGAGATCCTTGACAACTTCAATATTTTCTCGGGACATTGCTTATTGGGCCAGTTGAGAGGATTTTTGTTTTCTTTATGTTGAGGTGCAATCCATACTGAAAATATAGTCAAGTATAAAAGGGCTTTATGTTCTGAGGGATGTCCTCAGTGAGTTTTGCTTTCATTTAAACAACTGGGATTCTACTAGTCATTTTCCTGCCTCATATAATGTAGACAAGGAGTTGATAGTCTTGATATAGAGCTTTGGGATTCTTATAACATGAATACAGTATTTCATCATATTTGCTTTGCTCTGTTGCTTTTGCTTTTGGCAACCACACACCACAAGAAAGTCTAAGACTTAAAAAAGGCTGGAGGCAAATGGCAAGCTTTGTGAACGAAGACGCTGGGTTCTCCAGCAGGCCTGGTGCGTGTCTCTGGAGTAGCAGTGAGATGTTTTGTACCCATGGGAGAAGTATTTGGGAACCTTTCATAGGGAAACCAACAAGGGTCAATCAGTTAAGGTAAAATGATTCACCACTCATCGCAAGTGCAAGAGGCTTTCAAAGAAGGGAGAAATCTATGTGGACTGGGATAGAAATAGGGAAAACTTTATAAAGGAAGTGGGGTGTGAGTTAAATTGGTGAATAATTTCTACAAGTGGAGGAAAGGAAAGGGGACATATCTGGCAGGGAAAATCAAGAATAACAAGAAGGAGCAAGATAGATGCAAGGAATAGCAATCTGATACCCTAGAGAGGGGATCTGGTGAGTACCAAAAAGATAATTGCGGGGGCCTCAGAGGGCCTTACTGGCCAGGCTGAGGCCTTCTGACTTACACTTTAGGTAAGCGATTTTCAAACCATGCTGAAGGATCAGAGATCCCATTGACACTTCTCATCGATGAGCGTGTTAGGGAGATGAGAGAAGTTGAGTGGCAGGCCCCTAGCTCTCTATTGTACTGATTGGGGTTTTTCTGTAATAATTTACATGAAGAAGAGGTTTGAGACCAATAACTTTCAAAATCTCTTTTCTAAGTAATAAAGAGCTTGTTCTGTGGGTAGGGAAGTGATATGATGAAAATGGTCCTTCAGCAGGATCCATGCCTCACACCATACACAAAAACAAATTCAAAGCAGATTAAGGACCTAAATGTGCAAACTAAAACCATAAAATTCTTAGAAGAAAATACAGGGGCAATGCTGTCAGGCCTAGTTTTTAACAATGGATTATCTAATATAATAACAAAAGTACAAACAGCAAAATCAAAATAAATAAATGAGACCTCATAAAAATTAAAAACTTTTGTTTATCAAAAGACTACCAAAAAAGTGAAAAGCCAAGCTACCAACTGGGAGAATATTGTTAAAAACTATATATCCAACAAGAATCTAATAACCAAAATATATATAAAATTTTGACAACTTAACAACAAAAAGACAAATAACCCAATCATAAAATGGGCAAAGGACTTAAACAGACATTTTACCAAGGAGGATCTTCAAATGGCCGCCAAACACATGAAAAGATGCTCAGCATCATTACCCATCAGAGAGATGCAAATCAAAACCACAGCAGTGAGATACAATTTCACTCCCACTAGGATGGCTAAGATTAAAAAAAATGAAAAAAGAAAATAACAAAAGTTGGCAAAGATGTGGAGAAGTTGGAACGCTTATCCATTGCTGGCAGGAATGCAAGATGGTATAGCCGTTGTGGAAAACCATTTTGTGGCTCTTCAAAAAACTAAAAATAGAACTACTATATGACCCAGCAACTCCACTTCTAGGTGTATACCTAAAAGGCTTGAAAGCAGAGACTCACAAAGAGACTTGTACACTAACGTTCATTGCAGCCTATTCACAATAGCCAAAGGTGGGAACAACCTAAATGCCCATCAACAGATGAATGGTTAAACAAAATGTGGTACAAACATACAACAGAATACTACTCAGCCAGTAGAGGAAACAGTCATGATACATGCTACAATATGGATGGAGCTTGACGACATTATGCTGAGTGAAATAAGTCAATCACAGAAGGACAAACATTGTATGACCTTACTTACATAAAAAGATAAGAAAAGGCAGATGTATAGAGACCAAAGTTTATTAGTGGTTACAGGAGTGGGAGGGAGGAGGAAAGGGAGGTTAACAGTGATGGCAAAGTTACACTGATTAAGGGTAGGGTTGCATAGCTGGTTATTGCAATTGCTGTTAATAAGTTGTACACTTGTAAAAAGTTGAAGTGTCAAATGTTGTGTGGTAGCTATATTTACAACAACAATGACAAAAAAAAAAAAAAAGAGTTGCTGCTGAGGCTGCTAATGTAAAACCAAAAAACTCATGGGATTTGGTTTCTTGGTTTGGAGGTTTAGGGTCATGGTTCCTTGGGACATCCCAGTTAATTGGCCTAATAAAATGTTTAGTGCTTCTGTTCTACCGCCTAGTTGGTTGCATAGTGCCTGGAGTGTTAAAAGCTTGCAAGCGGTCATTCAAAGTAAGACAATTGGTATCTATTTGCCTAGAATAACAGAGGAAGAATGAGAGTCAGGAATAGGAAGAAGATATGGAATGTATGGCTAATTGCCTCTATAAACAACTGCCTCCTTTGCCATGAGACCAGAAGAACTGGATGGTGCCCAGCTACAACTACTGAAATTGTGATTAAAGACTCTATAGAAGAATTCTATAGGGGGGAAATGTAGAACAGAATTTAAAATTCTCATGGACTCCAGAATTTCTGGAGACAAGGGGGCTGGATGAACCTCTGAAACTATTACCCTGAGGTAATCTTTAAAACTGATACAAAAAATATCCCCTGAAGTCTTCTTCTTTTTACTATTAATAGTAAAAATGTCTGCTTTGAGCATTATGTTCTTTTAAGAACTATCTATATGAGATCAAAGTGACAACAACAACTAGAAAGATTAGATAGGAACCTTAGGGGTGCAGTGAATTTATGTTAATAGGGGAGGAATAACTCAGAAAAAGAGGGTGAGAATGGTTGCACGACTCGAAGAATACAATCAATATCACTGAATCGTACATGTAGAAAGTGTTAAATTGGTATACGTTTTGCTGTGTATATTCTCAACAACAACAACAAAATAAAATAAAGAAAACCCTATGAGGCAGGGGTGAGAAAATAGTGTTTCAGGAAGATCTGTTTGGCACTATGCAAGGTAAATAGCTAGGAGGGGTTAGAAATTGGATCAGAGAGACTACAGTTAGAAGCAAGTTCCAGAAACCCAGGATTGCAGCCAAGAGGGCTCAAATTTGAGAAGAATCAGGATATACTTCCCTGATAGCTGGCCCGTGGATGGCATGTTGTCTGTAATGCACCTAGTGAGACCAGAGACTCTATTAATAGGGGGTTACTGAAGGAAAGTTCTTGTTGGAGTTGGAGGAAGGCATGTAGAAGCATCTACTTTGCTGAAGTAAGGCCAAGTTTATTGGGGTCCTCAGAAAGTGATGAATTGTATTTGTAATGGTTGTAGTATCACAACCCACGTGAGCTCACCTCCACGGTACTCGGTGTTATTCCGCCAGTCGCTGAGGTCTATTTCTGCAGTACCCGCTATCACCAGCTCCAGCTCCCGGGCATCAAACACAGAGACAAGCCTGGAGTCCACGACCTAAAATACAAATTAGGCTTCCGCACACAGGTCCAAACATATCGACTAAAATTATTCCCCCAGGCTTTGAGCCAGAAAGGTTATGCTCATTATGATTATTTCTGTGGGTTAAGCTGGGAAACTGACCATCATTTACAACTTTGTTTTCAAAGTGCTGTTGTGTTGACTTGTACATTTTAGAACAAACCATTCATGAGTTGGAAACTGAAAATGGTCCCATGCTTTTTACTATCTCTGATGCTCCCTCTCTGAATGAGGTTGTAAGCAAACCTGACTTGACTTTCTGGAGTCATATTAGATGCATTTTAGAGGCAAAAAGTCCAAATTAAATCATGTTGAATGACACAATAGCTGTTAAGTCACTTCACTCGAAATGTGTTCTCTCTTTCATATAAAATGATGACTCCTTTTCTGGGGTTGGGCATTATGCAGCAAAACGTCTGTATTTTCCCTCTCTCTCCTCCTCACTTCTTTCCTCCTTCCTTCGAACATCTGGGAGGACCTGTTTGGTAGGGGTCTGTGTTTGGGCTTTAAATCTTGTTGCTAAATGTACCGGGCACAGTTGGACACCTGTGGTGGGTACCATCCTTTAAAGAAACCAGTGGGGGACAAGCCAATGACCAATGCTGTTCTCCAGGATAGCAGGGGAAGAAAACCTTCCAAGCCCCAAACCCGGAGAAAACATCTGCAGCCTCTTGTTTTCTAAACTGGAAAAGTTCCAAGAGGTTGTTTTTCATGCAGGAAGGCTACATCTGTCCCTGTCTTCTTGATTTATGGATGATGTGGTACAAAGTAACACTATCACAAAATACAAATCTAGTAAGAGAGGACAATACTCCCCCATTGACTTCTCTGTCCTTTTTCTTTGTTTCACTGAATGAAAGCCTGTGTCACCTGCACACATCTTTACAGGCGATGCCTGTTTTCACACCTGGCACACCAGGCCCACACCTACACCTGTTTTGTGAGAGCATTTTCCACCTACGGCAAGAGCTGGGTTTTCCCAGAGAACTCTGGCCCCTCATGCATCCACCCCACTCCGGTGAGCAGGGCTGAGCCCTTAGCCTGCCTGGCTTCTCCTCTCCTCTCCTCTCTTGTTACAAACTGGGTCTCGCTCCCCACAGAGAACCTTCAGGGGCTGAAGCCCAGTGATGAAGGGCACCTGCCCTAGCGTCCTTCCGCAGCTTGGCTGGGCCTCACCTCGTAGAAGCCCCGCACCAGCGCCTCCGTCTGCTGCACCACGCCACGCTCCACCCGCCACTTCACCATCCTTTCAATGTACTCCTTCTTGTTCTTCTCTGTGACCTGGGTGTTGGCTCCTCCAGACTTCAATTCCCTTTCCGTTACCTTGTAGGAAAACAGAAAGAGAGAGATGGTTTGTCAACTCAGCTGATCTCCCCGTGACACATCCCCATTTCAGGGGGCGGACTGTACACAAAAATTCTCTTTTCACCGGTTCAGCATTAACCAGTTGCTGTCAAGTCCACCCAGAGGTATCTCAGAAGAAAGGCCTGGCAATCTGTTTCTGAAAAATCAGGCATGAAAACTCTATGGGGCACAGGTCTACTCTGCCACACATGGCTTGACTTGACGGCAACTGGTTTTTATTGATTATAAAGTATTGGCAAGTTGTAAAATATTAGTTGCTATCCACTGTTCATAGTCCTTAAAAGTTCTGGGTTTTACATTGTCATAGGGCAATCTGTGTACTAACTGTTTAATGAGAAACTATTTTGTTCTGTAAACCATCTAAAATACAAAAAAAATAAAATAAAAAGAATTCTCTATGTGAGATCAAATTGACAACAGCAACTCAAAAGGTTTGATGGGAAGCCTAGGGAACAGTGAATTGGAGCTAAGGGTGATGGAATAATTTGGAAAAGGACAGTGAGAATAGCAGCACAACTGGAGAACGTAATTGATGTCACTGAATTGTACATGTAGAAATTTTTGAAATGGTGTATCTTTGGCTATGTATATTTTCACCAAAAAAAAAAAAAGGGGGTTGTTAACCAATGTCATAAAACAATACATGTACTGACTGTTTAACGAGAAACTATTTGTTCTGTAAATCTTCCCCTAAAGTACAATAAAAATAAATTAAAAAAAGCAGTTCTGGGTTTTAGCTGCTCACAGTATTGCCCAGTTAAAGACTTTATTCCCAGTCCCCCTTGCAGTTAGGTGTGGCATGAAACTACATTTTAGCCGAAGAGGAGTCAGTAGAGTGTTGCATGGCACTTTCCCAAGGTCTCCTTAGAGAGAGGGGCTGTGCCTTCCTCTGTCCTGTTGCTTGGGACACAGAAGTGGTGGCTGGTATGCCATGCTCATTTGGGCCATGAGTATAGGGGGCCCAAATTAGGGACAGCAGTGATGAGAGCTAGAAGGAGCTAGTCCCCAAGGATTCTGTCAAACAAAGCTTCTAAACCAGCCTTGAACTGTCTGCCCCCAGACTTTCATATGAGAGAAAAGTAAACTTCTGTTACTTTTGGCAGGGTTATTTGGGGTTTCTTCACTAGCAGCTGAACCTAATCCTAACTAACGTACTCAGGAAAATCCTACAGCTTTTTAAACCTGTATTTGTGTCTGATCCCCACTGTCTAATAACTTGCCAAAAGAAGAGTCGCAACTCAATTTTGTAAAACCACATTTCTGATGACATCCTTTTGAAGAGGAAGAGGATAAGCTTTAAACAGATACACATTAGTCTAGGCCTACTATGTGTATCATAACAAATTATGGATAATGTTGTGAAGAATGTGAATTCCAGAACACTTAACTGTGCTCATGCAGAACCTGTACGTGGATCAAGAGGCAGTCGTTTGAACAGAATAAGGTGATACTGTGTCATTTAAAATTGAAGAAGGTGTGTGGCAGGGTTGTATCCTTTCACCTTTCTTATTCAATCCATATGCTGAGCAAATAGTTTATGCAGCTGAACTATATGAAGAAGAACATGGGATCAGGATTGGAGGACAACTCATTAACAGCCTGCTATGTCAGAATTGACTCGATGGCAACTTTTTTTTTTTTTTGTTGTTATATGCAGATGGGAGTGCTGGTGGCACAGTGGTTAAGAGCTCGGCTGCTAAGCAAAAGGCCGCTACTTGGAAATCCTACGGGGCATTGGAAACCCCATGTCTTATAGGGTTGCTGTGAGTCAGAATCGACTCAGCAGCAACGGGTATATGCAGATGGCACAACCTCGCATGCCAAAAGTAAAAAATAAAAACAACCTGGAGCACTTACTGATGAAGGTCAAAGACTACAGCCTTCATTATGGATTACCCTTAACGTGAAGAAAATGAAAACCCTCGCAAATGGAGCGATAAACAACATCATGATAAATGGAGAAAAAATAGAAATTGTCAAGCATTTCATTCTACTTGGATCGACAATCAATGTCCATGGAAGCAGCAGTCAAGAAATCAAACGATGTATTGCATCGGGAAAATCTGCTGCAAAGATCTCTGTAAAGTTTTAAAAAGCAAAACTGTCACTTGGATGACTCAGGTGCACCTGACTCAAGCCATGGTCTTTTCAATCATGTCATATGCATGCAAAAGCCAAACAATGCAAAAGGAAGACAGAGGAATTGATGCCTTTGAATCGTGGTGCTGATAAAGAACACTGAATATACCAGATTGCCAGAAGAGCAAACAAATCAGTCTTAGAAGAAATGTAACGAGAATGTCCTTAGAGATACGGATGGTGAGACTTTGCCGTGCTTAGTGTGGACACGTCATCACGAAAGACCAACTGCTGGAAAAGGACCTCATGTTTGGTAAAGCAGAGGGTTAATTAAAATGAAGGAAACCCTCAGTGACAAAGATGGACACCATAGCCACAACAGTAGGCTCAAACATACCAACGATCATGAAGATGGTGCAGCATCGGGCAACATTTCATTTTGCTATATACGAGATCACTATGAGTCAGAGCCAACTTGAGGGCAGTTAACAAGAAGAGTCTATGGCACATCCTTATTGTTACCACTGGGGACATTTGAACTTTTCTGTGAGTCGCTCAGTTCCTACACTATACACACGTGAAAGATGTACTCCTTTTGTATTTTCAACATTATTTTCCCCTTAATTTTCTGTATTTAGTTATTTGTATTTACTTCATTTTCTTTTTTAAGTAGGTAACATGTATCCATAGAATAAAATTCAAGTGGTACGAAAGGCCATAAGATGAAAAGTAAGTCTCTCTCACACCCCATCTCCCAGCCATGCAGTCTCTCCTCTCTGGAGACAATCCTCCTCACTTCCCTTCCCAGGGACAATCTATGCATATCCTAGGGATTACGTATATATCATCTCTTCCCCCACCTGCCCACAAACAGTAGTATATTATACACACTGTTCTTCATCACACTTTTTTTCACTTAAAAATATATCTTGGCACCAAAAAGACTCCAAAAGAAAACTATTGGAACTAATAGAAAGATTCAGCAGAGTAGCAGGATACAAGAGAAACATATAAAAATCAGTTGGATTCCTATACACCAATAAAGAGAACGATGAAAAGGAAATCAGGAAAACAATATCATTTATAATAGCCCCTAAAAAAATAAAATATTTAGGAATAAATCTAACCAGGGATGTACAAGGCGTATACAAAGAAAACTACAAAACATGACTGCAAGAAACCAAAAAAGATCTACATAAATGGAAAAACATACCATGCTCATGGATAGGTAGACTTAACATTGTGAAAATGATAATTCTATGCAAAGCAATCTACAAATATAATGCAATCCCGATCCAAATACTAACAGCATTCTTTAAAGAGATGGAAAAACTAATCACTAACTTTATATGGAAAGGGAAGAGGCCCTGGATAAGTAAAGCACTATTGAAGGAGAAGAATAAAGTAGGAGGACTCCCACTATCTGATGTACTATACAGCTACGGTAATCAAAACAGCCTGGTACTGGTACAATGACAGATACATTGACCAGTGGAAAAGAATTGAGAATCTAGATGTAAATCCATCCACCTGTGGTCACCTGATCTTCGACAAGGGCCCAAAGTCCATCAGATGGGGAAAAGACAGTCTTTTTAACAAATGGTGCTGGCAAAACTGGATGTCCATCTGCAAAAAAATGAAACAGGGCCATGCCTCACACCATACACAAAAATTAAGTCAAAATGGATCAAAGACCTAAATATAAAACCCAAAACTATAAAGATCATAGAAGAAAAAATAGGATCAACACTAGAGGCCCTAATACATGGCCTTAACAGGATACAAATGATAACTAACAACACACAAATTCTTGAAGATAAGCTAGATAACAGGGATCTCCTAAAAATTAAACACTTATGCTCATCAAAAGACTTCACCAGAAGAGTAAAAGAGAACCTACAGACTGGGAAAAAAATTTTGGCTATGAAAAATTCGATAAAAGTCTGATCTGTAAAATCTACAGGAAAATCCAACACCTCTACAACAAAAAGACAAATAATCCAATTTAAAAATGGGCAAAGGAAATGAACAGACATTTCACCAAAGAAGATATTCAAGCAGCTAACAGACACATGAGGAAATGCTTGAGATCACTAGCCATTGGAGAAATGCAAATCGAAACCACAATGAGATACTATCTCCTACCCCCCACCCCCCTGGCATTATTGGCATGAATAAAAAAAACAGAAAATAACAAATGTTGGGGAGGCTGCAGGGAGATTGGAACTCTTTTGCACTGCTGGTGAGAATGCAAAATGTTATATCCATTCCAGAAAATGATATGGTGCTTCCTTAGAAAGCTAGAAATAGAAAGGCCATATGATCCAGCAATCGCACTCCTAGGAATATATCCTAGAGAAATAAAAGCCATCACACGAATAGACATATGCACACCCATGTTCATTGCAGCATTGCTCACAATAGCAAAAAGATGGAAACAACCTAGGTGCCCATCAACAGATGAATGGATAAACAAATTATGGTACATACACACAGTAGAGTACTACCCAATGATAAAGAACAAAGATGAATCTGTGAAGCATCTCACAACATGGATGAATTTGGAGGGCATTATGCTGAGTGAGATAAGTCAATCACAAAAGGACAAATATTGTATGAGACCACTACTATAAAAACTCATGAAAAGGTTTACACACAAAAAGAAACAATCTTTGATGGTTATGAGGGAGGGGAAGGGTGAGGATGGAAAAATACTAAATAGACAATAGATAAGTGGTAACTTTGATGAAGGGTAAGAGAGTACACAATACTGGGGAAGCCAGCACAACTTGTACAAGGCAAGGTCGTGTAAGCTCCATAGACACATCCAAACTCCCTGAGAGACTGAATTACTGGGCTGAGGGCTGTGGGGACCACGGTCTTGGGGAACATCTAGCTCAATTGGCATAACACAGTTTATAAAGAAAATGTTCTAAATTCTACTTTGGTGAGTAGCGTCTGGGGTCTTAAAAGCTTGTGAGCAGCTGTCTAAGATACTCCACTGGTCTCACCCCATTGGGAGCAAGAGAGAATGAAGAAAACCAAAGACACAAGGGAAAGATCAGTCCAAAGGACTAATGGACCACAACTACCACAGCCTCCACCAGACTGAGTTCAGCACAACTAGATAGTGCCCAGCTACCACCACTGACTGCTCTGACAGCAATCACAATAGAGGGTTCCGGACAGAGCTGGAGAAAAATGTAGAACAAAATTCTAACTCACAAAAAAAAGATCAGGCTTACTGGCCTGACAGAGACTAGAGAAACCCCGAGAGTATGGCCCCCAGATACGCTTTTAGCTCAGTAATGAAGTCACTCCTGAGGTTCACCCTTCAGCCAAAGATTAGACAGGTCCATAAAACAAAACGGGACTAAAGAGGCACACCAGCCCAGGGGCAAGGACTAGAAAGCAGGAGGGGACAGGAAAGCTGGTGATTGGGAACCCAAGGTCGAGAAGGGAGAGTGTTGACATGTCGTGAGGTTGGTAACCAGTGTCACAAAACAATGTATGTACTAATTGTTTAATGAGAAGCTAGTTTGTTCTGTAAACGTTTATCTAAAGTACAATAATAATAATAATTATACATATATTTGGCAATTGTTCCATATCAGTTTAGACCTACCTTATTCTTTCTTTGTTCTTGCTAGTATATTGTTTATTTTTTATGATTTACATGTAAATGGATGAGCTGGGGTGTCTACAAGTTTTAATGACCACACCCTACGCCACTATTTGACTGAGGTTAAAGTTTATTTAACCACTGCTGTATGGCTGCACTTTCAGATTGTTTCAGATCTCTTGGCAGTTATCAGCAATGTTGCAATGAAGGTCCTAATACATGGGTTACTTCAGTCAGGTGTGAATATGTCTATAAGACAAATTCCTAGCTATGGATTCTGAATCAAATGCACGTGCACTTCAAATTTCAATAGATATTGCCAAGGTTCCTTTCATAGAGAGTGAACCAAACTTCTGCTTACTTCCACCTATTTCACCACACCGTCTCCAAAATAGAGTACCGTTAAATTTTATGAGTCTTGACATCCTAATAATGAACTAGTATCTCATTATAGCTTTAATTTACGTTTTTATTGAGAATGAGGTTGAGTATCTCTTCTGGAGATATTCCCTTTCCAGGAAATAATCTATTCATGTTTTTCGCTAATTTTCCATTGGGTTGTTAATTGTTTCTCATTGATCTGTGGGATCTCTTTCTTCCTATATTTAAGGAAATATCCTTTTGTCTGCATTATGTATTGCATTTTATAAAATATTATGCCATTTTAACTCTGTTTCTGGTGTATTTTGTCATGCAGAACTTAATTTTAGTTAACTATGAACAACCAAACCAAACCCACTGCTGTTGAGTTGACTCTTACTCATAGCGACCCCATAGGACAGAGTACAACTGCCTCATAGTGTTTCCAAGTCTGTAAATCTTTACAGAAGCAGACTGTCAACATCTTTCTCCTCTGGAGAGGCTGATGGGTTCAAACCACCGACCTTTCAGTTAGTAGCAAGTGCATAACCACTGCACCACCAGGGCTCGCTTAACTATGACAGTCTTTTATAATTTTGAGATTATGTGTCACATTTACAGCAGCATTCCTTATTCCTTGTTTTAGTATTTTTGTTTTCCCTTTATTTTTTTACATTCAGGTCTCCAATGGACCTGGAATTTATTTCTGTGTAATGTAATGAGTGAGGTTAGGGATCTAACTTAAATTTTTTTTTTTTTAAGATGACTACCCAGCTGTCTAAATACCATTTGCTAAATAACAGTGTACATCTTACAAAATTTACCTTCTACTACTGGGTAAATATGAAGGATGAGCTACAAGTCATCAGACACAGAGAACAGTGTATTTTTTATGTTCACAGAGTATACAGCAGGACAGTTACATGAAGAGTATGTTCCCGGACATATTTAAATATGCTCTCTATAGCTACTGGAGCCCTGGTGGCACTGTGGTTAGGAGCTTGACTGCTAACAAAAGGCCAACAGTTCAAATCCACCAGCCACTCCTTGGAAACCCTATAGGGCAGTTCTACTCTGTCCTATAGTATTGCTATGAGTTGGAATTGACTTGACGGCAATGGATTTGGTGCTTTTGTGTTGTTTTTTTTTTAAATAGTTGACAAAAGAAATAGTTTCTTCTCAAATAGGTAAGAGAGTACTCTTCAGAGGTATGTTTATACAAAATAACCTGTTCAAGATTATTAACTGAGATGTTTGCCTTCTAACTGAAAGGTTGGTGGTTTGAGCTCATGAGCCACTCCTCGTGAGAAAGATGTGGCAGCCTGCTTCTGTAAAGATTACACCCTATGGGGCAGTTCTACTCTGTCTTATAAGGTCACTAGGAGTCGGGATCGACTCCATGGCACACAACAACAACACAACAAGGGGCCGGGTGGTGTGCAGGGTTCAGTGAATAACTCTCATCCACAGACTCAGCACACCAGCCACATTCATGCAAAACCAAACAGCAAACCTGTTGCTGTCGAGTCGATTTCAACTCATGGCAACCCCACGTGTTGCAGAGTAGAACTTCTCCCAAGGGTTTTCTTGACTGTAATCTTTATGGAAGCAGATCAGCAGGCCTTTCACTGGGTGGGTCTGAACCACCAGTCTTTAGGCTGTTGTTGTTGTTAGCTGCCATTGAGTCGCTTCCAACTCATACAACAGAATGAAACACTGCCCGGCCCTGCGCCATCCTCACAATCTTTATGCTTGAGCCCATTGTTGCAGCCGTTGTGTCAATCCGTCTCGTTGAGGACCTTCCTCTTTTTTGCTAACGCTCTACTTTACCTAGCATGATGTCCTTCTCCAGGGACTGATCCCTCCTGATAATGTGTCCAAAGTATATGAGATGTAGTCTCCCCATCCTTGCTTCTAAGGAGCATTCTGGCTGTATTTCTTTAGGTTAGTAAACCAAAATAAACAAACTTGTTGCCATCCAGGCAATTCTGACTCATAGCGACACTATAGGACAGAGTAGAACTGCCCCATAGGGTTTCCAAGGAGCAGCTGGTAGATTCAAACTGCTGACCTTTTGGTTAGTAGCCGAGCTCTTAGCCACTGTGCCACCAGGACTTCCTAGTAGTCAAGTGCAACCGTTTGCACCACCCAGGCCCCACATTCATGCAAGGTGACTTATAAAGTATTTTAACTTAGTTCTCACAAGAGCTCTATTACAAATTACTACCTGTTGTGGGCCTTTAGAGTCTCTTGTAGATGTTGTTCTCAAAATCTCAATTGTTAAATCTGCTCAGACTATGGGTATTTCCTGATAAAAGTGTACTCTATTTGATTACAAGATTGAATGTTACATAAATGCTTGAGGAATACAAACGAGAAGCTTTAACTTACTAAACAGGATTGACATATGTACGTTTTGGAACAGTAGATATTTGGAAGCTAGTGATGAAAAAAATTATTTTTGTAGTGGCATAGATTTAAAAAAAATGCCTTACATATGTATTGCACAGTTCACAAAATGCTTTATAACCAGATTTAGAATATTTATAATAACATTTGATTTCCAAAGACCTAGGTAAAGAGATCCATGTCATAATAAGAAAAAGAAGGAAGAGAACATGGGTTGTTTTGTTAAAGTGAGTAGTCTCCAAAGAATTGTGTTTTGAATGAATGAGATTCCTCCTTTTCTATTTTAAAACAAGCCCCACATCGCACAAACCTGCCCAAAAACCTCTTCGTTGACGGTGAAAGTGAGGTCGAGGATATCTGTAATGTTGTTGTCCTTCATCCACTGCAAGCTCTGGTGGAATTCCTCATCCAAATATTCCAGGTCACTCAAATCACAGGGCCTGGGTGAATCCAGAGGGAGAAAGAATTACTGAACAAATGACTGCCTAGAGCTCTTTCCAAAATGTGGTTATGTCACTCCTGGCTAACATAGCACAAACTTCTTCTAACAATTTCATACTTCTGAATAATACTGATGGCACTTTTTGGTTGATTCGGTAATCTTTTGGAAAGGAAATACGAAAACATTTGTAACAACAAGCATGAAATAATTATTGACTCATGGACTCTTGCCATGGCAACTGGAGAAAAGTGTCATTTTCAAACAACTAAGTTACAAACAGATCAATTCTAATTAATAACTTAATGCAATCTTTGTAATCTTATTATAATGACAATATCAACTGATTCATATTCACGACATAACATTATGATTGATAGTTTTTCCGTATGCTTACATAAAATCTCCCAATGCCTTTTTATTGTACTAAAGGTCAATGCCATATGGAAGCATTCAGAACAGTAAATTGTCATAAACCTAACAAGAATGATGAGGGCAAAGCAGAGACAAAGGGCCAGTGGTGCCCGAGGGATCAGTGCTGGCTGAATGCAGGCAGGACTGGGGTGGAACCTGGTCTGCGAGATACTTACAATCTCAGGAGCGCCTTATAGAAGGGCCTCGTGAAGAAAGCATCAAGAAGGTATTGATGGATCAGAGCCAGGCCTAGGATGCGGCCGCTAAACCTGAACCTGGAACATAGACAAGGCAGAGAAATTTAAGGGCAGGTGGGGATTTACACTGTTAAATATTTTAATTTCTATTTTTATATTTGATGTGTTTCTTTACCGTGTTCATCTTAAACTGCTTAAGGAATTTGACAACGGATGATGCCAGGGTGGCACCTATTTCTCCTTCTTCTCATTCTTCACCATAAGCAATGCCTATGTGCTTGGCGTGTACTAACCCACCACCCTGCCCCCATATACCAGGTTAGAGTATTTTGCCAGAATCCTCTTCTCAGACATGGAAGTATGAGGACCCAAGAGGAAGAAGCCCTAAAAAAGCCAGTTGCCATTGAGTTGATTTGGACTCATTGTGACCCCATGTGTGTCAGAGTAGAACTGTGCTCCACAGGGTTTTCAATGGCTGATTTTTCAGAAGGCGATCACCAGGCCTTTCTTCTGAGGCACCTCTAGGTGGACTCAAACTTTCAACCTTTCAGTTATCAGCCAAGCACGTTAACCATTTGCACCACCCAGGGGCTCTGGGAAAGCTCTAGTGAAGGGGAATGCAGGTCCCCTAGATAAATACCCCACAGTGAACCTGAGGAAAATGTGAACCCAAGGACACAGAAAGCTTTCAGGACAATGTGGCAGTGCCCATTCAAGCATTCCATCTGAAGGTCTGTTGTGTGCTTGACACGACACTGGGAGGTGGAGGATTTGAGTACAAATCACATATGGTGGTTGGGCTCACAGGCTAGTGGGGAGACTTACATGCAATCACAATATGGAAGATTAAGCTGAGTGGGCACTGTTATTCATATTACCAGCTATACAGAAGCAAAGAGCAAGGCCTCTGCTGTGGAAAACTGGTCATGTGGGCCTGGCCACCTGTGGCTCTAAGGGCCTTATCTAATTTAAATCCTTGTTGGATAATTGTTTCTTGTTGTGTGCCATCGAGTCGATTCTGACTCATAGCAACTCAATAGGACAGAGTAGATCTACCCCATAGGGTTTCCTAGGCTGACGTCTTTACGGGAGCAGATCGCCAGGTCTTTTCTCCCATGGAGCCGCTGGTGGGTTTGAACTGCTGACCTTTCGGTTAGCAGCTGACTGCTTAATAATTGCACCTCACGTTGAATAACTAGCTTTTTGTAATTTTTGCTGGTTACCTGCTTCGCTGTCTGAGTGCTGAGTCTTCCCGCAGCTTGCTCCTGCCATTGGCCCTGTCTCTAAATGAGCTTGTTTGCCTGATCTAGCACCCCATGGTGATCCCATTCATGTGGGTCTTGTTCATCTATGGCATCTACCTCCATAATTGGGGTGTCCTCCTGGTCTCCCATTTAACTAGGTTTTCACCTAAGCATGGTCTTAGTCTTGGAGTTTCTCAGATCCTCTGGTTGGAATTTCCAACTAATCCATCGCCATTGCCTTTCATGAGGCTATTTTAGCCTCGAAAGATTATACCATTTACCAGTTGCCACTGAGTTGACTCTGACTCATGGCGACCCCCATGTATGTCAGAGTGGAACTGTGTTCCATTGGATTTTTAGTGGCTTATTTTTCAGAAGTAGATCATCAGGCCTTTCTTCCAAGGTGCCTCTGGATGGACTTAAACTTCCAATCTTTTGCTTAGCAGCCGAGCGTGTTAACTGTTTGCGCCACTCACGGACTCCACCTCAAAAGATTCCCTACTCTATAATAGCTAAAAAATTGTTAAGATGAATAAATTATCTGATTCCATACAATAAGCATAATTATAAATAACAGCACTTAAAGCTGGCATGCTTAAAGCAATTGGTTCTTTTTGTATGAAATAATATATGAATATTAACTCTGAAGAGGCTAGAGGCAACTAGAATCTCAGTAAAGGTGCTGGGGAGGCTTATAGGAAAATCAAGATCATCTTAGAGTCTTTGAGGCCAAAGTATCCCCTGTGCTTCAGCCCTCAGTGTTCTTTCCTGACCACCTCAATAACTGGCCACCCCTGATATGTCACATCTGGTCCTCACAAGCCTGTGGCCACCACAAAAACAGCCAGTTGCCACTGAGTCAACTTTGACTCATGGTGACTGTTCTCCATAGGGTTTTCAATGCTTGAGTTTCTGGAGTAGATTACCAGGGCTTTCTTCTGAGGTGCCTCTTGGTGTATTTGAACCTCCAACCTTTCTGTTAGCAGCTGAGCAAGTTCACCATTTGTACCACCCAGGGACTCCGTGTGGCAGCCACAAGCCTGCGTCTAAAAATATGGTTTGCTCCTACCTTGGGGTAGGTACTGTCTTACCCACCCTAACTAGACTCTAAGGTATTGCTACTGATGCTTCTAACATGACGGTGGGAGTGTGGCCATCCAGGTGGGGATGACTGAGATGATCCAGACTGAGGAGTGAGCAAATGCCACACACAGAGGTGCCTGGTCAAGTACCCTTCTCACTTAGAGTGGCCCTGGGGGATCCAGTAAAGAGAAAGAGTAATCAAGGCAGATGGCCAGTATAGGAACACATGCAATAAATGAAAATAATGAATGAGAATATTACTTGCAGCTCAATGTTAAAAAATTGAGTATCCAGATGAATTGTCAATTTTAAAGCAAAAATGGAAATTATTAAAATCTATTCAATAAGAAGTAGAAAACATAAATAGACCAATAACCATAGTGTAAACTGAAAAAACTTTGAGGAAAAAGGACTATTTCCAATATATTCCTGGTAGCTGTGATTGGATATGTCTTTTTCAGAGACATGCTCTTTCAACTTCTCAAGAGATACAAAATCTTCCTGTTAGTTAAATAGTTCCCAAATCAGAAAAGTGTGCAAACCTTCTTAGTTGGTTCCTCGTTGTAAGCTAGCAGAACCACAAAATGAAACCTGCCAAAGGCAGCACAAAAAGAAAACTGAAGATCTCTCGCTCATACTTGGAAAAATCCTAAACAAAACATGAGAACTGAACTTATAGATTCATTCCCAGAACAATGGAAAATGATGAAGAATGTTGGATTGTGGAATTCAACTAATACCAGGAGTTCTGTTACTAGAGTGAATTATAAAGCCCAAAGCTTTGTAATGTTAGAAACTGTAAAGGTACTTGGCAACATCTATCATCAATTCCTAGGGGAAAAAAAAACAACTTTGTAATAAACCAGGTATAGAAGAATGCTTCCTTAACATGGTAAAAAACATCTATGTTAGCATCATATTTACCCGTTAAAATACAGAAGGATGCTCGTTATTACCATTCTTTACAATGTTCCATCAGTTTTAGTCACTGCAGCTCGTTATAAATGATGTACATAATTAAAAATGACAAACTGGAAATGGATTAGAAATATCTTTTATAGAATGACTATTAGGCTAAGGCATCTTACTCACATGCTCTCATTGATCCTTGCAACAACTCTCTTTCATGGTTATGACTACCTCCATTTCACAAATTAAGAAATTGAGGCTCCGTAACTAGCTCAGAGCTGTAGCCAGGACACAGACCCATTTCTGCCTGATGCCAGGCCAGGCCTTTCCATCTGTTGTCCATTTTGAGAAGGTGACCAGACGGTTAATAGTCTGGTCTCTGGGGCCACGCTGCCTGGTGTGGGACCTTGTACAAGTAGTTACCCCACCCAGTTCTCAGATTCCTTTCCAGAAAACTGGCACATAATGTGCACTCTTTAAATGGTAGCTATTACTATTTTATGTTGGCTACCAACACCTCCTTGTACTAAGTAGAAACATTTTGGTTCAAGTAACAGAAACCCATGTTCAACTAGCTTAAGCCAAACGGGGAATTCATTATAGGGCATGGCGGTGTCTCACAGAATCCAGGGACAGAAATGTGGTTGGAGCTCAGGAACATGAGGGACTTGAGGGACTTCACTCCCTTCTCCCTTGCCCCTCCACCCCGCACTCCCTTTCTCCCACCTAGACTCTCCTCTTGGCTCCTCTCTGCATCAGCTCCTTGTCTCTCACTGCCAACACCTCCCATGTTGCACATCCTGGTGTTCAAGCACCTAGAGACATCAACTTAACTTCCTCTGACCTGGGTCCAAATTTCCAGCAAGTTTCCCTGATGGTCCCATCTCAGGTTGGAGGCCTACCCTGGATCAATCATCAGTGACCGGGGAACAGGGTCTGGGAAGGAAATTTCAGAGTCTAATGTCTTGCTCAGCACTTTGCAACTTGGCCCACTGTTGTTTGCCTCTCAACCAGGAGCTCGGGTCCAATGGAGTGTAGGAGATGGGGTCATTTCTAGCACAAGGAACTGCAGTGCAGACCACTGACAGAGGACAGCTTATTTGCTTTGAATGGGGTAGACCATAAGATGGAATTTCTAACGACAAAATTATCCTGGTTTCACAAGCTGATGTGGACAACTAGTAGGTACTAGATCTTTTTTCATAGCTGTGCAAGCAAGCTATGATAATGTGGTCTGGCTTTCTATAAACACAGACAGGATGGCTCTTAGCCAGCCCACTATATACAGTAAAATATATGCCAGAGTGATGAACCGTGATCTGGGCTATGTTTTTGTATAAAGTATAATATACTAACTATATAATTCAATCCAAAACAAGGGCTTAAAAGGCATACATTGGAACAGAAAGCCTTTACTAGCTGATGAACTGCTGTGGCATACAATTCCACAAAGGAAAAAACACTTTCTAGTAATGGTGTACCTCCTTTATTTATCTCACTTACGTCGAACAACTATTTGTTGGAAAATTGATTACATTTGCTGTTACCACAAGTTACAAATGTGTAGGAATTATGAGATAGAAAGAAAATAATCTTCTTTAATTTCTAGATCTAAGATAGTATGTCCACATGCATAGCAAAAAGATGACTGATGAGATACTACTTCACACCGACCAGGATGGCTATTATGAAAACAAAAAATAACAAGTATCGGTGATGATGTGGTGAGATTGGAACCCTCATCCACTGCTGGTGGGAATGCAAAATGGTGCAGCCACTGTGGAAAACAGTTTAACTGTTCCTCAAACAGACAGGTGCACACCAGTGTCCACTGCAGTGGAAACAACTCGAGTGTCCATTAACAGATGAATGGATAAACAAAATATGGTATATCCACAGAGTGGAATATTACTCAATCATAGAAAGGAATGAAGTATTAATACATGCTACGACATGGATAAACCTTGAAAACATTATTCTAAGTGAAATAAGCCAGACATAAAAGGACAAATAGTCTATGATTCAACTTACACGAAATATCTAGAATAGACAAATGCCTAGGGTGGTTTCCAGGGGCTGGGGGAAGAGGAAGAGTAAGAGTTATTGCTTAATGAGTATGGGGTTTCTGTTTGGGGTGACGAAAAAGTTTTGGAAATAGTGGTGACGGTTGTACATTATGAATGTAATTAATGTCACTGAATTGTAGACTTAAAAATGGTTAAAATGGAAAATTTTATTATACGTGTTTTAGCACAAAAAAAGAAACAAAAAAACCTGAAGAAACTATCCGGATAAGTTTAGCAAAAAAAAAAAAGTTTATGGTTTGATCGAAGTTCCTCGGTACAAATAAAGAGTTGCTAAGAATAAAATTAAAATAAGGCCCTACAGAAGACCCCCCCCCCACCTGTGGGTGCGCACGTGCAGTGTTAATGCTCAGGCCCCAGTCGTTTCTCCAGTTCAAGAGCCCCACGTGCACTTGTGTGGCCTCACTCGCTCCCTCCACTCTGGGAATCCCAGAGGAGTCCCATCTGAGCTTGAGGGCCAGTCCTGCTCAGAGGCGCAGCACTGCTCCCCCTTTGTTCTGGGCTGCCATTCTGGAAGTCCTGTCGGGACAAAGCGTGGCAGTCTGGGCCTCCATCCCCAGCACACAGCAGAGACGGTGGCTGTGCCGCAGGCGCCCTCTAGCGCCGCTGCCCCTGCCTCAGGCTCAAGATCCGCTCCCGGAGTGGCCAGTGTTCGTTTTCATTTTACTCGTCTGCATTGTCCTGTTCTGTTAGAGGCACCTCAGGACAGAGTTGCTGAGCTCTAAGAGTTACCGGGACTGCTTTAGAAGTTTACCCCCTGCCCTTTAACCCCGAGGGTGGCGAGGTCATGGTGGGTCTGGGGGGCAGCCACCAGCACTTATTCTCATCTAAGCCGCAGGCGTTGCTGCCCACTGCAGCTCACTGGCCACTTTTCTGCTTCTCGGGGCCCCAGAGTCCCTCCTCGCAATCTGCTTTCTGTTGGTTCCCCCCACAACCACATCAGACATGGCCACACGTGCCTGAATTCCAACGATGGGCACGATTCAACGTCTCTTCCCAGGAGCGGCCTCACTCCCAGGTAAACCAGCAGATGCAAATGTGTACAACGTGGAGGTGGCTGAGGGTAAGAGGAGATGAGGCATGCCGCCCAGCTCCATAAGCCAACACATCTAAACCCACATGCCCACTGTGCCGTGCCTAGTCTCACAGGAGCCCTCTTCCCAACCAGCAGATTGGTGGGTCTCAGCCCTTTCTCCATTCCAGCGCACCTGAGGGACGTAACACACTGGTGGGCAGGAAGAATCGAGGCAGTAACCTTCCACTGGGAAAAAGAGAATGTTTCTCCCTGCGACTCTGTTTTGGGCATAGTTTGAACCCCCGCCCCCCACTCAAGTGATTCTAACCTGCCATCCTCATAAGAGGTATTTCTGGCTTTTTAAAAACCATAAACTATATTTTTCCATTTCTTTACCTGTCAGTGATGTGTTTCCACAGAAACATATGTAGACCTACAACAGCACAGCAAGATGATCCATATAGCAAAATACCCAGAATCCCATAATTAACAGAAAAAAAAAATCCTTTCTGTGGAGACTCAGTCAACATGCTCTGTTTTCATTCAGAGAGAAGAACGTGGCCAGCTCACAGATTTTTCAACCTAACCCCATTGGCGCTGTAGTCGGTAGAAATGTCGCTCTGACTGGTAGGAGTTATTTTCATATCCTTGATTTTCAGGATGCTGCAAGTTTTTGTTTTTTTTGGTATCACAACCCCCTCCCTGCCCCCTCAAAGAATAATAACAGATGTGGGTGTTTTTAGCATAAAGAGAAATATAAGCAACATAGAAAATATCAAATATAAATACATCAACCCTATCAGCCTGTCATGGATGTGTGTAACAAATTGGCTAGGCCATGATTCCCAGGGTTGTGTGGTTGTCCTCCATTTTGTGATCGTAATTTTATGTTAAAGAGGATTAGGGTGGAACTGTAACACCACCCTTACTCAGGTCACATCCCTGATTCAATGTAAAGGGAGTTTCCCTGGGGTGTGGCCTGCACCACCTTTTATCTCTTGTAAGAGATAAAAAGGGAAGCAAGCAGAGAACTGGGGACCTTATACCACCAAGAAAGAAGCACCGGGAGCAGAGCGCGTCCTTTGGGCCCGAGGTTCCTGCTCAGAGAAGCTCCTAGTCTGGGGGAAGACTGATGATGACGAGGACCTTCCCCCAGAGCCGACAGAGACAGAAAGCCTTCCCCTGGAGCTGATGCCCTGAATTTGGACTTGTAGCCTACTGGACTGTGAGAGAGTAAACTTCTCTTTGTTAAAGCCATCCACTCGTGGTATTTCTGTTAGAGCAGCCCTAGATAACTAAGACATAGCCAAAGGCAGCGTCTGTTACCATGATGGGTCTCCTGAACATCAATGGGAGAGAGCACAGACATGTTTATGTAAGGGGATTAGGCCACACATGCTCCTTTGTCATGTCCTCTTGTCTTTCCACAGTACAGCAGGAGACCCTCACATATCCAAGAATATAGGCTGTCATCATCCTTTCAATGAGCTACATATGATTTCATTTTATGAGTGTTCTGCAGTTTGTCAAACCCTTCCCTACTGATGGAAACCTAAGAGAAGGAACATAATGGTACTGACTGTATAGGGCTGTCTTAGTCATCTAGTGCTGCGATAACAGAAATACCACAAGCAGATGGCTTTAACAAAGAGAAATTTATTTCTTCACAGTAAAGTAGGCTAAAAGTCCAAATTCAAGGCATAAGCTCCAGGGGAAGGCTTTCTCTCTGTCGGCCTTCTCATCAATGTTCCCCCAGACTAGGAGCTTCTCTGTGCAGGGACCCCTGTCCAAAGGACGCGCTCTGCTGCCGGCACTGCTTTCTTAATGGTATGAGGTCCCCCGACTCTCTGCTTGCCTCTTTTTCCTTTTATCTCTTGAGAGATAAAAGGTGGTGCAGGCTACACCTCAGGGAAACTCCCTTTACATTGGATCAGGGATGTGACCCGGGTAAGGATGGTATTACAGTCCCACCCTAATCCTCTTTAACATAATATTACAATTACAAAATGGAGGCCAACCACACAATTCTGGGAATCATGTCCCAGCCAAATTGATATATGCATTTTTTGGGGGACACAATTCAATCCGTGACAAGGGCAATTGTCGTTAGCTGCCATTGAGTCTGCCCCTGACTTGTGGCAACCCCATAGACAATGGAATTAAACGCTTCCAAGCCCTGCACCGGAAACCCTGGTGGTGTAGTGGTTAACAGCTGTGGCTGCTAACCAAAAGGTTGGCAGTTTGAATCCACCAGGTGCTTCTTGGAAATGCTACGGGGCAGTTCTACTCCATTCTATAGGGTCGCTATGAATCAGAATCAACTTTACGGCAACGGGTTTGGATTTTTTTTTTTTTGGTTTGGTAGTCCTGCGCCATCCCCATGATAGATTGCGGATCAGACCGTTATGATCCATAGGGTTTTCATGGGCTGATTTTCAGAAGTAGATTGCCAGGCTTTTCTTCCTAGTCCACCTTAGTCTGGAAATTCCGCTGAAATCTGTTCAGCATCATAGCAACAAGAAAGCCTCCACTGACAGGTGGTGGCTGTGCATGAGATGCATGGCAGGGAATTAAACCCAAGTTTCCTGCATGAATTCTACCCCTGAATTACTAAGATGCTATAAGACTTTGTACAGGGACTAGCAGAGGTCAGTCAACCTGGGTGTTTAATAAAGATTATCTGCGGATAGCACACCTGACCTCTTACACCAGGCTCAGCACCCTAGGGCCACACACACAACCGGACTGAAGGGTGACAATGTGGACTGGACCAGGGACTAGCCTGCAGTCACCTGCTGTTGCAGCTGGAAACTGCTGGGCTTACAAAGGGCATTCATTTATCACGGTGCCTGGCACAGGGAAAGACTCAGTCAATTTGCTGAATTGAATTAAATTGAAAATTATCATCTGGTTTTATCCCAGTGGAGCATAACTATACAAACCTACTGAAAATTTCTGAAACATCAACCGACATCTGAAGCCTGTCCAGCTAGGTCAATTGTTCAAATTTCCACTATTTATAGTAGGTCTCCCACCAGGAAGGTGGACAGAAGATCAGATTGCAGACAAGAGTTTAGGTGATTGAGTCAAGATGTGGTGAATGGTTTCTACCAAGAGGCTAAAATAGTAGCCCTTTGCCTCCCTTCCTCTGTCCCTGTTCAATCTCTCTAACAAAGCTTTGCATGGGCACATGTAATGATTTCATAGTGTATTTTTCAACTGATTGCTTAAATGAAAGCAGTTTGTCTAATGGCAAGATGTAGTCAGGAAGCTTGGGAGAAGAACCTCTCATTCACAGACCAGTATTTATGGGAAGGGAAGCAGGATTGTTTGCCAAATCAGGGAGGAAAAAAGATCTAATAATACCCTGGAAGGATCTTTTTGGATAGTGGGGAAAAAATGATCAACTTCTAATTAATCCCTTTATATCTGAGTGATATGAAAATGGAACAAAGCCCTCAGTTCAGTGCCCCAGGCAATATGCTAAGTATAAAAGAGTGCAGTGGTGTTTCTGGCAGTTTGATCCCCTGGTATTAAACATAGGCTCCTAATCATTGTCTCAAGGTGTCTCCTGGTTCTGGTGACCCTGTCCGAGTCTTCCTCTTGACTTGTAAGCCCTTGGTCTCTCTCTCCTTGACCTTTGGCTTTGGCACGTTTTAATGCATCACAGCTCAGCATCAGAGACACTCTCTACACCTGCTTCGGCCTTGAGAGACCCAAAGCTGGCCCTGCCTCTTAGCCTTCCTGCCTAGAAAGGGGATCCAACAGCATACTGGAGGGCCAGAAGGAGGCTGGACACTTGGTGGTAATGTGCTTGGCTATTGCTGCCTTGGGCAGGGGGTGGGCTGGCAATGGGTAGTTGAGGCAGATGCAGGGACATCTGGCAGGACACTGAGGACTGCTCAAAGCCCTGCCCACAGCCTGCAGAGTTTGAAGGTCTCCTCCAAATGCCGTGGCATCTTCCGGAGCACAAACACCTGTCAGAACGAGACCATGCTGTACTGGAAGATCTTAGAAGCTCAAAAACATTTTGTTGAGTAAATGAATGAGCCTAGAGGACTGCTATAGCTGCACCTACCCCTGAATGTCCTCAGAACATCATCCCAATGGCCTGCCTTTCAATATATGACCCTGTGGCTGTACCCACCTCTTCATTGCCTACCTCCTGCAGACTGACAGCCAGATGGTTTGTGTTGGCTGAGTTCTGGAGCAATCTCCCTGCTGCAGCAGTCATGTTTTCCATCCCTGCTACTTCCTGGATCTTCCTAAGTCACTGATTTCTTGGCAAGGGACCAGGATCTATAGGAGCTAAGGTCCTTTAAGGGGTCCTTTGTGGTCTCAAAAGAACAGAGCGGAAGTTCTTGCCCACAGCTCTACTGACATTTTAGAAGGAATAATTTTTTGTTGTGGGGCCTTTCCTGTGCATTGTAGTATGTTTAGCAATATCCCTGGCCTTCTCTACACACTAGATTCCAACAGCACCCTCCTCACTCCACTTGTCACAACCAAAAATGTCTCTAGACATTGCCAAATGTCCCCTGAGGGGAAAATTAGGCCTCTCTTGAGAACCACCGGAATAGAGCATAGAATATGCAGGTAGAAATCCAAATAGGTGATGATATTCTCCTTTTTAACTGACACACAGGTACCACTGCCTCTCCTAAAAACTTGAGGAAGGCTGTCTGGCCCTCTGAGGCAACGGAGGTCATAGACTCGAGGCTATGTGCTCTACCCTACCCATGTCTGAGTAGTTTTTCATCACTCCCTCAATCTTTCAGTGTACCTTCCTCCTCCACCAAATATCATTTCAGACTTCTACCCAGAATGTGGGCTGTAGGCTTCCTTTGAGGATGGGATGGGAGGGAGATTCCTTCTGAGCACACTAGAGTATGTCCATGTGCCGTCCTTTCTGAGGGGATGATGTCTGAGCAAGGATCAGAATGAAGAACGAGAGTGAACCTCTTGGAGAATAAGCCTTAACAGCTGAGGGAAAACTAAGTCCTGAGGGAAGAATATGTCTGGTTTATTTGAGCAACAGCAAAGAGGCCCATGGGGGTGGGATGCCAGAGAACATGAATTTGGAGAGAACTCATATACCTCATACCTCATGCCCAGAGAACAGATCATGCAGGGCGTGGTAGGCTATGGGAGGTTCTTTAGATTTTATTCAAAGTGTGATGGGAATCCACTGGAGGTTTCACATAGAGTACATGAAATGGATTAACTGATGTGTTAAAATGATGTTTAATGGTTGTTGGCTGGAGAGAGGTGAGGCTGGCAAGGGTGGAAGTGAAGAGGCTGATTTGGAGGCTACCGCAGTAATCCAGATGGGAGGTGATAGTGGCTTACCCTACGGGTGGTGGTAGTGGAGGTGACGAGAAGATGTCAGATTTGGGAAGTATTTTCATGGTAGAGTCAAGAAGCTTTGCTGATGGATTGGCTGTGAGGTATGATAAAAAGAGCGGCACCACGAACAGTCCATGGTATTGGGCCACAGAAACTGTGTAAATGGTGCCCTTTACTGCGATGAGAAACACCAGAAGAGGAGAAGGTTTGGGGTGAAAATCGAGAGTTCTCTTTTGGACATATCGAGTCTGTAGTGTCTATTAAATATCCAAGTGGAGATGTTGAGTAGGCAGTTTTACTGACAAGGGACAAGGAACAGGTCCAGGTTTAGATATAAATGTGGGGTTGTCAAGATAGAGATGGCATTTAAAGCCATACAGCCAGACGAGATCACTAAGGAAGTGAGTGAAGACGAGGAGGCAGACCAAGGGCTGAGCCCTGAGTCATGCCATGTTCAGGGATCTGGAAGATGAGGAGGCAGCAATAAAGTAAACTGAGAAAGAACAGGCACGGGATGTGGTGTTTCAGGGAGGAAGAGGCCAGCTGTGTGAGTGCTTCTGAGATCATGTAATAGCAGATCTGAGGGTTTGTTGACCTTGAAGAGAGCTGTTTCTGTGGAATGGAGGAGATGAAAAAGCTGGCAAGAAGGAATGGGAGAAGAGGAGGTGGGGAAGTACAGACAGCTCTATCTAGGAATGTTCCTCTACGGGGGGATGATGGATCAGGGTGGTAGGTAGAGGAAAGTGTGACCTCAAAGGAGGTTTTTTTTTTTTTTTTTTTTTTTAAATGAGAGAAATTATACTATGTTCACACATCTTCAATTTCAACCTACTATGTGCCAGGTGTATACAAAGATACAAAAGTAAATGTTTGTTTGAGGAGTTTACCAGGTAGTAAGGAGGATAGACACAGCAATGCAGCATTTCATTACCATGTAGTACCTGTGGAAGGGGTACACACAGATGTTCTGAGAAGACAGAGTAGGGCGATTTAGCTTGGCTTACCAAAAAACCAAACATGTTGCCATCGAGTTGATTCTGACTCATAGTGACCCTACAGGATACAGCAGAACTGCCCCATGGGGTTTCCAAGGAGTGGCTGGTGGATTCAAACTGCCAACGTTTTGTTTAGCAGGCAAACTCTTAACCACTGCGCCACTTGGCTTAGGAGGGATTAACTCTGGGCAGGGTTCCTGGAGAAGGTGACAACTGAGGTGAGCCTGGAAGAATGAGTAGAAATTAGTCTACTCAGGAAGGAAAATTATTGAGCCCTAAGGAGAAATGAAGTCCTGATTGATGTTACAGCGTAGATGAACCTTGAAAACATTATACTGAGTGAAAAAGTCAGACATAAAAGGACAAATATTGTATGAGCCCACTTATATGAAATATCAAGAATAAGCAAAGCCACAGAGACAAAAGTTTGTTAGTGGTTACCAGGAGCCGAAGGAGAGGAGATGGGGATTTATTGCTGAAGGGGTACCAAGTTTTTGTTTGGGGTGATGAAAAACTTTTGGAAATGGATAATGGTGATGGTAGCACAGCATGGTGAACGTAATTAATGTTCCTGAATTGTACACCTAAAAATGGTTAAAATGGCAAATTTTTTATTATATATATTATCTCAATAAAAAACAGAAGGTTTCCCAAACAAATTTTTATGAGAAGAGTCAGGAAGTGGAATGGCATATGTTTAGCACACAATTCATCATTATCAGTACCAGTTGCCATGGAATCAACTCCAACTCATGGTGACCTCATGTGTGTCAGAGTAGAACTGTGCTCATAGGGTTTTCAGTATCTGCTTTTTGGAAGTAAATCACCAGACCTTTCTTCTGCCTATGGGTGGACTCGAACCTCCAACTTTTTGGTTAGCAGCCATTTGCACCACTGGGGGACTCCAATGCATGATTATTAGGGCATAACGCGTGAAGAGGGGCAAGCCCTGAGATCAAGCCAAAAAAAGAGGACACTAGGAAGAAGGTTTTGTTTTCCATGCCAATGAGTTCAGCTTTTAAATTGTTGCAGATGGGGAGCTATTGAAGGGTTTAAGCAAGGGAGTGACATGCTTGGTTTGGTATTCTATATAAATTGATTTGCAGCCATGTAGAGGATTGTTTTGAGGAGCTGGGGCAGATTGAAGTGTGTTACAATATGTTCAGATGATTGTGGGAAACATTTTGGAAATCAAACAGGCAGAATGGGGAGCTTTAGATGAGCAGACATGAAGGGTGACAGTAAGAAGTCGCTGAGTCAGGAAGAGTAGGACATGTTAACCTGCAGGAGGATCAAGGTGGAAAGGTCTAGAAAGTATTTGGATAAAAGATTTGAAGCTCAATCGAAAGGCCAAAGTTGAAAATATAGACTTAGAATTCATATTTTGACATGGAGAGAAGTTTATAAAACAGTAAACTTTGATTCCATTGGTATATTTTATATAAAATTATATCTAGCTTTCCATCCATCCATCCATCCATCCATCCATCCATCCATCCATCCATCCATCCATCCACCCAGCCACCCATCCATCCATCGATCCATCCATCCGCCTGAAAGGATTTAAGTCAAAATATTAATAATATTTATTTCTGGTGGAAAAAATTTCCTCATGTGTATTAAATTTTTTTCAGTAACATGCATTACTGATGTAATAAAATTGTATGTGTTTATTTATACTTACACATAATAGAGATATATGGAAATCTAGGAAACAGTGTTGTCTTACAATCTAAGGGCGTAGAGTTTCAAGCACGAGTCCATCTACTGCATTAGAGTGTCCATTAAGATAAGGAGGGATAATAGGTCACTAGGTTTGTGGATTAGGTGGTCACTGCTGCTCATGGAAAGAGAAGTTTCAATGATGAACACAACTCTGATTTCTGTAGGTGGAGGAATGAATGAGGAAAAAGAGCCATTAGAGGGAGGGATCGTAAAGATGGATGAGAAAGGAATAAGCACTGGGGCAAGGCCATGGAGGAGATGGGAATAGAAGGATCCAGAGCCTTGAATTGGGGGAGGGACTCTGCAGGGAAGGTGTTAGGGCTGGGCAGGTATTTGTTGTTCTTGTTGCTTGTAGTTAGGTGCCCTCGAGTTGGTTCCAGACTCATAGTGACCCTATGTACAACAGAACAAAACACCGCCTGATCCCGTGCCATCCTCACAATAGCTGCTATGTTTGAGCCCATTGTTGCAGCCAGTGTCAATCCACCCTGTTGATGGTCTTCCTCTTTTTCACTGACCCTCTACTTTACCAAGCATGATGTCCTAATCCAGGGACTGGCCCCTCCTGATAACATGTCCAAAGTACGGGAGACGAAGTCTCACCATCCTTGCTTCTAAGGAGCATTTTGGCTGTACTTATTCCAAGACAGACTTGTTCGTTCTTCTGGCAGTCCATGGTACATTCAATATTCTTCACCAACCCCATAATTCAAAGGCATCAATTCTTGTTCAGTCTTCCTTATTCATTGTCCAGATTTCACATGCATATGAGGCGATTGAAAACACCATGGCTTGGGTCAGGCACACCTTAGTCCTTAAAGTGACATCTTTGTTTTATAATATTTTAAAGAGGTCTTTTGCAGCAGATCTGCCCAGTGCAATGCGTCATTTGATTTCTTGACTGCTGCTTCCATGGGTGTTGATTGTGGATCCAAGTAAAATGAAATCCTTGACAATTTCAATATTTTCTCCATTTATCATGATACTGCTTATTGGTCCAGTTGTGAGGATATTTGTTTTCTTTATGTTGAGGTATAATCCATACTGAAGACTGTGATCTTTGATCTTTATCAGTAAGTACTTCAAGTCCTCTTCACTCTCAGCAAGCAAGGTTGTGTCATCTGCATAATTGTAGGTTGTTAATGAGTCTCCCTCCTGTCCTGTTCTTCATATAGTCCAGTTTCTTGGATTATTTGCTCTGCATACAGATTGAATAAATATGGTGAAAGGATACAACCCTGATGCACGCCCTTCTTGATTTTTTAACCACGCAGTATCCCCTTGTTCTGTTCGAATGACTGCCTCTTGATCTATGTAGCTGTTCCTCATGAGCACAATTAAGTGTTCTGGAATTCCCATTCTTCACAATGCTATCCATAATTTGTTATGATCCACATAGTCGAATGCCTTTGCACAGTCAATAAAACACAGGTAAACATCTTTCTGGTATTCTCTGCTTTCAGCTAAGATCCATCTGACATCAGCAACGATATTCCTCATTCCACATCCTCTTCTGAATCCAGCTTGAATTTCTGGCAGTTCCCTGTTGATGTACTGCTGTAACTGTTTTTGAATTATCTTCAGCACAGTTTTACTTGGGTGTGATATTAATGATATTGTTTGATAACTTCCACATGGTGTTGGATCACCTTTCTTTGGAATGGGCAAGCCAGGTAGCTGTCTTCCAGGTATTTGTAATTGGGGTGAAAAACTGAGTTGGTCCCCTCAATGCTTCTATTTAAATAGGGTCAGAAGTCATTTCCTCAACGTGAAGAAGTCTTTGCTAGGTAGGGGCTACGGGGAAGGGTGAAATGGAAGATGCACAAGGAAAAGGACTGGTGAGCTTTGCTGTAGAACCTGCTGAGGTCAGAGGTCATGATTTAGATTTACACCATTTCTCAGAATTATTTTATTTTCTCCCATCATAGAAATACAGGAAATAGCTTGGGCACTGAATATGCGAAGTGGGCTATGTCATCGGTCCATGGTGGGGTTTTGTCCATCAGATGGGGTGCAAGCATGGAGTGGAAAGAGAAAGGTGTGTACAGGAGAAGGAGGAGTTCAGGAGGCTGGGGTCAGGGAGGCCATGCCAGACCAGGGGGAGATGGAGAGTCTGTGAACAGGGGAACGAACGTGGTGAGCAGCTGTACAGGGGTGAACGTGGGAGGAAGCCGGACGTAGAATGACATGGTATTGTTAGGGGTGAAAATGAGGTTGCGAGGGCCATTGCGGGAGCAGGTGGCTGGAGTGGAATGTAGGTCAGGGCCACGGGGGTTAGGTAGGCTCCATCTGTTCTCTGCACCCACCTATATTCAAATAATGTTTTGGGGAATGTGTAAAGAACTCCCTCTCCCACACTGCCAAAAATAATTTAAATATTGCGGAGGCAAGGCACGATTTATATTTGCTTTTAATAGCTTCCCTGTGTGTGGAAACAGCCTTGCAAATTAGCTGAGAAAATTTCAAGTTTTCTTCATCTACCATGAAAGAGACTCCGCAAACACAAGATAATGACAGGATATTATCTTCTGATTGCTAATTAGCAACTGAAATGAATGTCTAGTCCAGACGTCTGCCAAGTCCCCTCCATGACTACCACCCCTGCAGGGTGCAGAGGGGGTGAGAGCAGGGCTGCTTGGTCCTCAGCATGGCGGCCAAACACACAACTCCCTTTTAGGGAAAGCTCTTCTAGAAGTGGAGCCCTGGTGCTGCGGTGGTTAAGAACTTGGCTGCTAACCAAGAGGTTGGCAGTTCAGATCCACCAGCTGCTCCTTGGAAACCCTATGGGGCAGTTCTACTCTGTCGCTAGGAGTTGGAATCAACTCGACGGCAATGGGTTTGGTTTTTGGTTGTTTGTTTGTTTTCTTCCAGAAGTATATTATACAGGATATAAAGTACCCTATGACTACATATAGATGACAAATTACTTACGCTTAGCATTGATTTGATTTTAAAAATTCAATTCAAATGGAAAGATAGTTATGGTAAAATGGATCATTTGAAAGTGCTTTGATTCACCATTCTGGTTATAGTGAATGTGTCAATGGTATTTTTGACAGATGACTATGGCTAGCTTCACTTAATGTGGAAAGGGGCTGAGAAATGAAGATTTAAGGAAACAGACATTCTCATATGGACAATATTGCCCCGTCTTTGATTCCCACTGTGTTCAGATGTGAATGGAGTCCCTTGGTGGTAGAAACGGCTAACACACTCGACTGTTAACTGAAAGGTTGGATGGTGGTTTGAGTCCACTCAGAGGTGCCTCAGAAGAAAGGCCTGGTGATCTCCTTCTGAAAAATCAGCCACTGAAAACCCTCTGGAGCACAGTTCTACTCTGACACACCTCATGAGTCCAAGTCGACTTGATGGCGACTGTTTATTTTAAGCCTCAGTCGTTAATTTTCCAGGTTGATTCCTTGGTGGATTTGCTTTATGAGCTCAGGCAAACTGTTGGCATTTTCTTTACCTCAGTTTTCCTACTTGCCTTGGTGGGAATAATACTGGTACTTATAGACCTCTGGTGCTGTGGGAAGGATTGGTGAATTATCTATAAAAGCATGATAGCATCTTGACACAGAGAGATACCAAAGGTTCAGAGTAAGATGTAATAATGCATTTTTAAACTCAGAGGCTTTTATGATTGAAGGTATATGAATAGGTGCCCAACTCAAAGACTATCGCTCCTCCTCAGTTCCCTGAAACACTTCTCACTGAGCATCTTATTGTGTAGTTTGTAACCTGATCCACTAAAGTCATACATTTAATTTCATGCAAGAGGAGAATTTATCTAATTTTAGAATGAGACGTGGAGTCTGGTGCTGTGCTCAGAATTATATAGAAAATTTGACCAAAAAAATCTGCTTGTTTGGATCACTAAAATGCTCTGAAACCTGTGATATCCTCATTTAACCGGTAACCCAGCAAAGTGAAGGTTTAGAAAGTCCTAGTTATCTGACCTGCACAGACCAGAGAATACAGAAGTGGCAAGACCCCTGTGCTCCAGGCTGACCCATAGTGCCTACTCACCCTTTAAATGTGGTATCCCTCTCCTGCCTGTGACTCAATGAGCAATGCATGGTATTTTGCTAGATCTCAGAGTCACGTTAAAAACATAATCAACCTGATTTAAGCCAAACTACTTTTAGGCTAGTCATTCATTCTTTCTTTTAACAAATAATAATGAAGTATCTACATGGGTGGGTTCAGTGGTAGAATTTTCGCCTTCCATGCAGGAGGCCCTGGGCTCGATTCCTGGCCAATGCACCGCATGTGCAGTCACCACCCCCCCGTCTATCAGTGGAGGCTTGCATGATGCTATGATGCTGAACAAGTTTCAGCACAGCCTTCAGACTCAGACAGACTAGGAAGAAAGGCCTGGCAATCTACTTCTGAAAAAAATCAGTCAATGAAAACCCTATGGTTCACAAAGGTCCAATCTGCAACCAATTATGAGAATGGTGCAGGACTGGTCAGCACTGTGTTCCATTGCACAGGGGGTCACCATGAGTGGGGGGTTGACTTGACAGCAGCTAACGACAGCCACCACATGCAAAGGACTGTACTTCGCTATGGATTACACCTCAACATAAAGAAAACAAGAATCTTCACAACTGGACCAACAAGCAACATCGGGATAAACGAAGAAAATATTGAAGTTGTCAAGGATTTCATTTTCCTTGGATCCACAATCAACACCCATGGAAGCAGCAGTCAAGAAATCAAACAATGCATTGCACTGGGCAAATCTGCTGCAAAAAACCTCTTTAAAGTGTTAAAAAGCAAAGATGTCACCTTGAGGACCAAGGTGCGCCTGACTCAAGCCATGGTGTTTTCAATCACCTCATATGCATGCAAAAGCCGGACAATGAATAAGGAAGAGCAAGGAAGAATTGATGCCTTTGAATTATAGTATTGGCGAAGAATAGTGAATATACCATGGACTGCCAAAAGAACTAACAAATGTGTTGGAAGAAGTATAGCCAGAATGCTTCTTAGAAGCAAGAATGGTAGGACTATGTCTCACATACTTTGGACATGTTATCAGGAGGGACCAGTCTCTGGAGAAGGACATCATGCCTGGTAAAGTAGAGGGGCAGCGAAAAAGAGGAAGACCTTAAGGAGAGCGCTTGACACAGTGGCTGCCACAGTGGGCTCAAGCATAACAATGATTGTGAGGATGGTGAAGGACTGGGCAGCGTTTCATTCTGTTGTACATTGGGTTGCTATGAGTCGGAACCGACTTGATGGCATCTAACAACAGCAACATACTAGTTGCTGGGATACTCGGTGAACGGGACAGACAAAGCTCCCAACTCCCATAGAACACACAGTCTAGTGACATTGCGCTTTAAGAAAATATTGGAATTATTTAAATGCTACCTAAGTCTCAGCTGAAATGACATTCTGTAATTTTCACATGACTGGTAAAATAATGACTCCAACAACATCAAGTTCCTGTGCTAAACAAAGGTATGTACTGATACAATCCAGATACCAGGAACACTTGAGGCAATTTAAGTAATGGGTTCTGAATTAATTGCATTAATGGAAGGGGAAGACCAGATGTAAAGGCCAAACAACATAACAAATCAACATGATGTTGAGGTTTTGGACTCTATTTATTCTAAGTAGCTTTGTTGTTTTGAAGATTTACGTGATTATGTTTTTCTTTAAATAATAGAATTAGCCAAAATCCTTTGAGATAAAGATATAAAGAGCAAGTCCCTAGAAGTCTGGGGAGCTAGAGGAAGCCAATCTTGGAGTCTGTTTGCTCTTCAGCAACTGAAACTGGAAGTCCTTCCTGCCCTTTGCACCCCCCAAAATCCCAGGCCAATGCACCTCAAGCACAGTCACTACCCATCTATCAGTGGAGGCTTGTGTGATGCTGAACAAGTTTCAGCAAAGCTTTCAGACTCAGACTAGGAAGAAAGGCCTGGCAATCCCCCCAAAAATCAGTCAATGAACTGATCTGTCAATGAACAGATCAGTCTGGTCTTCTCCTAGCCCAGGCTCAAGGACCTGGCATTGGATAAGACCACACATTTTCCTTGGAACTCTAGTTGTTGTTAGTTAGCACCAATTCACGGTGACCTTGCATATAACAGAAATAAATGTTGCCTTGTCCTGTGCTATCTTCACGATCACTGATAGTATGTCTGAGGCCGTTGTTTTGGTTATTGTATCAATCTGTCTTATTGAGAGTTTCCCTTGTTCTCTCTGACGCTCTACTTTACCATCCATGATGTTCTTTTCTAGGGACAGGTCTTTCCTGATAACATGTCCAAAGTAAGCGAGTCAAAGTCTTGCCATCCTCGCTTCTAAGGGGGCATTCTGACTACATTTCTTCTAAGACTGATTTGTTCATCCTCTGGCAGTCCATGGTATATTTAATACTCTTTGCCAAAATCACAGTTTGAATGCATCAATTCTTTGATCTTCCTTTTTCATTGTCCAGCTTTCTCATGCATATGAGAGGACTGAAAAAGACCACGGCTTGGGTCAGACCCACTGTAATCATCAAAGTGACATCTTTGTTTTTTAAAACTTTGAAGAATTCTTTGGCAGCAGATTTGCCCAATGCAATACATCATTTGATTTCTTGACTGCTGCTTCCATGGACATTGATTGTTAATCCAAGTAGAACGAAATCATTCTAGAATCTAGAATGATTCCCATTTACTTTTCACAGTGATATTCCAGAATGTTACATTTACATGTCTCCACCAATTATCCGTCTTAGATCTGTGATCAGTTGGGTACCTTGATCTTGTTCTCAACTGGATTTAGGGTTGAACAGACCTACATTGTTGTCCCTGGTACACCTCTGCAAATGCTATTTTCAACACTTTTCCAGCTCTCTCCATTACTCTCAACTTAGAAAATCCATTCTAGGTAGTTTACATTGGCCCCATCCCTTCAGTTATTCCAGCATCTGTAGCTTTCTAACTCTTCACCCTTTCTACTCCTCTGAACATAGATTTCTTGTCATGAAATTGGGGTTGAACAGGAAATAAAACTCTAGATTTTTATATAATCTATGCTTTTTTAAACTTCTTCCAATAGGTAAAAATTCTTTTTTGACCCTGTTAATTTTATCTGGTATTTAAACAATTCAGAACAGGAACAGTTTCATGAAAAGTGCATCCATCTTTCAGTGACGTAAACGATAGTTCCAATTTCATTAATTTTTAACACTTAGAAAGAGTCAAGTCCAGGGATTTCTCAGCTATGATGCTGACCACATGTTGTAATTTATCTTTGGCTTGATATTGTTAGTGGAGTTCTTTCATTTCCTTTGTCCTCAAAGCAACTTTTAAAGATATGCAGCATGCATTTCCATTTATTTATTCAAACCATAATGTATTTCAAAAAAGAGTTTGAGTCAGTTAATTAAAGCATAATTTTGAATCTCCATCTTATATGTTAGCATACTGAAGTCAGGCAATGCAAATAGTCTGCTCAAGTTACATGAACTCTGATTCTTCGGAAAGCCTCCCTAGTTTAAGTCTTAACACACCAGGGACAATCAGAGAACAGTAAACGGCATCTCCCATCCCTATAGGGACACAAGTTCCTTCCAATGCCACTAATGGCTGTGCATACAAATCTTGCTGTAACTTCTTTTCCCATGTTATAAGCATACAGGGGAGCTAAAGGTAAAACTACAGCCAGAAAACCCAGGTCTCTGCAGCCTCTGCAGTGGGAACTTTTTTTTTTTAAGTCCTTTCAATTTTAGGTCTGCATGGGCAAGTCACAGCCTCTCCACTCCTCTCTTCCCATCTACAAGTAAGGGATAATAATGTTAATATTTGCTTACCTACCTCACAGGAGAATTAGAAACAAGAGTAATTTAATGTTAATAGGTTCTTTGAAGATGAAAAATGCTTCATAATTGCTAAGTTCTATTATATTAGACAAATCCATCTCAAAGATACTCCTCTTTCCTAATCCTCATAACTTTGATTAATTAGAAATAATTATCCTTTCCCAAGCTCATTGTTTAAGTACATAAAACCTTCACGGTGTTCCCACACAATGTATGTTTCCATGCTTTACCCAGTATTGTCACCTTCACTTTGGGACCTTTTATGTCTTCTAGGAGTCCCTGGGTGGTGCAAATGGCTAACATACTCGGCTGCTAACTGAAAGGTTGGAGGTTTGAGTCCATCCAGAGGCACCTTGGAACAAAGGCCTGGTGACTTACTTCTGGAAAACCAGACACTGAAAACTCTGTGGGGGACAGTTCTGCTCTGATGCACATGGGGTTCCTATGAGTCAAGGTCAACTCCATGGCAACTGTTTCTTCTTCTTTTTGTTTTTATGAAGTGTTCTACATGACCTACTCTCACCCTACTTCCCTGCACCTATATGCATCCTTACCTTGTTTCCCACCACTAAGTAGACAAGGGGTTCTTCTTTACGTCCAAAGCAAATTCCCTCATGTGTTCCTAGCCTCTGCACATACGCTTTTTGCCCTTGGCTTGCTGCCCCTTCCTCATTCATAACTGCATCTGCAGTCTGTTGTTGTTAATTGCTGTTGAGTCGATTCTGACTCCTGGTGACCCCATGTGTTTCAGAGCAGAACGGCTTCATAGGATTTTCAGAAGCAGAGAGCCACGACTGTCTCGTGAGGTGTCTCTGGGTGAGTTTGAACCACCAACCTTTTGGCTAGTAATCAAGCACTTAACTCTCTGTGCCACTCAGGATTCCTGTCTGCAATCTACATTGTCATCTCCCTTCAGAACAGAAGGAGAAGGGGCTGTCTCCTTTTCCAAAGCTAACTCCCGCCCCCATAGTTCCTGTTCACTTCTGCCTCCTCGGAGTTCTTATGCTACCCATTTTCTGCCCTCTTATAATTCAAGTCTTTTCCTTTCTCCTGACACTGTCTCCTCAAAAACCTTGCACCTTCTAGATTCTCAACACAACCGCATCCTAGAAAGGGCAGCTTTCAGGGCTATTTACTGCTTAGTATAAACTAATAACAAGTAGAACTCAATCTGAAAAGTTAACTCAGTACAAACAGTATGGGGCAAGTGCCAACAACAGTAACACCTCCTTGGAGCTGTTGTTGGGATAAATATTAGGGGACTGTGGTTTTGATTCTCCGCAGCTCCTGGTCCCCTGCAGATCACAGTGGGAAGGAGCACTGTGCAGCATCCTGCTCTGTTCTTATTTCCACTCTGAGTTCAGAGTTTCGCCTGAGGCTAGTCTTCCTATCTCCACAGTTAGTGGAGGGTTTGGTTTAGGTCCTGGCATTCCCACTAGTGGTTTACTTTGTAATTGTTCCCTCCTGGTGCAGTGGTTAAGCGTTTGACTGCTAACCAAAAGGTCGGAGGTTCGAACCTACCTGCTGCTCCACGGGAGAAAGATGTGGCAATCTGTTTCTGTAAAGATTTACTGCCTTGGAAACCCTATGGGGCCGTTCTCTGTCCTATAGGGCCACTGTGAGTCCAAATCAACTCGATGACAGTGGATTTTAGTTTGGTTCACAGGAGGGCTGAGGCTTGGTGTCTAACCATCCTGCAGAGCTTGGCGGCAGAGTGTGGCCTGCTGCTGGGCAGGTAAGAACTCAACTCCCCTCATCTCATGAGCCTGGAAACCCTACAGCAACACTAAGGAAGTACTTCCAGCCTCAGGAGTCCCTGAGGGGCGTGGCTGTCTCTAAGCCTTTTCCCTCAGGCAACTATCACACGTTGTTGTTGTTGTTATCAGCCGCCCTGGAGTCTGCCCCTGACTCATGTGATACCATGCGCAACAGAACAAGATGCTGCACCATCCCCATGCATCCCCATGATCACTGTCCATCAGACCGTTATGATCTGTAGGGTTTCCATTCGCTGATTTCATCTTACTTGGATCCACAATCAGAGCCCATGAAAGCAACAGTCAAGAAATCAAATGATGTATCGCATCGGGCAAATCTGCTGCAAAAGACCTCTTTAAAGTGTTGAAAAGCAAAGACGTCATTTTGAGGACTCAGGTGCGCCTGACCCAAGTCATGGTGTTTTCAGTTGCCTCATATGCATGTGAAAGCTGGACAATGAAGAAAGAAGACTGAAGAAGAATTGATGCCTTTGAATTATGGTGTTGGCGAAGAATATTGACTATATCATGGACTGCCAGAAGAACGAAGAAGAATGAGAGGAGTGGAGAGGCTGTGACTTCTTCGTTCTTCTGGCAGTCCGTGGTATAGTCAATATTCTTCACCAACACCTTTTGACAACGGCAGCTCAAAATGTTTGATGGGAAGCCTAGGGCTCCGTGAGTTGAAGATAACGGTGATGGAATAATTTGAAAACAAACAAACATAGCAACAATTGTGAGGATGGCACAGGGCCGGGCAGTGTTTCGTTCTATTGTATACAGGGTCGCTATGAGTTGGAACCAACTCAACAGCACCTAACAACAACAACAACACACTCCCAGGCCTTTCTTCCTAGTCTGTCTTAGTCTGGAAGCTCTGTTGAAACCTATTCAGCATCATAGCAACACACGAGCCTTCACTGACAGACATGTGGTGGCTTTGTATGAAGTGCATTGGCTGAAATCGAACTCGGGTTTCCCGCATGGGAGTTAAGAATTCTACCACTGAACCACCAATGGCTCATTAGGCAACTCTGATGGGAAGCAAATTAATAAAGCGAGTGGGAGGTTATCTTCTGGAAGTAATAGAAGGAAGCCACAGCGTGGACTCAGGGGCTTGACCGCACCAACACACTCCTCAGTTATGAGCCTCAGTAATGCTGATCTGATAGCCAGAGATGTCTAATATATATGACTTATTCCAATGTTGAAATTGTTTTTATAAAACTACTGTTGTTGTTTTTAGCTATGGTCACGTCAATTCCGACTCATGGTGACCCCATGTGTTACAGAGTAGAACTGCTCCATAGGGTTTTCCTGGCTGTAATCTTAATGGAAGAAGAGCACGAGGTCTATCTTCTGAGGTACCACTGGGTAGGTTTAAACCATCAACCTTTAGGTTGGCAGTAGAGTGCAAACTATTTGCTCCACATAGGGACTTCTCTAAAAATATAAAACAAAATCCATTGTCAGCGAGTCAATTCTGACTCATACTGACCCGGTAGAACTGCCCACAGGGTTTCCAAGGTTGTAATCTTTACAGGAGCGCACTGCCACATCTTTCTCCCAAGGAACAAGCCTGGTGGGTTTGAACCACCGACCTTTGGTTTGAACTTTGCTTAACTACTGTGCCACCAGGGCTCCTTATAAAACTATGGGCCCACACAAATATTCTTTACCCTGAAAAAATTTTGGTGACCTTGTTCATCAACGGAGCCCCCTTGTTTTTCCAGCCTCTTCCCATATATGAGTAGATGAAAGCAGTGGTTCTCACAGGGAGTGATTTTTCCTCCCAGGAGACATTTGGCAATGTCTGGAGACATTTTTGGTTGTCACAACTGGGGGAGTGGGTGTTACTGGCATCTAGTGGGCAGAAGCCTGGGATGCTGTTCAACATTCTACAATGCACAGGGCAGCCCTCCACAACAGAGAATTGGTTAAGGGCTTGGCTGCTAACCAAAAGGCTGGCAGTTCGAATCCATCAACCGCTCCTTGGAAACCCTATGGGGCAGTTCTACTCTGTCCTACAGGGTTGCTGTGAGTCAGAATCAACTTGACAGCAGTAGGTTTGGTTTTGGTTTTTAAATGTCAATAGTGCCAAGGTTGAGCAACACGGGATTGAAGGACCCAATCTAGCTGCCTGTAACACCTTCAGATATCCCTATAAAATATATCACTCTCAAGAAAAGAATAACATCTACCATTTGTTAAATGCCTACTGGATGCCAGCTACTTTTTCTATATTTTTACAACCACCATGCAGAATAAGCACTATTATCTCCTTTTATAGACCACAGAATCCCTGGGTGGTACAAATGATTAAGTGCTTGGCTACTAACTGAAAGGTTGGTGGCTTGAATCCACCCAGAGGAGACTCAGAAGAAAGGCCTGGTGACCTACTTCCAAAAAATCAGCCATTGAAACCCCTATGGAGCACAGTTCTACTGTGAAACACATGGGACCACCATGAGTCTGAATCAACTTGAAAGCAACTGGTTTTGGTTGGCTGTCAAGGAGGAGGCTGAGTCTCAGAGAGGTTAAGAACCCTGAGCAGGGTCACTCAGCAAATGAGAGATAGAGCAGGTATGTAAACCAGGGTTTGCCCGACTCTGAAGCCTTCACTTTTTGCCGTGTGGCACCCTGCCTCAGGAACTGGAGGGTGATGCCTCTGCCAGAAGCCATGCCAGCTGCAGAGGGCAAACAAAGACAATAAAGATCACCTGATCCAGTTTCAAAGCCAACACAAATCCTTACTATGCAAAGTAGGCAGGGAGAGATGGAATGAGAGATAGAGACACTAGATTAGAGCAGTGTTTTCTGCACAGTTTTGCACAGAAGCAGAGAGATAGGGAGGAGAATGAAGAGTCTGAGGAGACAACTGACCAAACCACTGGCTCCACAGAGGAGACCAGCTCCTCTTTCATCTGTTCTCATGATGGGGTTGAACAAAAACCTCATTTGAAAACAGAGTTTCAGCTAAAAGCGCTTGAAAACCTCTGTTTCTAAAAGAACTCAAGAGAAGATGAGCTTGTTTAACTTCAGAAGTAGCTTCAGGAAAGAAGTCTTGAAATAACTATATAGTTTATTATGGTAAAAGGTACATACAAAAAAATTGCTATTTTAACTATTTTTAAGTATACAGTTCAGCGACATTAATTACATCCACCATGTTGTGCAACCATCACCACTGTCTATGTTCAAGTTCTTTATCACCCCAACAGAAATTCAGTAACCCTTAAGCATAGCCCCCCATTTTCCCCTCCCCCAGCTCCTCGTAGCCACTAATCTACTTTAGTCTCTATGCCTTTGCCTATTCTGGATATTTCATTTAAGTGGGATCATACAATATTTGTCCTTTTGTGTCTGAATTGTTTTACTCAGCGTAATGTTTTCAGTTTATCCATGTCACAGCATGTTATCAGAACTCATTTCTCTTTATGGCTGAATAATATTTCACTATATGGATATAGGAGCCCTGGTGGTGTAGTGGTTAAGAGCTCAGCTGCTAATCAAAAGGTCAGCAGTTTGAATCCACGAGCCGCTCCTTGGAAACCCTACGGAGCAGTTCTACTCTGTTCTATGGGGTCGCTATGAGTCAGAGTCAACTCGATGGCAATAGGTTTGGTTTTTTGGTTTATAATTGCTGGGTCATATAGTAATTCTGTTTAACATTTTGAGGAACCTTCAAACTGTTTTCCACAGCAGCTGTACCATTTTACAATCCCACCAGCAATGGATGAGGGCTCCCTACATAATACTGCAAGCGGGCTTTAAGGGGAGGTGAGATTTGCCCTATGTGAATGAGAGAGGAGGAAGAGAGAAAACCATGGGGCTCATCTTCTGGTGGAGAGAAGCTCTGACTCAAGCAGGGAGGACAAAGGGCAGGAGGGAGCCTGCTGGGACAGGAGCTGGTGTCTCAGGCAGGCAGTCTTGAATCTTGGGCTGTCCCAAGAGCCTGAGGAACTTGGACTTCATTTTGTAGACAGTGGGACATCATTAATTTTTTTTTTGGTGCTGAATAAAAGGGCAATGGGTGTAAAACTGGATTGAGTTCCAAGAAGAAAAAAAGCTGTAATAATTCATGTTTCTACCTGCAATGTATGGGAGTGTCTTTTTACCCATGTTCCTTCCACAAATTATATGACTTTTTTTACTTTTTGCCAGTTTAATAGTTATAAAGTGATATATCATTGTTACTTTAATTTGCATTTCCCTGAACACTGCTGTCTTAGTTATCTAGTGCTGCTGTAACAGAAATACCACAAGTGGATGGCCTTAACAAAGAGAAATTTATTCTCTCACAGTCTAGAAGGCTAAAAAGTCGGAATTCAGGGTGTCAACTCCAGGGGAAGGCTTTCTCTCTCTGTCGGCTTTGGGGGAAGGTCCTTGTCATCAATCTTCCCCTGTTCTAGGAGCTTCTCAGGGCAGGGACCCTGGGTCCAAAGGACACACTATGCTCCCAGTGATTCTTTTTTGGCGGTATGATGTCCTCCCGTCTCTCTGCTTGCTTCTCTCTTTTATATCTCAAAACAGATTAACTCAAGACACAACTTAATCTTGTAGCCTGAGTCCTGCCTCATTAACATAACTGCCTCTAATCCTGTCTCAGTAACATCACAGAGGCAGGATTTACAACATATAGGAAAATCACATCAGATGACAAAATGGTGAAAAATCACATAATACTGGGAATCAGGGCCTAGCCAATTTGACACAAATTTTTGGGGGACCCAGTTCAATCTGTAACAACTGGTAAGGTTGAAACTCTTTTACTGGGCTTGTTGATCACTTGGATTTGTTATTCACTGGACTACTTTTTCATGTTCTTTGCCTATTTATTGTTTTAGGGTTGTTTCGTCTTTTCAAGTTGTAAGAGTTCTTTGTATGTTACAGATCTCAACCTCTCATTTTCCTAAGTTGCAGATTAATTTTCTGAACGTAAAGTTTGCCTTTTGACTTTGTTTATGGTATTTTTTGGGCCATAAAAAGTATTTTAATTTTTGTATATTCACATATGTTTTTCTTTTATAGATTCCAGTGTGCCAGTCTTGATTAAAAAGGTCTCCACCACTCAAGGTTTCTTGAGCTTGTTTAATTTTTTTCAATAATGTTTTTGTTCTGGAATATACATAAAATCACCTAGATTTTTTTGAAGAAATGTTATTGTTAGATTTTGTACATGTGTTTTTAAATTAAAGAGGAATCTAATTCAATTTTTTCTTGGTTACATAGCCAGCTATACTGGCATCATTTTCCAACTGAACTGAACTACCACCTTTGTCACATACTAAATTATATATACTAAAATATAATCATATAATAAAATATAACTAAATCTAGATCTATTTCTGGATTTGCTTTTTTACAAATCCTATCAAAATACCATTTTGACTTGATTATATGTCTTTATATTATGTTTTAATACCTGGTAAGAAAGCCTCCTACCCCCACCCTATCACCTCATTATTCTTTTAAAAAATGACTTGGTTATTTTCAGTCATTTATTATTCCATATGACACAAAAGGATAAAATTTTAGTTAGAAACATTAAATTTATACATATATTTGGAGATAAATGACATTTCCAGGATATTGTCTTCACATCATAACATGGTATATTTGTTTCTTGAGTTCATTTCATGTTCTCAATAAGATTTTATAGTTTTATTCATATAGGTCCTTTGCCTTTCTTGCTAAATTAATTTCTAAGTATTCATCATTTTTGCCATCATTGTGAATGCAAGTTGCTTTTCTAGGTACACTTATTGCTAGAATAGAGAAAAACAATTTATTTTTGTATATTTGTCTTATATCCAGCCCCCTATCAAATTCTTTACTAAATCCAGTAATTTATTTTTCCTTTAGTTTTGTGAATTTTTTAGATATACATGAGAAAAAAGAGAGGGTTTTAACCCTCCATTTACTAGGTTTATACCATAGGGATTTTTATGTCACACATCTTCACAATTAAATGTAGGCCTCAAGATGTGACAAATTTCTGGTATTGTGATATGTTCTCCCAGCCTCATACTTGCCTGTCTCCTCTCATCACTGAGGTTTACAATATTTGGCTTCCTTGCTCCTTCTAATAACCTTTATCCCAGTATCTCATACCGTTTATACTCAGTATCTCATACCCTTTAATGAGAAAGAAATTAGAAGCTGCAAGATCCTTTACAGACAAATAGTAAATCACCTTTATGAGGAAAGTCACTGTTCATTTAAATTTATTACAAAGTGTAATCAGAGACTACTCAGTATAAGAGAAGTAATGGGCCTTGAAGTAATGTTGTAAGACAATCCCAGCTCCTTGTTTACTTTAATAATTTATTCAACAACCCCATCGCAGGAGAATTTATTAACTTACTATATTATAGAAACAGAGGATCTCTTGTGTGCAGAATCTATTTAACAGTGGGTACTACCTTAAAAACTAATTCGGTGAAGACTTTTTCAGGTAAAAACTATGACTGTTAACTGCTTAGCACAGTGTTTAAAAACATTAAAATAAAAAAACAAAAAACCAAACCCATTTCCATTGAGTTGATTCTGACTCATAGTGACCCTATATGACAGAGCAGAACTGCTCCAAAGGGTATCCAAGGCTGTAATCTTTACAGAAGCAGACTGCTGCATCTTTCTCCCAAGGAGTGGCTGGTGGGTTCGACCTGTCAACCTTTCGTTTAGCAGCCAAGTGCTTAGCCACTGTGCCACCAGGGCTCCTTTTAAAAACGTTAGCTTTTATTATTATTACTTTTTATTATACAATTTTATTACTATTGTCACACTTGCAAAAACCTCTAATCTAAAAATGAAAGTGTTCAAAAAGAGTACTTGTTAAAGATGGAATTGTGTCCCTCCAAAAATCATGTGTTGAATTCCTGGCCCTTGTACCTGTGGAGAAAGATATGGCCATCTGCTTCTGTAAAGATTTATATCCTTGGAAGCCCTATAGGGCAGTTCTACTCTGTCCTACAAGGATTGCTATGAGTTGGCATTGACTTGACGGCAAGGAATAGTAGGTAGTACCTGTGGATGTGATCCTGTTTGGTTTTTCTTTTGTTATGTTAATGTGGTCATACCAGTTTATGGTGTATCCCAAACCTAATCACTTTTGAGTTATAAAAAAACCAGGACACAGAGATACACACATGGAGGAAGACAGATGCCACGCGAGCGCCATCTACAGGCCAAGGATCGCCAAGGAACGCCTGGGACTACCTACCTACAAGGCAAGAATTGACACAACCGAGACCGATTTGGACTTCTAGCCTTCAGAACTGTGAGCAAATACATTTCTGTTCTTCAAAGCCATCCACTTGTGGTATCTGTGTTACAGCAACAATAGATAACTAATAAAGCACTGTCTCTAATGGTTTTGAAAACTTTACTGGAAGTTTCTCACAAGTTCTGAAGAAAATTGGGTCAAGAAATGGACAAGATGGACATAGTCACAGCTGGTCATGTACCTTTTATGATGCTTTCTAAACTAATTTATGCTCCACAGCTTCTCTAGGGTATTACTAGGAAGACCATTCAGCTTTAGCCAGAGATGAGATCAGCAAAGCTCTTGCAGGTGTCTATGAAAGGACCCACGTACTATTGTTGGGGTAGGTGAGGGTAGAGGAGCTTATCTGATCCTTAATTCAAATCAAAAGTACACACATTATCACCGAGCTCTTATCAGGAGAGGCCCTTGGCCCTTGAAGACATTCAGTGGGATCTCACAATACTGTGATTTCTATCTACTAATTCAAGACTGCAGAGGTAGCAAGGGATATTTAAAATGTGTTATCCAGGACATTTTAGGTTCCATAAAACTCTACAATTACACTAATACCCACTTGGCCAAACTCTAAACATGCTCTAAGTAGCCTCCCTCCTCCTCCCACTCTCCTTGCTAAAGACCTGAAAGCAGAAGACTCTTAACACCAAGTAGTGTCTGCTTGGAAAGGGCGAGAGGCCGGGACAGGGCAGAAGGAGAGGGAGGTCTATTTATTTTGCAGTTAGCAAAGGGCCAAGGGCCCTTTGTGTGAACATTGAGACTTTGGTTTGAAAGGTCCTAAAATTTCTGGTTGTGACACTGGTCAGGCTAGACTGTCACGATCACTGACATGCACCTTCTGGTGGCTGCATAAACCAAACCAAACCAGTTGCCATCAAATAGATTATGACTCATGGCGACCCCACTTGTGTCAGAGTAGAACTGTTCTCCATAGGGTTTTCAATGGCTAACTTTTTGGAAGTATATTTCTTCCAAGGTGCCTCTGGGTGAATTCAAACCTCCAGCCATTTGATTGCTAGCTGTTTGTGCCACCCAAGGGCTCTGGTGGTTGCATAGAAACTGATTAAACAGTTAATGTCAGATTGAAATCTAGTTTCTGAAAATTCTTGTCACATTGACAGTTTTCTAAAAAGTGACTTCTCAAAGCTCGGTAGTTCGGATCCACCAGCTACTCCTTGGGAATCCTATGGGGCAGTTCTACTCTGTCCTATAGGGTCGCTATGAGTCGGAATTGGTTTGGTGGGTTTGGTTTTCGTTTTTTTTTTGGTCTGCCTTGAGCATTGTGTTCTTTTAAAGAACTATGTATATGGGATCAAATCGACAATAGCAAATTAAAAGGTTAAAGAAGAAACTTAGAGGGCAGTGAGTTCCTGTTAATAGTGGAGGAGTAACTCAGAAACGGAGGGTGAGAATGGTTGCATGACTTGATGAATGTAATCAATGTCATGGAATTGTACATGTAGAAATTGTTGAATTGGTATATGTTTTGCTGTGTACATTTTCAACAACAATAAAAAATAAATTATTAAAAATAATAAAATAAAAATGAGTTATAAATACACCATATAAGTACATTATATTTCAGATGGTGATAAATGCTATCAATATAGTCAAAAAGGGTGTTAAGATGGAGAGTTATTAGTAGATGCTCTACTTTATATTTTATATTTTGAGTATCATCCAACCTGAAGGGCTCATTTTCTGGCACTATATCAGACAATGTTCTGCTGCTATTCATAAGGTTTTCACTGGCCAATTTTTTCAGAAGTAGACTGCCAGATCCTTCTTCCTAGTCTGTCTTAGTCTAGAAGTTCAGCTGAAATCTGTCCACCAAGAGTGACCCTGCTGGTATTTGAAATATCGGTGGCAAAGCTTCCAGTATTACAGCAACATACAAGCCACCACAGTACTACAAACTGACGGACACGTGGCGGACTTTATATTGAGTGGTCAGGAAAGCCTTCTGGAGAAGAGAAAGTTTGAACTGAAATGTGAATCTTTCCTATCAATAAGCATAATAATGTAAAATTATATGCATTTTGCATCACTTACACGTTGTGTTAGACATAAAAATAAGTTTGGAGCTTTTTACATGTCATTTATAGTTTTGTTGTGTATGCCTCCATTCAAAATATACATGAGCATTTTTGCCTGGTATTTTGATATACATCATTTTGTAGCAAATAGAAAATTTCCAATAGCACGAAGTTTTAGCAAATATTAAAAAATGTTGACATGACAAATCTCACAGCATCTGGGGCTGTGGCCTCTATGATCTGGCTCATTTAGATTATAAAGAAGTGCTATTTAAAATAGAGGGAGGGTACTACAAAAAGAAGGAATGGTAGATTGATTGATACAGCATTGTCTTTGCACTGATAAGTATTTTTGTAGAATTTCAAATATCATTTTGAACCATTCATTTTTTCTTAGTACTTAACCCCCTCTATCTATAATTAATCACCAAGTTTTGTTTATTTGTTTATTCTTCTTCTGAAATATCTTTCCATTCCCACTATTTCTGCCTAAGTTCAATTCTTTATCCCCTTTTCCAAGAACTATTTCAATAGCCTCTTAAATGACACCCCATTACCCACTCCAGTTCATAGTCTGCTTGTAACCAGAGCTGACTTTCTAAAATACAGATCTGATCAGGACATTCCTCAGCCCTAAAAACATTGCTGGCTCTCCATCACCCATCCCTGACCTCACCAGGACTTTACAACCAGAAGAGAAAGAAAAGTGTGAACGTTGAGCAATTTATTGCAGATGGAAGGAATGAGCGCTCTATTTATTTTAACAGCCCTCACCCAAGGTGTGATTTGTGGAGTAATACTCATTTATATATACAATGGAGCCCTGGTGACATAGTGGTTAAGAGCTCAGCTGCTAACCATATGGTTGGCAGTTCGAATCCAGCTGCTCCTTGGAAACTATAGGGCAGTTCTACTCTGTCCTATAGGGTTGCTATGAGTTGGAATCGACTTGATGGCAACAGGTTTGGTTTTTTTTATTTTATACACTGAACATTCAATAAAATATTTTTATTGAACAACTTTAAGCATCAGGCATTGTGCTAGAGTAAAACAAGATAGACCAATCTCTGTTCTCCTAGAGCTTATTTCCTCGAGGGGAAGTCAGACAAAACTAGTAAGAGTAGGGGACACAGAAGAAGGCTGTGAAAGACCAAGCACCAAAATAATAATAATAATAAAAAGATCAAAATGACTAGTGTCAAGAGGCCTCCTCCAGCCACAGCCAAGTAATGTTTTCGATCCTGAGTATTGGTTACTCCTTTACAGCTGACCAGCTTGTTCAACATTTATTTCTGGTCTGTGGTGCTGGTTTCCAATGTGAAGAGAAGAGGTGGGCAGGGAGTGGGTGTTAGTAAACACATCTCCCTCCCTCTCCCATGCTGAATCCTGTCCTGGCTTGTCCTGTGGTCCAGGGATCTCCACTGTTCTTAAATTTCCAGCTTTACAAAGTCAAGGCTGTGGCCATGATAAGCCCTTTAGTCTTCTGGTTCCTCTGTTTTCTTTAGTGTTATTCAGGTTATAATAATTGTCATCTTCCTGGCAGCCCAAGTGAATCGTGTGATGAAGTGCCCTGTGGACCGAAGAAGGAAGGAGGGCCGTGCCCACGAGATCTGAGATCATCTGCAAACAAGTCCACCCCGCCAACGTTAAATGGCATCTATTTGCAGCGAGTGGCGTGGGAGATGTGATTTGAAAACCCGTGATTCTGGCTTCCTCAGTGCCATCCACTTCCCAGCTGCAGGAGCAAAGGGGACAAGGTCTTCAGGCAGGCAGGGCAGACCTGTCTGCTGCCAACATTTAGTACAATACACAGAGCAGACTTCATACGTTTCTGAGCCCTTCCAGGTGCCCTTCACAAAATGCTCATCAAAGAGCTTGACAGGCACATAAACCAAAAACTAAACAGACAAAAGACCAAACCCTATTGCTGTCGAATCGATTCTGACTCAGCAACCCTATAGGACAGAGTAGAACTGCCCCATAGGGTTTCCAAGGAGTAGCTGGTGGATCAGAACTGCCAACGTTTTGGTTAGCAGCTTAATGCTTAACCACTGTGCCACCAGGGCTCCTGATAAGCACATACTCGTTGCCGTCGAGTCGATTCTGACTCATAGCAACCCTATAGGACAGAGTAGAACTGTTCCATAGGGTTTCCAAAGGGCAGCTGGTGGATTCAAACTGCCGACCTTTTGGTTAGCAGCTGAACTCTTAACCACGACGCCAGCAGGGGCAATGAAAATGCACAACCTGCAAGCTTTCTTTGTAAAACCACTTGCCCCAAGGCACAAAGATGGCTGATAGTAGGGAAATGGACAAGAGGAATAAGTCTGGTTGCTGTTGGTTGTTGTTAGCTGCCATCAAGTCGGTCCAAGTCATGGTGACTCCATGGACAATGTAACAAAATGCTGCCCAATCCTGTGCCATCCCCATGACTGATTGCAGATCAGACTGCTATGATCCACAGGGTTTTCACTGACTGATTTTTGGAAGTAGATTGTCAAGCCTTTCTTCCTAGTCCATCTTAGTCTGAAAGCTCCGCTGAAACCTGTTCGACATCATAGCAACACGTAACCCACCACAGACGAGTGGTGGCTGTGCATAAGGTGGGTTGGCTGGGAGTTGACCCTGGGTATCCCGCGTGAAAGGTGAGAATTCTACCACTGAACGACTACTGCCCCGACTGGTTAAGACCCCCTAAGTCCAACAAGGGCTTCTTGTTCAAAGCTAAAGAAGGCTCTGAGCAGGCAACTTCAAGTTCACTCAGCCATGGCTGCAATTGCCAACAGAACAGCATCTCCCCTAATGATCCAATCTGATGCTGATCAGAGTTAGCTTTTGATGAGCGCCCTCTGGAGGGCTGTGCTTGTTCTGCATTCTAGGCTTTTCCAAGCGCTGATGACTCTGGGAGACAGAACTGTTCAGAGGCAGAGCTGTCAAACAAGAGGAGAGGCCCCCTGCCCACTTCACAGCAATTCACATTCAACCTTAACACTGAAAGGAGACTCACTGAAAAAGCTCTGTTTAGATTGCTAGTTGTTTCAGAGTTACCTGAGATTTTGTTTAAGGGATACTAGCAAGTGTCCTCAGCATGAGTGGGTGCTTCAGGGGATCAAAGACAGCGTGCTGCCTGAGGGTGAAGTCTTCAAGCCATAGGAAGATAGCAGTTAACTAGTGCCTCGAGGGCAGGCATTTTTGAGACCTTGATCTTTATAAGGGACCCATCCAGAGGACTTTGTCAATTCTTACCATAGCCCAGTATCACTTAAGTTCCTTCCCCAGTGCAGTAAAGTCTAACTGATGTACTTATGCAGCCAGAGATGGGTGGGCGGCAGCAAAACCAGGGTGAAGGGTGGGTGAGGGGCGAGTGCGGGGCAGCTGTCGAGGTACGGTAACTAATGCAAAGGGACCTGAGGCCGTGCTCAAGTAGGTGGTGAAATACAGCGCAGCCCACAAATGCAGAGTGTCTTCTGAGACTTTCCAATAGGACTTCACCTGTGGCCCTATTTTGTGTCTGCATTGAGAAGTGCTCTTTTTCAAGTTTCCTTCAGGGCGTTGAGTTCTGTTTACCCCACCATGGTGCTTACCCCTGCTGTCCTCTGCTACCGTCCAGAGCATGACATCTAATTCTTGGACACTCTTCCTCCCTTGATGCTCTAAGCTTCATCCTCCCAGTCCTTTGTTCTGAACCCCTAGAGACCTCATTCTATAATTCTGTGGCTTCCACACCACCTCTGGCAGGCCTGTTCACGTCTGTCTCCTCCTGTCACTCACACTAGTCTTTTTTTGAGGACCTCCTTCTCCTTCTAGGCCCGGTTCCTTCTCTCATTATACTCCGTCTGGCCAATCCTTCGTAGCTTCCCTCCTAGATCCTGCTCTGCCCAGCCCTCACTCATCGGTGTGGTCCAGAGCTCCTCCACGGGCCTCAGCTCTCCTCACTGTCTGCATGAGCTCTGGGTGGTCCCATCTCCTCCCACAACTTGACTCGCCCTGTGTTGGTGTCTCCCAATTCTCAATTTCTAGCCCAACACTCTCCCACTAACCAGGTCCATATTCCAATTGCATGTAAATATATCAACCTAACATCAAATACTATCAACCTATTTATCACAGAAGCTGCAAACTCTACAGGTCAAAGAGTGAATTTCTCATCTTTCCTCTAAATGTGTTCTATCTCACATAACCCCCACCTTATTATGCAATCAGAAACCTCAGATTTATTCTACATTCCTCTCTGTCTCTCACCTTACCATTCAGTCAGTGAACCAACTAGGTCAATGTCTTCTCCTTCCGAGACGTCCCTAAATTCAGTGCCTTCCTCTGCTTAGACATTGACTTTACCTTGGTGTTGTCTCTCTTTATCTCTGTCAATACAGCAACAGTCTTGTAACTGGTCTCACTGCTTCCAGTCTCACCTCCTCAAATTTATTCTCCACATAGCAGTAGGATTTAATTTTAAAAACATAAATCCCATCATAACATCCTCTATAGAGAATACGTACATGCTGACTGACTCCCACCTCCATCTCCTGCCTCACTTTCCACCATGATCCTGGAGGCCACGCTCTGCTCTGATCAGCCTTCACTGCCTGCTGAAACTCTATTCCCTCTCATGCCTTTATATTCTTATCTCTGGTTTTGGCCCCTTGACATGTCTTTTCTCCCTCTCTTTGTAAGATTCACTGACTTCATTCTTCTCTCCCCACCGTGGGCCCAGTGAGATATCTTTTCTTTGTGATTAAATACAATTCTCAATTTTATATATGTATCTAACACTAATACATACATGCATACACATATACATACATATGTATAATGGATGCAGAGCAAATGATCTCCTTTATGTTTTTAAAGAGTAAAGATGCCACTTTGGTGATTAAGGTGCACCTGACCCAAGCCATGCTCTTTCAATCGGCTCATATGCATGCAAAACCTGGACAATGAAAAAGGAAGACTGAGGAAGAACTGATGCACTTGAATTGTGGTGTTAGCAAAGAATATTGACTCTACTGTGGACTCCCAGAAGAATCAAATCAGTCTTAGAAAAAATATAACCTGAATGCTCCTTAGTGAGGATGGCAAGACTTCAACTCACTTATTTCTGACACGCCCTCAGGAACGATGAATCGCTAGAAAAGGGCATCTTGTTTGGTAAAGTAGAGGGTCAGTGAAAAGAAGGGAAACCCTCAAGGAGATAGATTGTCACAATAGCTGCAACAATGGACTCAAACATACGAAAGATCATGAAGATGGTGCAGGACTGGGCAACGTTTTGTTCTGTTATGCATAAAGTCACCAAGGGTTGGAGCTGATTCAAAGCAACTAACAACAGCAAGAATAATTTTAATTGTTGGCTTACTCACATGTACCCCTCACTACTGCTCCTTGAGGGAAGAGACGTTGATCCTTTCATCTTTGTATCCTCTCAGCACATAACATGCACTTCAGTTATAATTGTTAAATTAATGAATGTATTCACCACCATACCTAGCATGGTCCCATATGTGATGATATTTGATGAATATTTCTTTATGGGTGGCTGATTCCAATTCACAGTCTCCAAGACACCATGTCAAACTTTCATGACCTGTGGGACACAGAGTACCCACCTACGTTTTCTGCCTCTTGGGTTTATTGGGAAGCTGCTGTCCCACTGACAGTATGTGCTGCCAGCAAGTGGAGACCTGTATAACTGTTTGAAATGGAAGAAACGGGTGTGTGCCACAAATTACTGTTTTTACAGGGTATTGTATTATGCAGGTATGATTATGCAAAACATTTTTTTCCTTGTAAGTATATTTCCTGGTTCTTGTGTGTTATTTAGAAGCTGCATTTCTCACAATGATTCCATGTTTGCATGAATACCTCATTTTCAGGCACCATATATTGTATGCACCTGTCAAGGGATCTGGGAGGCAATGGAGAGACTGCAGCACTAAGAAGATGGAGACAAACCACAATTACGAGCAGCCATTGCAAGGTGCCTTTATGAGCTATCTCATGTCTTGAAAAGTTTTACCAAATAAAATGAACTGCTAAGATAACATGATGTTTTTCTTGCCTCATCCCAACAATCCTACCCCTGCAAGACCAGAGGGACATTTGTGTACCACATAATATATATCAAAATACATTTACCTACCAAAAATTCAGACACACTCAATGATTCAGGATGCATCCCATTAATGAAAAAACACACCAACAAAAAATTAAAAGCAAAAAATAATTCAGTCATGTGCACAAAGAGAAGATTGAGGAATCCATTATGTACAATCTGTGCACATATATATTCTTGTGTCATGGGCTGTAGCTCTCTCTACTGCTGGGATGGAGCCTGCCTGGATGTGACCTCAGTGACAGCTTCCATTCAGTTTTCAGGTTCACAAACCCCTTCCATGACAACTTGCTGCTCCAGCTCCCCACTGCCTGTGTTTCTGCCTCACAGGCTCTGTCATCTGCTTATTGATAAGTTACAGGGAAAGGAGAGATGAAAGCTGATTTTTGTTTCAGAATTTATGCCAAATGCTTGATGTAGACACACTCTCGTCCCAGATCAACAACTTCAGAGTCAAGTGGGTGTTTGGAGAGAGAGGGCATGTGCAATACCTGCAAGCATCACACAAGGGTGGGCTACACTGACGTTGTACAACCTAAGTATGAGGACTTGGACTGTAAGCCCAGCAGATGCCAGGTACCACCCAGAAGCTCCCCTCACCAGCAACACATTATAATAGACAAGTTCAGATAAGAACCCACATGAGTAGTCTCCAGGACTCATTTTCGTTTTCACAGCAGGGGCTCCTGCAATGACAGCAGGGGTAATTTTCCAACCAGGTGTGGTGATGGAACTGAAAAGTGGCTGCATCCTTGATGTCTTGAGCAGCTGCCTGGAGACTTCTAACACCTACATATGCAGTATCACCCACAAAATTGCACACAATTGACCAATACCTATCTTCTTACATATATCAGTAAATAGTAATCGAATGTCTCAATGGGAGATGACCAAAGAGAGATTGGGTTTTAGAGTCAGAAGGGTGCTTAGGAATCATCTGACTTAATAGCCTTATTTTACAGTAAGATGTAGGAGCTGATGTTGGTGTCTGCCCAAGCTCTGAATGGTCCCTTCTTCTCCCATGACTTGACTTCAAATCAAGTCCAAGGTCAAAGCCATTGGTCCAAGGTCAAAACAGTTCAAAGCCCTGAGTGTCCCAAAAAGCCTCTTACGATTTCAGTGGCATTATCGATATTCACCAATTATAGCTACTTGCCTTATTGTTCTCTCAGCAGGCAATTATTCTATCTTATATCAATTTGCACTCGATATATTAGTGTCTGTAGTCATTTTTTTTGTATTCTGGATGAAGTCTAACAGAAATCTTCCTCCTAGAGCTTTGTCATTCACTCTCAATTGTTGTTGTGGTTAGGTGCTGTCGAGTCGGTTCCGACTCATAGCGACCCTGTGCACAACAGAACGAAACACTGCCTGGTGCTGCGCTATCCTCTCAATACCTCTCCTGATATTCTGTCCACTGCTCTGAACATAGCAGCCCTCGAGAAATGCTGCTGACTTCTGGCTCAGAAAAACTAGAAATTTCAAACATAAGAAAGCAAAAACTAAGTCTTACCATTCAAGGTGGTTCTCCACGAACGCAGACATGGGGCTGATCTGCACCGTGTAAGTGTCATTTGCAGAGTATTCAAAGAGCCCATAGTAAGGGTTGAAGAGCTCCTGGGATAGCAGGAAGAAGAACTCTCGAGAGGGACCACTGTAGTCCAGGCTGCAAAGGAAGCAGAGGCCCAGGAAGCTCAGGATGTGCCTGGAGGATGTCCATGAATGGGCTCTCACCCCGTCAGTGTTCCTTAGCCTTTTTTTCAACCACATCACATGTAGGGGATAAAACACACAGCTGGCCCACCAAAAACAGGGACTTGGGTGTGCACATGGGGGGCATAAAAAAATTTTCCGTGATACTGGGTGTATGTGTGTGTGTCTGTTTATGAACTGGAAAAGCTTCAAAGCTCATTATGATGTACCCTCTTGGAGAGTTTGCCTTTCATAGTTGAGATATTTTCTAGGAAACCACTGAAATTATATGAAAATTTTGACATGTAGTTGTATACGTGCATTTTAGAGGGGAAGAGTTTGCTTGATTAGATACTCAGAAGGGTATCTTTACTGAAAAAAAAAAAAAAAATCCAGTGATTTCGGGCTGGGTTTTTGGCTTACTCTTTGGACATGTGGTCTCAGACTCTAGTACATGCCGATAATCTTAGTGTTTGGAAGAACCTGAAACCTAAATCTTGAAAATACCTGGAGAGAGAAAGACCTTCTCTGAGGGCATGACCAGAATCACCTTGGGCAAAAGGTTTAGAGCTACCACTCTGTTCCTTCTCGAAAAAAATCATCTATGATTCTTGGTCTCTGGCCTGTCCCCACCCAGGTGTCCGCGTAAAATGGCTGGCGCCTCACCCCTCCTCGCCAACAAAGGTGACATAGAGCTTGTTCCGCTGGAGCTCTTTTCGGGAATAGGCCATCACCTGATTGAAGGTCCCCTCCAACAAGTGGTCCCGACGAATAACGAGCCTAGGAGGGAGAAGAAGCAACATGGGCTGTGAGCAGTGTCTGCGTTCTACGTGAGCAGCGAGTGCTCAACAAGAGATGGAAGGGCAAGACACTGAGTCAGCAAGGGACTCATTTTAACAATCTTTTCCAACATTGGGACCTCAAGGAAAACATGTATACTTTTACAGTTGGATGATTCCATCATATTGGACTACGTTTAAAATTCTTTTTGATCAATTCCTAGGCATGTCTCTTAAGCTGGATTCCTAAATTCAGGTTTGACACTTACTTACACATGAGAACAATGAACTCAGAAGGAAAACAACGAACAGCTTTTTACTTGGACTTCGATTAAAAAGTTACAAAGAGTCCATGGATTTGACTAATGAGTTAAATTTTGTCCCAAGAATAAATGGAGGGAAATATAAGATTTTTTATTTGGTTTATGCTTCCCTGTTCACTAAAAAGGTCTATCATTGATTTTCTACATATTTTTGTCTGAAATCTACTCTTCTTTCTCTCTCTCCTTCTTCCCCCTTACCTTCCTGCCTCCCATTCAGTTTCTTAACTTCCTTTCTTCTTTCTTTCCAACTTCCTAACTTCCTTTCTCCTTTCCATGAGCACAGCTGCTACCACAGCAGGGTATCCAATCTCTAAAAACCACTACAAAGGTACAGGGGAGAATGAGATAGAAAACTCTATCATCTGAATTTTGTGCCAAGCACTGCAGTACTCACTTAATTTTCCCTGGACCCTGACCAAATCCTTTGGCTTCCAGCTTCCGGTAGAAATTTCGGAGCTTGGCTTCAAAGTCTCTCCGGTACGGTGAAGGGGCTCTTGCACTGGCTCTCTGTAAGCCTGCAGAGAAAAGCACATGGCAGCTTTTTATTGGAGCCACGGTAGAGGGAAGAGCTGACCAGAGGCACATTCCTGCGTCTTCATGTTTTTCTTCTCCAAGATGTGTCCCCTAATTTCCATTGCTCCCTCAGTTACTTTTATAATAAACAGAAATAATATAATAAAGAGAAAAATAAATTCTGATGGGAACAAATATTTATGTCTTCCACTCCAATTATTGCAAGCTGTATTTATCTTAAAAATGCGGGTGAACAGTGTTTTTGATTTAATTATACTTAGATAATCTAAAACAATTAGTACAAACCAAACTATACTGAGCTTTTCTTGCAATTTGCTGTAAATATAAGTAAATTGTAACTATAATATGGTAATTAGAACTGTAATATATGTGTTTAACATATTCTGTCATTATGCTGATATGAAACATATCTGTCCATTAGGGCCTAGAGCATTAAGGGGTTTATATTAGACTACCTTGCATCAGAAAATTAAGAATTATAATAGTAATAAGTAATAGTAATAATAAAATATACAATAATAAAAATAACAGTTACCCACTGTCGCTGTGAGTTGGAATCAACTTGACGGCAACAGTTTTGTTTTTTTTTTATAATCCAGGTACTGAGCTTATAATCTAGGGAAGACAGGTACTGATAAACTCACAGTTTATCTGTTATTTCACAATAGAAAGAAATAGCTATATAATTACAAGCTGAGATAATTGATACTCATGAAGGAAAGGAATCCAGTTCTTTGAGACCACAGAACACTTGGCCAAGTATAGGAAGGCTTCCCTGAGGAAGATCTGAAGGATGAGTAGGTGTGAACTAGACTGAAGGCTTCTCTTTAACTAAGAGAAGAGATGAGCAGGAACAAGAGCAATCCAGGTAGAGGATCAACATGTGCAAAGGTCCTGTGGCAGAATGGGACGTGGTGTTGTAATTTGTTTGGAGGAAAGGGTGTGAAGGGCAGACTGATACAAAGCAGGATAAGGTGCACTTTGCTAAGAATTTCTGTTCTATCTTAAGAGGCAAATAGGAAACCATCATATGGGGGCTGATATGATGTGACTTGAGTTATGACACCAATTTTTCTGCGTAGAAAGAAAAAAAAATGAAGAGGGCTGGGGGAATTTAGGGAGCTCAAACTCGACTAGAATGGTGCCAGTGGTGATGGGGAGAAGTGGACAGATTGCAGATTTATTTAGGAAGCAATGGATTGTGTGTAGGTAGTGAAGGAGAGGTAGGTTTTTGATTTTTTTAACTAAATGGACTGTAGTGACATTCACGAGATAGGGACCACTGGAAAAACAAATCTGTGGAGGAAGGTCATGAGTTTGCCCTCTATGGCAGTGCCTTTGAGTGTTTGATTGGAGAGAGGCATAGTTTGAGGGAGAAAAGAAGAAAACCTAGGACTGAGCCTTGGAGATGGTAGGAAGAGGAGGATGACCCTGAAAACATGGCCAGAAAAGTAGATGAAATGCCTAGAGTGGTGTCACAGAAGCTGATTGAAGAGGGCACTTAAGGAGGAGAGAGTCAATACTGTTAAATGCCGCAGAACGGTCAGGAGGAGCCCCAAGAATTCCCATTGGATTGGGTGACCAGATGTCATAGCGACCTGAGTGAAGGCACCTCCTCTGCTGTACAGGTGTGAAGGGGGATGGGCACAGGTTTGGTAAGCTTGTAGGTTTGGTAGCAGCACTGGAAAAAAGTTTCTCCTGAATGGCTTCAACTTTCTCTGCAAAGAAAGAAGGGGGGTCATTTGCTAGGACAGAGGAGGGGACACAGGGCGTTGGAAGTTTGATGGGAGTAGAAAACTTGAAATACCAGTAGACAGTAAGTTTTCCAGAGAAATGTAATAGAACTTCTTTTGGGTGTTCTTTACTGAGGAGAGAGATAGCTAATTTATAATCAATGATCTGGAGGGCAGTGGTGGTTCAGTGACAGAATTCTTGCCTTTCATGTGAAGACCAGGGTTTGATTCCCAGCCAATGCACCTCATGTTCAGCCACCATTCATCTGTCAGTGGAGGTTTGTGTGTTGCTGTGATGCAGAACAGGTTTCAATGGAGCTTCCAGACTGAGGGACCAGGAAGAAAGACCTGGAGATCTATTTCCTAAAATTAACCAAATATATGCTCAAAATATATGTTGAAATCCTTGCACCTGTACCTGGAAATATACCCTTGTTTGAAAATGGGGCTTTTCTTTTGTTATGTTAATTAGGTCGTACTAGTGTAGGATGGGTCCTAAAACTAATCACTTCTTTTTTGGGGGAAGAGGGGAGTTTATTGTGCTTTAGATGAAGGTTTACAGAGCAAATTAGTTTCTCATTAAACAATTAATACACATATTGTTTTGTAGCATTGATTGCCAACCTCGCAACATGTCAACGCTCTCCCTTTCTCCACCTTGAGTTCCCCATTTCCATTCATATAGCTTTCCTGTTCCCTCCTGCCTTCTTGTCCTTGCCGCTGGGCCGGTGTGTACATTTAGTCTCCTACACGTGGTTGAGCTATGTGTATTATTGTTTGTTTTATGGGCCCATCTAATCTTTGGCTGAAGGGTGAACCTCAGGAGTGACTTCATTACTGAGCTAAAAAGCCGTCAGGGGCCCATACTCTCCAGGTTTCTCCAGTCTCTGTCAGACAAGTAAGTCTGGTCTTTTTCTGTGAGTTTGAATTTTGCTCTACATTTTTCTCCAGCTCTGTCCAGAACTCTCTATTGTAATCCCTATAAACACAGCAGAGTAGATACTGAGACACACACGGGGGGAAAAGGAAGACAGACGGTGGAAACAGATGCTGGCAGCTACTGGAAACTGAAATAGACAAGGAAGGACCTCCCCCTAGACCCATGCCCTGAACTTGGACTTTCAGCCTTCTGAACTGTGAGAAAATAAATTTCTGTTCTTTAAAGCCACCTACTTGTGGTATTTCTGTTACAGCAGTAATAGGTAGCTAACCTGGTAGATGACAGCAACCAGGAGAGAGGAAGAGAGGTGAGACAGCTGAGTGGTGAAAGCAAGGAAGCATGGAGAACACCAGCCACCCCTTTGGTCCTGCAGGACCTGGGGTGTGAGGGGACCAATAGCCACCATTGAAAACAAGATGTGTCCTCCATGGAATGCCAGGTTTCCATTATGGCACACAGGTGCCTGTACAAGGCTATAAATGCAAGTATAAATTTTTTGTCAACTATATTATATTTTATAATATTACAACTTTTACTATGGGTCCTACTACCACTATCCCTATTGGCATCACTATAATTATTTTCATTAACAATATTATTAAAAATAATTATTAATATTATATTATTAATTAATAATATAATTATTAATATTATATTATTCTAATATTACTTCTAATAATTATTTTCTAATAATTAATGCTTTGCAAAATACTTTTGCATAAGCTTCTATGATTAACCATCTCTGCAGCATCCACTTAAATGCTATAAAAGTCCAGGATAAGGAGAATTATAAAATCAGTATCAAAATATTTGGATTAGTTAATCTAGGACTCTGTGGTTAAATCTGGAGAATAAAGAATTAATCCCTTTGACAAAATGGATTGAATGATGGTTTGGATTCAGCGCATCAATAATGTCTGTATCAGGAAAACTGATTCGTTTTATAAAAGTTATTATCAAATAATTCTTGTTTAGCAGATAACTCATTATTCTCTCTTATTTCTCTATTTGCAATATGGTATCTCTCCATATAATAATGCTACAATTATGCTTTACTGACAAAGCCTTTGGAGAAAGTGTAGACATCTGATCAGGCTGGGACCACCTCCATAACAAAATGGCAGATGATCATGCAAACCAGCAGCTCCCCTAAACAGAATGCTTTGCTCCCCAAAAGTGGTTCACCCTGTGCACATGGGAAACGTCTGATTGCCCTAATGTTGGCTCTGACGAAGCCCCTGGTCTTCCATTTCCCAGGCAATGGGATCCTAATTTTGTTGGAGTCAGAGGCCTCAAGCATGAGCATTTCATTAATATTGCCTTTGGTATACTTGCTTGGGGGAAGTGACAACAAGGAGATACTGCCTTAAAAAAGAGATTTTAGCAATTAGTAAATTACCTCTAAAAGGCAGTTCTGAATGATAGGACAGGGAAGAACCAAAATAAAAGATATTCCAATTTTAGAGACATATGGCAACACTGGACGATACCAATTCTGAGGGCGCCACCCCTCCTGAAGGACAGAAGATTTAGCATATTGCTCAATTCTGTTTCTTTTCTGAATTTTCCCACTGGCTTCAAAAGCCAGGCTTGAACCCTAACTCTAGAGGTTGTGAGATAGAGAGTTATAAGATTTTCCAAATTAACCTCTTTCATTTTAAACATTTTGAGCTTTAGTTATAAAGGAAATGTGGGTTTACCAGAGAGACTTACAACAACATAATAACACAAGCCAAACAATCGGGGGAAAACTCTCCAATATCTGGATCAGACGGATTTGACCTAAGGTAATAATCTTGATCCATCCAGGAAATAAAATCTTCATTTTCCCCTAAACGATTCAGCATATACTCCCTTATTTGGAATGGGAAATACCTAAAAGAATTTTTATATCATGTGTAATTTATTCTAATATATAAAGTAAACTTAAGGAGAACAGTTTCACATCAAGGAAGAAAACAGTTGAAATCTTCACAGGCACATCGTGGTGGTCCCACAACCATGCCTGCTCCCCTTTGCAGCTTAAGAAAAGCTACCAAAATTGGTATCAAATAAAATTCTGAGTCGTAAGGCAGAATGTTTCAGAAATTACTCTTCCATTTAAATGTGTGAAGAGTGCTTTTGGAGTGCAGTAGCAATTCTGGACAGGGGTCAGCATACTAAAGGGCCAGATGATAAATATTTTACTCAACTCCTCTGTTGTAGCAGAAAAGCAGCCAGAGACACATGAATGAACTGGTGTGGTTAGGTTGCAATACAACTTTTTTTTATGGACACCAAAATTTGAATTTCATATAATTTTACATGCCATGATATATTGTTCTTATTTTGATTTTTTTTTCAACAACTAAAAATGTAAAATCCATGCTTAGCTTGGGGGCCATACAAAACCAGGCATAAGTGTGTTGACACTTGATTTAGACAGTGTGTTTCTGACCATAAGACTGAGACAGGGAAGGAGGAAGGGAAGGAGAACACACGTACAACTTATACCTCCCCTTCACTTCACTTTCATCTTGTGGAAGCACAGGCGGCCGGCCACTTAAACCAGCAACCCAGTTGCTGTGGAGTTGACCAGGACTCATGGCAACCCCATGTGTCAGAGTAGAACTATGCTCCGTAGGGTTTTCAGTGAGTGATTTTTCAGAAGTAGATCACCAGGCCTATCCGCCAAGGTACCTGTGTGGACTCGAACTGCCAACCTTTTGGCTAGCAGTTGAACATGTTAACCATTTGTGCCACCTAGGAACATTTACAGGAGGTACTTTGCCAGATAGCCAAGTTACCTGGGGAATTCTGAGGTGAAGAACAGGGTGAGCAGCGGGGAGAGAAGCTGTACCCAGGGTGGAAGGCAGCCTGCAGGGGGACGTAGGACATGATCTCTTCCTCAAAGAGACTGCAAAGTAAAAAAAAAAAAGTTAGTTCTCTGTCCATGAGGAAGTGTTCAGGCATTGGGGGAAGAGCAGTTAAGTTTTCACAAAGCAACAAAAGCAATCAGATTTAAGGACCATGTAAGAAGATAGGCACATTCCAGCTTGCAAATTCTCAGAGTTTTTGCAAACATTGATTAATCCTATGACAAAGTCTCTGTCAATTACTGTATGTAGCTCTGGATAGCCCAGTTTTTCTTCTTTTTATTGTTGTGCTTTAAGTGAAAGTTTACAATTCAATTTAGACTCGCATACAAAAATTTATACATACATTGTTATGTGACCCTAATTGCTCTCCCTATACTGTGACAGCACACTCCTCCTTTCCACCCCTGATTTCCCGTGTCCATTCAGCCAGCTCCTGACCCTCTCTGCCTTCGCATCTCCCCTCCGGACAGGCGCTGCCCATTTGGTCTCATGTATCTACTTGAGCTAACAAGCACACTCTTCACGAGTATCATTTTATGTCCTACAGTCCAGTCTAATCTTTGTCTGAAGAGCTGGCCTCGGGAATGGTTTTGGTTTTGGATAGATAGCCTAGTTTTAAATGTAGAGAACGTGGTGGTACGAGGTACAAGGTTGAGAACGCTACTTCAGTTGAAGCCACTAGAATCCCCGTCGGACCAACAGTGAATGTTTCCATCCCTGCCCCTCTCACTGGGGCTGTGCTGCAGAACTGCCCAGTGAAGATGCTTTTCCTGATGCTATTTCAGAAATGTGTAAGGCTTAGCCCCTTACCTCAGTAAAATGACTAGATCTGCATCACAGGACAACTTTTCAAGCCCATGATTACCCTCAGTCCGAATATAATGGATTTTCTCCCTAGAATAATGTGGGAAAGAAAATAAGAATTACACATCAAAACATAAGCTAAGTGTAATTTTACATGTCAACTTGGCTAGGCAGTGGGCCCCAGTTCTTTGTTCAAACACTAGTCTAGTTGCTGTTATGAAGTAATTACATGTTGTCTTAGTTATCTAGTGCTGCTATAACAGAAATACCACAGGTGGATGGCTTTAACAAAACAAGTTTATTCTCTCACAGGGAGAGGCCAGAAGTCCGAATTCAGGGTGCCAGCTCCAGAGGAAGGCTTTCTGTTTCTGTTGGCTCTGGGGGAAGGTCCTTGTCATCAATCTTCCCCTGGTTTAGGAGCTTCTCAGTGCAGGGACCTTGGGTCCAAAGGATGCGCTATGCTCCTGGAGCTTCTTTCTTGGTGGTATGAGGTCCCCTTGTCTCTCTGCTTACTTCTCTCTTTTATACCTCAAAAGAGATTAACTCAAGATACAACCTAATCTTGTAGATGGACTCCTGTCTCATTAACGTAACTGCCTCTAATCCTGCCTCATTAACAACATCATAGAGGTAAGACTTACAACATATAGGAAAATCACATCAGATGACAAAATGGTGGACAATCACACAATACTGAGAATCATGTAGCCAAGTTGACACACATTTTGGGGGGACACAATTCAGTCCATAACATGTGATTAAATCAGTTTGCCTTGGGCAGAGCAGATTATCATCCATAACGTGTGTGCGCCTTATCCAGTCAGTTGAAGGCCTTAAGAGCAACACCGGAGGTTTCCTGAGGGAGGATTCTGGCTCCAGATTCTACACAGATGGTCTGCCAGAATTCTTCTCCCTTCCCCACAAATCCAGGACACAAGACTGTCTACAAATCTTGGATTTATCAGCCCCCCACAATTGCACGAGCCAATCCTTAAAATAAACCTCTCTTTGTCTCTCTCTCTCTGTATATGGTGCAATGGTTAACCAAAAGGTTGGTGGTTCTAACCACCCAGCAGCTCTGCAGAAGAAAGACCTGACAATCGGCTCCCATAAAGATTACAGCCTAGAAAACTCTATGGGGCAGTTCTACTCTGTCACTTGGGGGTGCTATGAGTTGGATTTGACATCACTTGACAATGATATTTATATATATTACTGTTGGCTTTGTTTCTTAGAAAACCCTGGCTGAGTCACTAAGGAAACAAGGAAACATCCTTTTTTGATCCCTTTTTTCTCTTCCAATATGGTGGAACAAGCAACGTCCTAACACTCAGTGTATTTCATGGTATTCTAAGCTTTCATTGCAGGTTCATGGTGCTCTGCAGGTGATGGCCTCTACTCAGACTCACACAGTTACAGAAGGCAAGGAACAGAACAAAGTCAGGTCCTTGGTTAGCTAAGACAGGAGCTGAGGACTGTACTGGAGTCATAGCGTATTGAAAGCCATGTGAGGAAAGAGTGAGGGGGGAAAATCTCTTGAGAAATCTCATGCCTGGTGGAAAACTTGTAATGCCACACTGGCACAGGGAGGACCTCCAGAGTAGACAAGACTTAGTCTCCCAGGTCGGTGTAGTGGTTAAAGAGCTCGGCTGATAACCAAAAGGTCGGCAGTTCGAATCTACCAGCTACTCCTTGGAAACCCTATGAAGCAGTTCTGCTCTGTCCTATGGGGCAGTTCTACTCTGTCTTATAGGGTTGCTGTGAGTTGGAAGCAACTTGACGGCAACAAGTTTGGTTTTTTTTTTTTTTTTTTTCAGTCTCCCAGGTCAGTATGAGCACAGGCATCAATTTGACTCTGTTTAGGAACCCTGGTAGCGCAGTGGGTAAGAGCTACGGCTGCTGATCAAAAGGTCGGCAGTTCAAATCCACCAGCTGCTCCTTGGAAATCCTATGCAGCACTTGTCCTCTGTCCTATAGGGTTGCTATGAGTCAGAATTGACTCAGCGGCAATGGGTTTGGTTTTAGGTTTAGTTACACTCAACATATTCTGATCCTTTCCACAACCTCCAACTCCAACCTGGGAAATCGTTCCAAGTAAGTGTATGGACAAATAACATTTGGTTGAAGCAACTTAACTTTCTAATTTTCTCCCCTGACATTACTCAAATATTACAAGGAGCATAGCCAAGAATCATTCCTTTTCATGTATGCTTCAAAGGAAATAAATTTTTTTTGGCCTTTCTTATATGCAGCAGAAATCTGGAAAGATTTAAAAATTGATTTTTTTTTGATGTTTAACTTTTTTTCTTTATGTTTAAATTTTTATTTCAAGATAATTTTAGATTCACATGTAGTTGCAAGAAATAATACATATAACCTTCACCCAACATTCCCCAATGATAACATAAGTATAATTTTTAAAAATCTATTTTGAATAATATTGCAAATATAACTTTTTCCTCTCTCTGACTACATTAACATGAATTCAGTTCTTCATCATAAATAGAATATCTTCAGGCAAAAATATAATTGACTTGGCTCTTTGGTGTGCAGACTTTTTTAAGAAGGCAATGGGAGCTTTCTTGGCCTCTTCAAAAATACACAAAATAGGGTTAAACCGAAAAATGCACCGTGCTCAAATCTATAGAAAAAGCAATAAGTTCTACCTCTAAGCAGGGCTGTGGGGAGAGGTGGTTTGCTTTTCGTCTCTTGGCCCTTTAAAATGGCACCGATTCACGCTCATATCATGATTCCGGGACATGCAAAGGCTCTGTCACAGTCAGCAGTGCCCAGTCTGCTGGTTCCCTTAAGCTTGACCCCCTGAAGAGGAAGTACTCGCTCTTGTCTTTCTGTCTTTTTCATTCCACGGCCCCACAGTCAGTTTCTGATAGTCATTCTGGGACTTGGTTTTGATGAGATATTTCGGGTCTTACTTAACCTGGGGTCCATAGTTCTCTTAGGGCCCATTGTTATGTGTTGTGTTGATGTTAGGTGCCATTGAGTTGGTTCCAACTCATAGTGGCCCTATAGGACAGAGTAGAACTGCCCCATAGGGTTTCCAAGGAGCAGCTGCTGGATTTGAAATGCCAACCTTTTGGTTAGCAGCTGAGCTCTTAACCACTATGACACCAGGGCTCCTGGGGTCCATTAGCCATCTGAAACTGTATGCAAAGTTTTATGTTTATACGTGAGGGAGGGTCTGTAATAGTTTTCATCAGATCTTCAAAGGGGTCCATGACTCTAAAAAGGTTATTAGTTTCAATACTTGATAATTTCTGATTGGAAATTAGTATTTCCTATTCTAAATGTCCTGATTCCAGGCCCCACACCCCCCTCAAGCTCTGGAAAATTATAATGGTATAATTCCACACTGTAACAAAACCTTTAAGGTTTCTTGGATTTCATTTTAACACGATAGTACATAATAGGGTTTAAAACAGTTTCCCTTCCTTTGGAAATATATTCCACTCTTTCACACAGGGGATTACTTTTTTTTTTTCACTTTTCACATAATTTAAGTGGGACCCTAGTGCCTTTGGTGAGTTCAAATTTCTCCAAAAAGTGAGCAGTGAACTCATTACATAGTGGTAAAATGGATAACATTAAAAAAAAAAAAATTCAAGAGCAGGAATGTGTCAGAAACTCTTTAGATAATACAACTCTGAATATCTACGAAAATCCCCTAAATGTTTAGATAATGTGAGTCAAAGAGCAGCCCATAAATGAATGACCCATATGACTGAGTTGGCACTGTCTTCTGTGGCTCAGTAATGAAACCTGGACAGATAATTCTTAAGACTTAGATGGAAGTGGGAGTGACAATTACTTATTTGTTCATGCTAAAGACCTCTCATTTTCTCTAAAAGTAATTAGTGTTTCCTATGTTCAAAGTTGAGGGCCAGGTTCCGAGGGGGGCAGAGCGGTACAAAGACAAGAAAGATATGGGTCCTGCTCTAAAGAGCATACAGTGTTGTAGGGAGACATAAGTAAAGGATGTAATACATGAGATCCACTCCTACCACCACCAGTTACCATTGAGTTGATTTTGATTCATGGAGACCCTGTTCAGTAGAACTGTCTTAAATAGGATTTTCAATGGCTAAATTTTTGGAAGTAGATCACCAGAACTTTCTTTCAAGGTGCCTCCTCTGGGTGGACTCGAACCACCAACCTTTTGGGTAGCAGAAAGTGCTAATCCTTTGTACTACCCAGGGACTCCAATACATGAGATAATGGGAAAATATCTTAGAGGTACAAAAAGTGTGCTATTAAAGTAAGGTAAAAGGAACACTGAAGTCTGCCTGGATCACCAAATCTTTGCAAAGGAGGGAGCATTTGATCTGAGTCTTTAAAACAAAATGAGATGCCCTTATGAGACAAGTTATTTTAGTAGAGGTGAAGGCAGAGAGTGAACAGTTTGGTAAAGGTAGAAGATGCTAGAGGATAAAAAATTAGAGACAGGATGGAGAGTAAGGTAAGGGCCAGACTTTGGAGACCTTGGAAATTGTGCTTAGAAATCTGGACTTTATTTCAACATAGTGGGAGTCATGGAAGCTTTTCTGAAGGGCAGGAGTGGCATAATTTGATCTGTGCTATAAGAAGGTAACTGTGGTTACAATAAAGTGGAGAGAGAATATCTTTTAAGAGATCCCCACAAAGTCAAGAAGAAAGATGATGAGGACTCAAACTTGGACTATGGCAGGGAGAAGAGAAAGGAAGGCCTGGAAGAGAGAAAGTGAAGAGGTAAATGTTTAGATTGGAGGTAGAGGAAGAGGGAGAAGTTGAGATGAGGCGCAGTTGGGAGAATGTTGGTTCTAATATGTACAGGGAAAAGAGGTATCAATGACGTGGTTTTAGAGAGGGAAGAATAGTGAATAATCCCTCTTGGAGACGTTAGCAAGGATTTGAATGGCAAAGATGGTATTTTAAGGCATTGGTAATTCTTTGAGGAAGTCAAAGTGGAGTATTACAGGTGTCAGTCAGAATCCAAAGAGTACACCAAATGAAAATAGAGGAATTAGAGGCAGTCATTGACTGGACTCCCCACCACCTCTCCTCCTCCTTTACACAAACCCCCATTTAAACATGTCAGTAATGCCTCCATTATGGTCCCCATTTCAGTGATGAGGGGACTGAGTATAGAGGATTGAATAACATGCCCTGATCAATAGTCCGTAAGTGGTGGAGCAAGAATTCAAACTCCTAGGGACACACCCTTAAGCACCAAGCATCTCCAGCTTTGGAAGTGTTGAGTAGTAAACTGAAGGAGAGAGATCTTTGAATATCTTGGTGAGAAATCAGGATTTAAGTTCAGGGATATTTTCTCTTTCTTCACTTTGGAATCTATTTCCCTTCCAGACAAAGCGATCCAGAGTGCCAGAGATACTCGATCAAAGATGACCCTAATGGACAATATGATTTAAGTGGCTAGAACATATATAATACTTTTTGCTTGCTTGTTTATTTATTTTTTAATAAGGTCATCCAACATTGCGTTAAGCATTGCTGTTGTTAGGTGCCATTGAGTTGGTTCCGACTTACAGCATTCTACGTATGAAAGAATGAAACACTGTCCGGTCCTGCACAATCCTCACAACCATGCTATGTTTGGGCCTATTGTTGCAGCCACTGTGTCAATTCATTTTGCTGAGGGTCTTCCTCTTTTTCACTGACCCTCTAACTTTACAAAACATGATGTCCTTCCTTCTCCAGAGACTGGTCCCTCCTGACAACGTGTCCAAAATACATGAGATTAAGTCTTGCAATCCTCACTTCTAAGGAGCATTCTGGCTGTACTTCTTCCAAGACAGATTTGTTTGTTCTTCTGGAAATCCCTAGCATATTTAAGATTCTTTGCCAACACTATAATTCAAAGGCATCAATTCTTCTTTGGTCTTCCTTATTTATTGTCCAGCTTTCGCATGCATATGAGGTGATTGAAAATACCATGGCTTGGGTCAGGTGCACTTTAGTCCTCGAACTAACCTCTTTGCTTTTTAAACTTTAAAGAGGTCTTTTGCAGCAGATTTGCCCAATGCTATACGTCATTTCATTTCTTGACTGCGGCTTCCGTGGTCACTGATTGAGGATCCAAGTAAAATGAAACCCTGGACAACTTCAATATTTCTCCATTTATCACGGTGTTGCTTATTGGTCCAGTTGTGAGGATTTTTGTTTTCTTTATGTTGAGGTGTAATCCATACTGAAGGCTGTAGTCTTCGATCTTCATCAGTAAGTGCTTCAAGCCCTCTTCACTTTCAGCAAGCAAGGCTGTGTCATCTGAATATCTCAGGTTGTTAATGAGTCTTCCTCCAATTTTGATGCAGCTTTCTTCTTCATATAGTCCAGCTTCTTGGGTTATTTGCTCAGCATACAGATTGAATAAGCATGGTGAAAGGATACAACCCTGAAGCACACCTTTCTTCACTTTAAACCATGCAGTATCCCCTTGTTCTGTTTGAACGACTGCCTCTTGGTCTATGTACAGGTTCCTCATGAGCACAATTAAGTGTTCTGGAATTCCCATCCTTCTCAATGTTATCCATAATTTGTTATGATCCACACGGTCAAATGCCTTTGCATAGTCAATAAAACACAGGTAAACATCTTTCTGGTATTCTCTGCTTTCAGCCAAGATCCATCTGACATCAGCGATGATATCCCTCATTCCACATCCTCTTCTGAATCCGGCTTGAATTTCTAGAAGTTCCCTGTGGATGTACTGCTGCAACTGCTTCTGAATTATCTTCAGCAAAATTTTACTTGAGTGTGATATTAATGATGTTGTTCGATAATTTCCACTTTCTGTTGGATCACCATTCTTTGGAATGGGCACAAATATGGATCTCTTCCAGTCGGTTGGCCAGATAGCTGTCTTTCAAATTTATTGGCATAGACAGTGTTTCCAACGTTGCGTCTGTTTGTCGGAACATCTCAATTGGTATTCCATCAATTCCTGGAGACTTGTTTATCGCCAATGCTTGCACTTCCTCCTTCAAGACCATCGGTTCCTGATCATATGATACCTCCTGCAATGGCTGAACTTCGACGAATTCTTTTTGGTACAGTGACTCTGTGTACTCCTTCCATCTTCTTTTGTTGCTTCCTGCATGACTCAATATTTTGCCCATAGAATCCTTCAATATTGTGACTCAAGGCTTGAATTATTTCTTCAGGTCTTTCAGCTTGAGAAATATTGAGTGTATTCTTCCCTTTGGGTTTCTAACTCTAGGTCTTTGCACATTTCATTATAATACTTCACTTTGTCTTCTCGAGTTCCCCTTTGAAATCTTCTGTTCAGCTCCTTTACTTCATCATTCCTTCCATTTGCTTTAGTTACTTTACATGCAATTAAATGTTAATGCATTTAGCATTAAACAATTATATTTCAAAAATAAAAAATCATGTTTTTTTACATAAATAATTTTTATAATAAAAGCTATTTTTCTTCCTTTCTCTGCCCTCCTCCAGATCCATGGAAATCACTTTAGCATCGTATAAGTATGTAACCTGACAAAAGGAGTCCCTGGGTGGTACAAATAGTTAACCTATTTGCAGCTAACTAAAAGGCTGGTGATTTGAGTCTACCCAGAGGCACCTTGGAAAAAAGTCCTGGCCATCTACTTCTGAAAAGTCAGCCATTGAAGACCCTATGGAGCACAGTTCTACTCCGACACACAGCAGGGTCACCATGAGTCAGAATCGACTCCAGGTCAACTGATGTTTAACCAGACCATATGACTCTCTGATCGTGCCACTTCCCAGGACACTAGAATCCTCTGGGTCCTTCATTTTGAGGATTCAAGTTATAATTTAAATGCACAAATAAAATGCATTATCAGCTTCAGCTCTCTCTCCACAGAGGTGCTTTTCCACTTGGATTAGTAGCTGGAGAGACCTGGAGTTACAGGGACAAGAGACAAGCCCCTACCTGAGTGCGTGGTTTCTTGCCAAGCTTGGCTGACGCTCTTGCAGCATTTCAAAAATGTTTGGCTGGCGCAGAAATGCCACTATCTTGTCATTATATGCTGAAACAGACAAAAGGGCAGAGTTGTGGTTGAGTCTGCAGCCCAGAGATAATTTATCTGATGACTGGAAAATGGTTGCTTGACATGATATCAGGATTAACGTTGGAGTTTGAAAGGCAGGTAGCATATTCATCAAAAAAAAAAATGTAAGCTGTTGAGGTTTTTCTTCTTCATGTGACATAATAGTAGTATTATTTTTAAAAGATCACACTAAAAGTGAACTAGATCTAAGTTAATCATTCTTAATATCCTGGCACTTAACTGGATGTTAACTCATCCCTGGGCGAACAGATGAAGGAGAGTAAAATGGCTCTCCAGGGTGGAGGAGAATCCTCTCTTCCTTCTAACTTCTCCTGGTCATTGTGCCATAGTTCTTACGACAACAGATTCTGAGTTCAAAGAAATCTTTTTCTGAGCACTCTACACTGGCGACCCATGGCCATGAGTTAATTTCCCAGTAGTGATAATGGAAATACCAGAATCCATTTAGACCCTCTCACCTCATTTCCCTTGATACTGGTGGCACGTGTTTTTGGAAAGAGGTATACAGTTAGGGTAAGGGGTGAAGACTCTGAGAACTCTTTTCCGTAAATATGTGGAAAGGAGAAGTACAAATTAAAATCTGCTGCTAACAACAATGAAATCCATCACCTCATCTGAACGATGCCCTCTTGTACTGAGGTAACAAATCACTGAATGGAATAAAGAAAAAGGGGTATTAGGGTTGGGAAGAGAATACAGAAGAGAGAGAAAGGGGAAGAGAGGAGGACAAAGTGAACAGGAAGGAAAAAAAGAAAAGGGGCAAACGGGAGGATGAGAGCAAAGGGTAGGAGAAGTAGACAGTACCGTAAAAGAGAAGAAAGAAAACACAGAATCTTGAGTATTAAAGGATTCATGATAAGAAAAACAAGTCTAAGTGTTGGTTAGCCAGGGGTGCAAAGAAGTATGATACATACCCAGTGGCAATGACTCATGTTGATGTTGGCTTCGAATAGCAGCTACTAGGCTGTGTCCTGGCCGGGCCAGTAAAGAGGCTCCTCTATTTCTAGAGACTTCAGAGGCCTAATTTCAAAATAAAAGTGAAGCATTGGAAATCTGCCATCAGTTTAATATGATCTTTTGATACCAATTTTTCAACATGAGGGGCAAAAAGACCTTGACATCTCCTAAGTCGAAAAACTAATAAAGTTACAATCCCCAAAGTGATGCTAAATAAGCAAGTTAAAAAAAAAAAAAAAAAAAAGACTAAGTAGAGTGGTTTATGTGACACATTATGGTTTTTAGGAAAGTGATTGTGCCAAAAGTCATCAATGTTAATCAACTTCATGATATTTAAAAGACTAAGAAAACATTTCTCTTATAAATGTTAAAGAGAGAATTCTAGGTAAATTATTATTAGTAAAAGTAGGCTTACTACCTTCCTTTCCAAGAAGTAGCATTGAACTTCAATAGTGAATGTGGAAGGGATCTGCTATTTTAGATGGTATTTATTAAACTCAAATGGCCATTCTTTGCTGAGGTACCTACTATTCCATCCACTATACTGGCAGCTCTTCACACAGCATCTCATATCCTCAAAACAGTTCTGCAAGATAAGCATTATTAACCCCAGTTTCAAAATGGGGAATCTGAGGATCAGAGAAGTTGATTGAGTAAGTTGTTCCAAAATTTTCAGCTCTGCGATAGAGAGTCAGGATTCTAACTGATACTTGACTGCAAAACATGCTCTCTCGTGCTATTGGCCTGTATTCAATATCTTGGTTTCGGTTGAGCATTTTGACAAAACTTCATGGGATAAATACCTTGCTTCGCTCAAAAGTGATATTTATGAAGATTAACTTTAAGCTCATTTAATTTGATTTTTAATTTGAATAAATCCCGTAAGTTCTAGAGTACGACTATGAACTTTCTACCTTGACTCCATCTACATTTTGCTCCTTAAGGTCCATGAAGGGTAAGCTTTTAAAACCTAGGTACAAGTTGCTTTCCACATTATAGTACATTCACCAGATATATGCGGTTTAGTGTCATTCTGTGACATTTGGCAAAGTATGCTTAAATAGGCTTTAAAACTATTTAAACATTTTGAAGATAACTTTGTAAAGATACCTATAAAAAGCTCAAACATGCAGACACAAAAAGAAAGAAAACCCTCCCTGTGAAAGCAGTATGAAATTCACTCATACATAATTCAGGAGAAGTGATGAGAATCTATGCTGCAAAGTCTAGAAAGGTCAAATCAATCCCAAATGGTGACTTTAAAGACTAGGCCACATGTGGTATTGCTGATGACAATGTAGGATGGCGTACTTAGGGCTTCCTAATTAAAGACAAGGTAATTGCTGGTTTTCTTTCTGGGTCCTACTTCCATACTCCACACAGACAAGAATAACAACCTTTGTTTGCAGAGATGTGCTACCAATTCCCTATCTGCATGTGGCAGTCTTTGAGCTGCTTTTCTGGAAGAAGGGACTCAAATCCATCCCGTCTCTCCTAGTCCTTCTCATTGTCCATCGCTCACTTGAAGGACAAGGGAACAGATTCTCTGCCAATGAGACTGGCCTTGTCATTTTGATGCCATTAACACTCAGCTCTGCCAGGCTGATATAGCCAGATACAAAGACTTAGAAGCCGGTATTTATGCAGCATGATCTCCCAGTCTCAACGAAATATTTATAGTGCAAAAACGATGAAAGAAAGGTTTGCCGATGATTAGACTACCCAGTACTGAGTCCCTAAGTTTCTCCCTTTTTTCCATACATGAACAAATACGCAAAGCCTTTCGGGGACTGAAACAAGATGGCTATGGGAGAAAATGCTTCTCCTTCCCTTGGAGGGAATTATGTCAGTCTGCCTTAATGTGCGTTTAAAATATGTTTAATGCTACACAGACAAGATTCTCCAAGACCACTCAACTGAAGATTATCTAAGGGATGAGCTACAAAGAGAAATTGGGAAAGCGGATAGATCTGGTAACTCAACTTGGAGAGGGCTTGGCTGTGCACTGAACTCAGATATGTTCAGTGTCTCACTCCGGGCAAAGGTGCCTAATTGTTGGTGGATGGTCCCAGAATGAAGAGGACTTTGAAACAGGAGGAGGCTCACCTCTATTCCTAGCTGTCACAGGTATCTGGTATAGCAGGTGCACTCTAGGGAAAGATGGTGCCTACTACCGAGGTCACCTGTGCACTGGCAAAACTAAGCCAGGTTGAAAGACTTCAGAAACTAGCTGAAGTCCAGGTACCCCACACGGAGATGACTCACTGATGAATCAGCTTGAGGCAAGCTATGAGTGTGGTAGAGCAAACAACACAGGGAAATGGAGGACATGAGGAGTCCCTGAGCCACAGAAACATCTGTTGGGGGGAAAGGAGGTGATTGCACAGTTGACACTAGATGGCCTACAAACTAGAGCTCAGAGGCCGGGAGGGTTAGACAGAAATGTCCTCTCCACCGAGGTGCCCTAGAGTGTACGGGGAAGAAGACAATTTCAGGCAGGGCTGGAGGGGATTCTGAGATTCAAAGCCTGGGCGAGAATTTAGTATGCACTGAGGGTTCTTCTAGACTTCAAGCGGTGTCAAATGATCCATTCTGAGGTTGATGTCTAATATAACTGAGTGACTGATGTGGATTTCACTGATAACATTGCTTTTCTAAACCAAAGAAATCAAACCTTTTACTGTCCAGTCAATTCTGACTCATGGCCACCCCATGTATTACAGAGTAGAACTGTGCTCCATAGGGTTTTCAATGGCTATAATCTTATGGAAGCAGATTGCCAGGCCCTTCTTCTGTGGGCTTGCTGGGCGGGTTCCAATCTCCAACCTTTGGTTAGTAGCCGACAGCTAACTGCTTGCACCACCCAGGTACCTAACATTGCTTTTGTAATGACTGACAATGCCTAGAAGAATGAAAGTTCCATTTAAAACCCAAATTACCATGACTCATTGAATTCCTTGGCATTTACTTGATCGTTTTTCCTTACTGAGTTTCTCAGGTGCGTGCATGTATACGTGCATATATGTGTGTTTTCTCCCAGTGGCCTGCCTCTCCCTGGACACACGAAGACCAGTCTTCCTTGCCTGGGTAGAACCTAATGTTCAGTAGACTATTTTCAGGGTTCTTTTTTTCTTTTGACGTTGATAGCTTTAATCAAAATTGTAAATGTGAAAACTTCAAACATTCAGCTCTCTAGACAAAACAAAATAGATATACCCAGAAAATAGGTTTTGGGAACTGGTAAACAAGTTTCTCTTCTGCATAGCAATTTGGAAATGCAAACTGGTGGGTTTTTTTTTTTTTCAAAAGCTGTGATTGAAAATTGTAAGTTTTAGATTGCATTTGGGTTAATGATCAGCTAATGCTCTCCCTGAAAACGCGGGGGACCTGATGGTAAACAAACTAGCAAGAACAGAGGAAAGGCCCAAATGGTGAATTTATATAATCTTTACATCCCTTTTGGTTTCTTCTAAAATTAGATCACATACAAAGTTTTCAGAATTATCTTGAGGAAATAAAAGAAGACAGATCTATGTCTGAGTTGTTTAACTTGTCTATAACAGTAAAAAATGGGCAACAAGCACAATGTACAAAAAAAGGTTTGAGTTAAATTATGATGAATTCATATGATAAAATAGGAGAATTCTAATGGCGTGAGAACTGTCCATGAGGTAACGTGATTGTAAAATAGGACGCAGAACCACAAACACGATCCCTATGTTTATTTCTCTGGGTATCAGGGAGTGTCTCCAGGTACGGGATTATGATTTTAAGTTCTCTCCCACTCATTATGTATTGTTGATAATTAAAAAGTTATCTTCAAGTGCGTCAGACTTTTACAAACTTCCGACCAAACCTGCAGTCAAGTCTAGGTTACAAGAACTCAAGAGGTAAATTACCAAATTTAAGAAGCAATGCAGAAATGACTCTCCCAAAAGGCAAGCATCCTGAATGAGGACACTTCCATGTCATCAGAGCCAATGGAATGACGTTTGCCATCAAAGAAGCTGGCTGCACAGAATGACTAAGAGTGACTTCTGCCTTTAAAGTGAAAAGTAAGTTTCTTTTTCCCACTAAACTCTCAACCTTTCCTGAAGTAATCATTGTTAAGATTTTTTGTGTGCGCCCTTCTAGAAATTTTCTACGACTATTCATTTTCTAACCTGACCAAGATAAATGGTAAAAGAAATGAAAATTATGTGTTCTGCTTATCCTTCCTTACTACCAAAAAACCCAAATCCCTGCTGATCTCTTAACCACTGTAGAGAAACTTCTTTTAATTCTGTCCTTGAGGGCAATTTATAAAAAAATCAACGGCTGAGCAAAGCAACACTCAAGAGAACGGCTCATGAAGGTGTAAATAAAATATTGATTCCTAAGGTTGTGGCCTAAGAAACGTCTAATTCCCCATTGCCCGTGATATATGAAACAGAAAACTCATGGATTATGGAAATAATTCACCAATTATTCCTGCGTTTCCTATTTCTATCTGTGTAACTGTCATTTCTAACTGGCTATCCTGCTGTTTTCACACCCATTATTAATTCATCTCAAGAGACTTGTCTTCTTCCCCACCGGGCTTTCCTGCTCATTTTACCTGTGGGTTGTTAATGGGACTAGGATTCTCTTGGTTACAAGTACTGCAAACTTGGAATCAAGCCTCACAGACTCTGAGAATCACAGCACTGAAGTAGACCTTGTCTCCATTTGCAGATGAGGAAACTGAGGGCTCCAGAAGGAAAGGAAGACACAGTAATACACAGCCCCTCTGTGGGAAGAGTCCCTGGTGGTGCAAACCGTTAACGCGCTCTGCTGCTAACCGAAAGGTTGGGAAGGTTGGAAGTTCCAGTCCACCCAGAGGCACCTCTGAAGAAGGCCTGGTGATCTACTTACGAAAAAACCTGCCACTGAAAACCCCGTGGAGTACAGATCTACTCCGACACACATGAACGCCCGTGTGACCGAGGTTCTTATTTAAGTTCAGTTTACTTGACTGTAAAATATGACTCTTAACTGGGGCAGTACTACCGGGTGTTCGGGAATCTCTGGGGCTTTTGTTGTTGTCAACATGGCAATGACTGGTGAGGTGGGTGCACTGCGGACACTATTGGATGGGGCCAGAAAAGCTAAAGGTCCTGCAGTGGAATGGGACAATTCCACACATTCAAAAATTGTCCTGCCCAAAAGGCCATGGCGTAGTGGTTAAAGCACTCAGCTGCTAACCCGAAGGTTGGCAGTTTGAACCCACCAGCTGCTCTGTGGGAGAAAGATGTGGCAGTCTGCTTGCGTAAAGATTACAGCCTTAGAAACCCTATGGGACAGATCTGTTTTGTCCTATAGGATCTCTATGAGTAAGAATAGACTCAATTAGCATTTTTTTTGAAAAGGCCAATAGTCTTCCTCTGCTGAGAAATAAAGAGCAAAATGATCTCTAAAGACCATTTTTACACAAAAAATCATCATATTACTTCTCTCAGATTCATTCAGTGGGTTCATAAAAAAGTCTCAACTCTTCCATGTGGCATTCAATGCTCTCCAGAAAACCAAGACAGAGCAAATGGGGACTTACTATTCTGGCCATACTGAACCATTGGTTGGCTCTCCATGAACCTTTCTCAATCCTATTTCTGTACTTTGCTTATGCTGTGCTTTTGGGGATTGCTCTTCCTCCTTTGTCCCTAGCCAGATTCTACCTATTTTCATCTAGCTCAGGAACTTTCTTTTTAAGATGGCTTTCCTTGGTCTCTTTTGAACTCCTAGAGCACTCGTCCTAACCTCTCTCTTGGCACTCAATCATGTTCGGATTTCTCTTGTTACTTACCTAGGTGTGTATTTTTGGCCTGGCAGAGATCATGTCTCATATTTCTTTGCATTCCACAGTGCTCACAGCAGGCCATGCCCTTAATCAATGTTGACCATAATCTCACCACAGCAAACACAACTAGCATTTCTCACCGCCACCTCTCCTCTATTTTTACACTGGGGTCCTCTGTCTCCCTCATTCCTGAGGTGGTGCTCTTGCAGTAGGAGGGACCAGATATTTGTTTTCTTAGAGGCTGGGTCTTTGTTTTCACTGGTAAGTTGCCTTGGAGTCAGATCTCCTCCGCCTCCCAGCCTCTCTCGGTATTGCTTTCCTTGTTTCACCTTGTGAAAGCTTTGGCCTCACCAAAGCTAACAGTAGAGAGGGGTTGGGCAGTCATACGGGAGGAGTTTGAATACCTGAAGAACAGAGTCAGTTGGCAGGTGGATGTGCTAGGAGGTATCAGCGAGGAGCCATACGGATGGCTGATGTACACTAATGCCTTTTCATTGTCATGTGTTAGAGTCAGTGAGCTCTTGGCGGATGCAGATGGCATTTGTCCATAATGTTGATATTCAATATATAGCGAAACCTGTGAGAGCCAGAACTCGACGGGACCACCTTGTTTTTCTGGGCCTTGCAAGTTTTCTGCCTTTGGCAGGGTGGAGTTCACCACTTTTCTGTTACTCTCTATTAGTGGAAAATATTTGAGTTTTCCTTGTCTGATGGCCTTCTGCCTTACACGGGTTCCGGCTTTTGCAGGTTTTACGTAACTGTATTTAGCTTATTTGATAATATTAACCAAATATTTCAGAACAGGTAATGCAATTGCTACCCATGATCTCAATCTTGTTCTTTCAATTAGAAGTGTTTTTAATATTTATGCTTTCAGGCCAATTTCTCAAAATTGTAAGAGTTCAGTATCTTTAGAAGGTTTGACTGACTTTAGGTAATTAGTGTTTTTATTTTATTGACAGCAAATCTGCCTGCAGCACTGAGGTTCTTTGACCATATGGAATTACTCTGTATTAATGCTGAAATCACCTTAATAATATTAAAGATCTTGGATATGTTTAAGTTAAAATGCTGTATTTCAGAGTTTTGAATTTCTCTACTTTCATCTTAAGACAATGGATTTTGTTCTTTCTGAAGTGTTATAAAAATGTAACAGAGAGGGGACTCTGAGGGTTGAGCTGGGAAGTTGGGGTGTTGTTTTTGGTAGTTTATGGATATGACCGTGGGTGACTGACATCTAGAGAGTCCTTACACCTAAATAATGCTAGATTACACGTGCTCACTTTAGGTACGTGCAGAAAGAAGGATTTAACTTGCTTTCAGCATGTCATAATACAGTGATACCTAAAACGACCTCTGAGAGAAAAACTCATTTTATCATATTGGCATTAAACCATGAGTGCCCTTGGTTGGGAGTAGTTACGTGTCTCAGGTTATAGAGAGCATTACTCCTCAAAAAATGGTCAAGAAATTCATTTGTATGCTGTGCTTTGTTTATAATTGGTACAGATGCTTCAACCACAGGCTCCTCTCTTGAGACGTATGCTTTCTGTCAGGAGGAGGTCACGGTCAGGTGTATTGTCATTGTCACAGTTTCTCCTGAGACGTCCACTAAGGCTCCCTGTGGGGACCATATATATATAGATGCCTTTTTTTTTTCTCCTCCTCTACTTATTTAGTTTTTTACCTCATTGTAACCCTATTCTACACACTGTTTTTTTTTGGAAATTATTCTCTGGGCTCACATCTCCTGAAGTCCTGGTGGCACCCATGAAAAGAAGGTACAGATACTTGGGAATTGTCAGTTAGGATATTCGAACGGACTTGTTAATAATATTGTCAGGAACTGATCAGAAGTGGAAAAGAGCTGTATTTTGAGTTTTGGTCTGAGAAAGGAGGGCAGGAAAGAGCATGGGATGTAGAGACGGTCGTTCAGAAAGGCAGTGAAAGTGATGGTAGGAAAGACTGCAGCCATGATGCCCCAGCAGAAGGTAACCATGGGTGGCGAAGAACATGTGAAACCAGGGAAGAGGACCTGGGGATGCAAATAGAGCATTCACGTAGCCCTGCTGATTTGCCCCAGATTTTAGCCTACGTGTACTTTATTGAAGTCTCCAGGATCTTACAGAGAGGTAGACGTTTGGAGTCAGTCATACACTGCATTGCAGTTCCATGGTCTTGTAAGAATTCACATGTGCCCTTTAGGCTTTAGGAAGCACAGTGTCAGCCATAAGCATGGGGATCTACTGACATTGCATCTTCAGTTTCCTTTAAACTAGACAGATTTTTAGTAGCGGTGATTGTGTTGAAAAAAAGGGAAGAAAGAAGGAAGGTAATATGAAGATAGGGTTAGGGAGGTAATTGGGTATCCCAGGGACTGTCATTCATTCTTCCACACAGAGCAGTATCTAATGGCTTATTCCCTTGATAAGCAGGCAGCCCCAGAGCCCAGCCACCAAGAAACAGTTCTGGTCTTACTAGGAGAGGAAGCAACTGGGCCGCCCTATGAGCAGGTAGCAGTGGTAGGAGTGGGAAGGGGTTATTACCTCTCCAGCACTGTAACTTCGGAGCCTCTGGAGGTGCTGTCGATGGGGCAGATGATTGGGAAGACGACCATTCTGAAGAGGGATTCGGGGGTCAATGAAAGTGGTAGCTCGACTGTTGTGGTCCACGAAAAAAGACTGCAGAAAAAGGCACACTGCATGAGAGCGAGTTCAAACGAACTCAGTAACATAAGGGAGTGCTATGAGCTCTGTTATCTTGTTTATTTCTCTTCCTGCTCCCCCCACCCTCATCTACTCAAAACTCATCTAGCTAGACGGGGGACTGGGGCACTGTCCTTCTATTTGCTTAGCAGTTAAATGAAGCAGTATCAGTCACTGACAAAAACACTTTACACTGTTTGTGTGGCTTATAAAGTAGTGATTACAATACTTTAGTCAACACGGAACACCAAGGAAATAAAGCCTTTGATGGAGTATAGTAATAACCAAAAAAAAAAAAACCCAAACTCGTTGCCATTGAGTCAATTCTGACTCATAGTTATTAATAATTTGTAGACCATTTCATGCAGTTTTAAGATAAATTGGCTTTTCTTGATTACAGAATTAGTACATTCTCACTGAGAAAAATTTTCAAAGGATAAATATAAATAGGAAGAAGATAACCATAATTACCATAAATATCACAACCTAAAGATAATCACTAAAATATTTTGGTGAATTTCTTTCTCATCTTTTCTTTCACTATATATACATACAGATATATACATATTTTCCCCCACAACAGAATCTACAGTTTTATAATAAGATATTTTCACTTATTATTTTATGAATATTTCCTTAATTTAGTAAGTGCTTTATTAACACAGAATTTTAATGAATGTATGGTATTCAGTTTGGATAGATGTATGATCATTAATTTCAGTACTATTATTGGACATTTTGGACTTTTTATTGCTTTAAAATAATGCTTCAATAAACACTCTTGTACATAAATTTTTGTGGCATGTCTGATTATTGTATATACTAAAATACATGACAAAAGTTATTCTTTAAATCTAAAAACAAACAAACATAAAAAGCAGTTGCCCTTGAGTCTATTCCGACTCATGGTGACCCTACTGCGTGTGTTAAGAGTAGAACTGTGTTCCACTGAGTTTTCAACGGCTGGTTTTTCAGAAGCAGATCGCTAGGCCTTTCCTCTGAGTTGCCTCTGGGTGGACTTGAACCTCCAACCTTTCGGTTAGCAGCTGGGTGCTTAACCGTTTTTGAGCCACCAGGTACTTCATGAATTGGAATCAACTTGACAGCAACTGGTTTTCCATTAAGTCAAAATTATATTCTTTAAATCCTGACTTATCTTGGCTATTTATTCTGTCAAACTGATGACTAGAAACACATTGACCTACTATGATTGCATGTCTTCCATCTCCTTTCGTGTTTCTGTTTGATTTCTCAATATATAATGTGATATGGTGTTACTTGGCTCATAAGGCGTATGATTATCATATCTTTATTTTAATTGTGGCATTGGTTAGTATAAAATCTTTCTTTGACCCCATTTCATGCTTCTGGATATGAACCCTCCTGTGTATGATACTGATACCCCACCGCTGATTTTTCTGTTATTTTCAGACTGTACTAATATTATCCTTTTATTTTTAAACTTTCTGGATCATATCTTAGGTATGTCTTTTTATAAACTGGATCTGTTTGTTAACCAAATCTGAAAGTGTTTTCCTTTTGATATGCAGGTATATCCTATTTCTACCTATTGCCATAACTGTTATGTTTGGCTTTACTCCTCTTACCTTGTTTGTATCATTTCTATTTTCTTTGTATCCCTCTGGATTTTTTTTTTTTTTGTTGTTGTTATACAAACTTTATTTTGTTTGATTTGATCTTTTATAGAAATTTGAAAGAGAAAAGTCCTGTTTCAAATGATGTAAGTGGTTGCCCTTTAAGTTTGTCAGATAACTATAGTAAGCCTCTGTTTTTCAAACGATCTAATTTCACTCCCCTTACGACTGAAGGGCACACAACAACAGCACTTAACTCAGAATTTAGCACAACGTTCTTTCCCGTTTGCTTTCTCTTTTCCTGCTTCCTCGTGTTTTTCGGTCTAGTCTGGGTGTATTGATACTGATTATTATCATACAATCATTTTATTTTTATTACACATATTTTT
>NW_004444050.1:5937404-5943884 GCF_000243295.1 Trichechus manatus latirostris | reverse complement strand
ACAAATAGTTTCTCATGAAACAGAAGTATACATGTTGTTTTATAACATTGGTTAACAACCCCACAACATATCAACCCTCTAACTTCTCAACCTCTTTTTTTTTTTTTGGTGAAAATACACATAGCCAAAGATACACCATTGCAAAAATATCTACATGCACAGTTCAGTGACATTGACTACGCTCTTCGAATTGTTCTGTTATTCTCTGGAATTCTAGTTTTGCCTCTTTTGTGATCCATCTGGAGAAAGGCTTTTGGTGTTTTTTCAGGATAGGTAGAAGAGTGCGGTAGGCTCTTAAATCTTGCACACGAAATTTTTTTTCTAGTATCGTTACACAAGAACAACAATTCACCTGGATACAGACTTAGTCGGCTACAGCCTTTTTTCATCAATAGCCTGTAATTGTTGCTCTATGGATTTCTATAGATTAGTTTTAGGGATGGAAATTTTGAAGCTTGTCTGATTTTATTCTTTTATAAGTAACTTCCATAATATCATGCCTGCATAGTGATATGATTTTTTTATCTCTATTAAAAAAAATTCCAGAATATGTGTAGATATAATTTATTTTCTTTAATTTTACTGTAATTTAGTGACCACATTTAATCTGCCCACTTGAATAATTTGTTTTACATCAGCAAAATTTTATTTGTAACATTTAATTAGTATTAATTTAATTAATTAAATTAATATCTATATTTAATATTTAATTATTGCTGCTGTATTTATAATTCTGGTTTATTCTTTAGGAACATCTATAAGTCATTCAGGGAGCCCTGGTGGTGCAGTGGTTAAAGCACTCGGCCAGTAACAAAAAGGTTGGCGGTTGAACTCACCAGCTGCTCCACAGGAGAAAGATGTGGCAGTCTGCTTCTGTAAAGATTATAGCCTTGGAAGCCCTATGAGGCAGATCTACTTTGTCCCATAGGATCAATATCAGTCCAAATCGACTCGACGGCAAAGGATTTAGTTTTTGGTATATGAGTAATCCATTCAACAGATATTTTTTGAGTGTCAACTATTTGCCAGGCACTATTCTAGGCCCTTGGGGTTTCATCAGTGAGCAAAACGAAGATCCCTGCTCTCAAGAAGCTTAAAATTCTGCAGGGAGAAACAGATGATACACAGTAAACATAATAAATATGTAAACTATGGCATATAGTGGAGCACATGGATCTGGGATCTGGATTATGCGTGGGAAAGAGAGGCTGGGGAAGGTTTTGGTATTAACTTGGGTGGTTAGGGTAGGCCCCACTGAGAAAGTGAGATAATTTTTTTTTTTTAATAATATTTTCTTTTTTTTAGTTTCCAATCCTTAAGGCTCTTTCTTTTTTAAATTGTGCTTTAGGTGAAAGTTTACAGAGCAAATTAGTTCCTCATTAAACAATTAATACACATACAGTTTTGTGACATTGGTTGCCAATCCCAAGATGTGTCAACACTCTCGCCTCCTCGACTTTGGGCTTCCCATTTCCATTCGTACAACTCTCCTGTCCCCTCCTGCCTTCTCATCCTTGCCCCTGGGCTGGTGTGCCCGTCTAGTCTTGTATACACGGTTGAATTTACGTGCAGCATTGTTTTATGTGTATTATTGTATGTTTTATGGGCCTGTCTAATCTTTGGGTGAAAGGTGAACCTCAGGAGTGACTTCAGTACTGAGTTAAAAGGGTGTCCGAGGGGGCCATACTCTTGAGGTTTCTTCACTTTCTGTCAGACTAGTGAGTCTGGTCTTTTTTTTTTTTTGTGAGTTTGAATTTTGTCCTACATTTTTCTCCTGCTCTGTCCAGGACCCTTAGTTATGATACCTGTCAGAGCAGTCAGTGGTGGTAGCCAGGCACCATGTAGTTGTGCTAGACTCAGTCTGGTGGAGGCTGTGGTAGTTGTGGTCCATTAGTCTTTTGGACTAATCTTTCCCTTATGTCTTTGGTTTTCTTCATTCTCCCTTGCTCCAGGCAGGGTGGGACAAGTAGATGTATCTTAGACAGCTGCTCACAAGCTTTTAAGGCCCCAGACACTACTCGCCAAAGTAGGATTTAGAACATTTTCTTTATAAACTATATTATGCCAATTAAGCTCGCTGTCCCCTGAGACTATGGTCCCCAGCCCTCAACTAGTAGGGGATGTGTTTATGTGTTTATGAAGCTTCTATGACTTTGCCTTGGTCAGGTTGTACTGATTTCCCCAGTACTATGTACTGTCTTACCCTTCACCAGTTACCACTTATCTACTGTCTAGTTAGTGTTTTAATAATATTGTATTGTGTTTTTGGTGTGTGTTTACACAGCAGATTAGGTTCCTATTTAACAACTTCTACAGAAATAGTTCAGTGATATTGCTTATATTTTTCACAATGTGTCAATGGTCTCATTAATTTCATTCTGGTTGTTGCATTTCTAGTAATCAAGTTTTCCTGCTCCCTTACATTTCTCATCTTTTCTTACCATTTGGTCTTACCTAGATGATCTTTTAAAGGAGTGCAGTACTCATGGATTATAGTCTCTCTTTTATGGTCCACTCTGTTATTTAGCCAAAAGGTAACCTCAGGGGCTAGTTTCGGTTTCAAGGTTTAAAGAGTATCTCAGGGAAAAGTCTCAGGAAGTCCTCTGGTCTAACCTGGTCCAATAAGTCTGGACTTTTTAAGCATTTGAGTCCTGTTCCACACTTTTCTCCCATTCTATCAGGATCCATCTATTTTGGCCCTGATCAGAATGGTAGGTGGTGATAGCTGGGCACCGTCTAGTTCTTCTGCTCTCAGGGTAGGTAGGCCTTGATTCATGTAGACTATTAGTCCTGTGGAAACCCTGGTGGTGGGGTGGTTAAAAGTTCAGCTGCTAACCAAAAGGTTGGCAGTTTGAATCCACCAGGTGCTCCTTGGAAACCCTATGAGGGTAGTTCTATGAGTCGGAATGGACTTGATGGCAATGGGTTTAGTTTTGGTTTTTTATTAGTCCTCTAGATTAATTTCTCCTCTGAGTCTTTGGTTTCCTTCTTTCTCTTTTTCTCCAGAGGAGTAGAAACCTGTAGTTGTATCTTAGATGGCCACTTGGAAGCTTTTAAAATCCCAGACACTACTCACCAAACTAGGATGTAGAACATAAACTTTATGAACTACAGTATGCCAGTTGACTGAGTTGTTCTATGAAACTATGGTCCTAAGCCTTCAAAATCAGACCAAGCTGGGGAAGTGTCTGGTTATGTCTAAGAAGTATCTGTAACTGTGTCCCCATGAGGTTTATTATTTATATTAACATATATGCATGCATACACATAACTGTTTATATATATACACATACAGATACATCTATATCTGTATACATATGTACACACACACACACACACCCATACACACATATGCATATACATATATACATATGTAACCACACACAGAGATAAATTTTTTCTTTTTTTTGCTTTTGCATCTTTTTTGCCTTCTTCACTAATTGAAATTTGATCCCTTCCCTCTGCTTTGGGAGCCATTTCCACGTTCATATCCAATATCGTGATTTGATTTTATGTGGCATCAGTTTTGTTCTGCTCTGTTTTATCCCTTTGCTACTACATTTTGCTTTTTATTGCAAACTTACAACTTTTCAAAAATTTTTCTACCAGCTTTTTTAAATTTTAAATAATATTTTATTGTGTTTTAAGTGCAAGTTTACACAGGAAATTCAGTTCTCATTTAACAGTTACCATACTGGTGTAGTGGTTAAGAGTTTGGCTGCTAACCAAAGGGTAAGCAGTTTGAATCCACTAACTGCTCCTTGGAAACCATATGGGGCTGTCCTACTCTGTCCTATAGGGCCACTGTGAGTAGGAATCGACTCCAAGGCAATGGGTTATACAAATTGTTCAGAGACATTTGTTACATTTTTCATAATGTGTTAACATTCTCATTAATTCCGTTCTGGATGTTTTGCTTCCAGTAATCTAGTTTCCCTGCCCCCTTACCCTTTCATCTTTGCTTTAGGGTAATTGTTGACTATTTGGTCTCATATAGATGATTTTAAAAAATTTTATTTATTTTGTTGTTGTTGTTGAGAATATACACAGCAAAACATACACCAATTCAACAGTTTCTATGTATACTATTTAGTGACAATGGTTACATTTTTCTAGTTGTTCAAACATTCTCACCCTCTTTGTCTGAGTTGTTCCTCCCCCATTAACATAAATTCACTGCCCCCTAAGTTTCCTATCTAATCCTTTGAGTTGCTGTTGTCAATTTGATCCCATATAGACAGTTCTTAAAAGAGTATAATGCTCAAGGCAGACATTTTTTTTTTTTACTACTTAAGCTAAACTATTGTTTTGGTTTTAAGAAGAATTCAAGGGTTATTTTTGGTTTAAGGTTTAAAGATTATCTCAGGGCAATAGTTTCAGGGTTCATCCAAACTTCATGGAAGTTTGTTGTCCATGGGAATTTGACATTCTATTCTGTATTTTCCCCCTTTTGATCAGGATTCTTCTATGGAATTCTTTTTTTTTAGATGTTAAAGTAGTAATTAATTATTATTATTTTTTAATTGTTGGGTTTAAGTGAAAGTTTACAATTCAAGTTAGTCTCTCATACAAAAATTTATACATACATTGTTATGTGACCCTAACTGCTCACCCTATACTGTGACAGCACACTCCTCCTTTCTACCCCTGATTTCCCATGTGCATTCAACCAGCTCCTAACCCTCTCTGCCTTCTCATCTCACCTCCAGGCAGAAGCTGCCCATTTAGTCTCATGTATCTCCTTGAGCTAAGAAGCACACTCTTCATGAGTATCATTTTATGTCACACAGTCCAGTCTAATCTTTGTCTGAAGAGCTGGCCTCAGGAATTGTTTTAGTTCTGGGATGACAGAGAGTCCAGGGGCCATGCCTTCTGGGGTTCCTCCAGTCTCTGTCAGACCATTAAGTCTGGTATTCTTACTAGAATTTGAGTTCTGCACTCCACCCTTCCCTCACTCCTTCAGGGACTTTCTGTTGTGTTCCCTGTCAGGGCGGTAATTGGTGGTAGCTGAGCACCATCCAGTTCTTCTGGTCTCAGGCTAATGAAGTCTCTGGTCTATGTGGCCCTTTCTGTCTCTTGGGCTAATACTTTCCTTGTGTCTTTGGTGTTCTTCATTCTCCTCCACTCCAGGTGGTTGGGACCAATTGATGCATCTTAGATGGGTGCTTGCTAGCTTTAAGACCCCAGAAACCACTCACCAAAATAGGATGCAGAACACTTTCTTAATAAACTTTGTTATGCCAATTGACCTAGATGTCCCCTGAAACCATGGTCCCCAGACCCCCACCCCTGCTACTCTATCAAAGTGTTTGATTGTATTCAGGAAACTTCTTAGCTTTGGTTTGACTTCCCCTGTAGTGTATGCTTTCCTTCCCTTCCCTTCACCTAAGATAATTCTTGTCCACTATCTAGTTAGTGAATAACACTTACCCTCCCTCCCTTTGTAACCATCAAAGAATGTTTTCTTCTGTGTTTAAACCTTTTCTTGAGTTCTTATAATAGTGGTCTTATACAATATTTGTCCTTCTGTGACTGACTTTATTCACTCAGCATAATGCCCTCTGGATTCCTCCATGTTATAAGGTGTTTCATGGATTCATTGTTGTTCTTTATCGTTGCGTAGTATTCCATTGTGTGAATATACCATAATTTGTTTATCCACTCTTCTGTTGATAGGTACCTAGGTTGTTTCCATTTTTTTGCTATTGTGAACAGTACTGCAATGAACACGGGTGTGCATGTATCTATTCATGTAACAGCTCTTATTTCTCTAGGATATATTCCAAGGAGCTGGATAGCTGGATCGTATGGTACTTCTATTTCTAGCTTTTTAAGGAAGAGCCAAATCGATTTCCAAAGTGGTTGTACCATTTTACTTTCCAACCAACAGTGTATAAGTGTTCCAGTCTTTCCACAACCTCTCCAGCATTTATTATTTTGTGTTTTTTGGATTAACGTTAGCCTTGTTGGGTGAGATAATATCTCATTGTAGTTTTGATCTGCATTTCTCTAATGGCTAAAGATTGTGAGCATTTCTTCATGTGTCTGTTAGCTGCCTGAATATCTTCTTTGGCGAAGTGCCTGTTCATATCCTTTGCCCATTTTTTAATTGGGTTGTCTTTTTGTTGTTGAGGTTTTGCAGCATCTTGTAGGTTTTAGAGATTAGATGTTGATTAGATTTGTCATAGCCAATTTTTTTTCCCAGTCTGTAGGTCGTCTTTTGACTCTTTTGGTGAAGTCTTTTCATGAGCATAAGTGTTTGATATTTAGAAGCTCTCAGTTATCTAGTCTCTCTTCTGGTGCTTGTGAACTGTTAGTTAAGATTTGTATTGTGTTTATGCCGTGTATTAGGGCTCCTAGCGTTGTCCGTATTTTTTCTTCCATGATCTTTATTGTTTTCAATTTTATATTTAAGTCTTTGATCCATTTTGAGTTAGTTTTTGTGCATGGTGTGAGGTATGGGTCTTGTTTCAGTTTTTT
>NW_004444050.1:5917031-5931608 GCF_000243295.1 Trichechus manatus latirostris | reverse complement strand
CATAGATGTTTATTATGGTTATGTCTTCATGATGGATCGTCCCCTTAATCATTATATAGTGTCCTTCTTTGTCTTTTATGGTGGATTTTGATAGTACCAGGCTGTTTTGACTACCATGGTGGGATAATAGGTTCTAAAATCAGGTAGTGTGAGACCTCCCACTTTGCTCTTCTTCTTGAGTAATGCTTTACTTCCCCGGGGCCTCTTCCCTTTCTGTATGAAATTGGTGGTTTGTTTCTCCATCTCATTAAAAAATGCCAGTGGAATTTGGATCCAGATTGCATTGTATCTGTAGACCGCTTTGGGTAGAATAGATATTTTTACAATGTTGAGTCTTCCTATCCATAGGCAAGGTATGCTTTTCCACTTATGCAGGTCTCTTTTGGTTTCTTGCAGTAGTGTCTTGTAGTTTTCATCGTATAGGTCTTTTATGTCCCTGGTTAGATTTATTCGTAAGTATTTTATCTTCTTGGGGGCTATTGTAAATGGTATTGATTTGGTGATTTCCTGTTTGAAGGTCTCTGTTGGTGTAAAGGAATCCAACTGATTTTTGTATGTTTATCTTGTATCCTGATACTTTGCTGAAATCTTCTATTAGTTCCAATAGTTTTCTCGTGGATTCTTTGGGGTTTTCCTGTGTAAAAGATCACATCATCTGCAAATAGAGATACTTTTACTTCTTCCCTACCAATTTGGATGCCCTTTATTTCTTTTTCTAGCCTAATTGCTCTGGCTAGGACCTCCACACAATTTTTAATAAGAGTGGTGTTAAAGGGCATCCTTGTCTCGTTCCCATTCTCAAAGGGAATGCTTTCAAAGTCTCTCCATTTAGGATGATGTTGGCTGTTGGCTTTGTATAAATGCCCTTAATTATGTTGAGGAATTTCCCTTCTATTCCTATTTTATTAAGAGTTTTTATCATGAATGGGTGTTGGACTTTGTCAAATGCCTTTTCTGCATCGATTGATGAGATCATGTGGTTCTTGTCTTTTGTTTTATATATGTGATGGATAACACTGATTTTTTTTTAATGTTGAACCATCCACGCATACCTGATATAAATCCCACTTGATCATGGTGAATTATTTTGTGATATGTTGCTGAATTCGATTGGCTAGAATTCTGTTGAGGATTTTTGCATCAATGTTCGTGAGGGATATTGGTCTGTAATTTTCTTTTTGTGTGGTGTCTTTACCTGGCTTTGGTATCAGGGTTATGCTGGCTTCATAGAATGAGTTTGAGAGTATTCCATCCTTTTCCATGCTCTGAAATACCGTTAGTACTTCTACAGCATTCTTGATCAAAATGTTCAGTAATAGTAGCCAGGCACCGTCCAGTTCTTCTGGTCTCATGACAAAGGAGGCAGTTGTTCATGGAGGCAATTAGGCACAAATTCCACATCCTCCTATTCCTGACTCTCCTTCGTCCTCTGTTGTTCCAGGTGAATAGAGACCAACTGTTGTACCCTGAATGCTCGCTTGTGACCTTTTAAGACCCCAGGCACTATGCAACGGACTAGGAAGTAGAGCAGAAGCACTAAACATGTCATTAGACTGAATAACTGGGATATCCCATGAAGCCATGGCCCTAAATTTTCAAACCAAGAAATGAAATTCCATGAGGTTTTTGGTTGTACATAAGCAGCCTCAACAGCTACTTCTTTTTTTTTTTTTTTCCCCCATCTTTCTTATTTCTGCCTTCATCTCAGCTTATTTTCTGTTTGTGGCTTCTTCCTCTTGCTTGAAAGAAGTCATGTGTTCCTGTACCAGTTTTTGGATGATAAAACAAAGAAACCAACAAACAAAAAGAAGTTGCTGCTAAGTCGATTCCAACTCATGGTGAGCTCACGTGTGTCAGGGTAGAATTGTGCTCCACAGGGATTTCAGTGGCTGATTTTTTGGAAGTAGATTGCCAGGCCTTTCTTCTAGGCCCTTCTGGGCGGACTCAAACCTCCAACCTTTTAGTTAGCAGCCAAGTGTGTTAATCATTTATGCCACCCAGGAACTCCTTTTGGATGATAAGCAACTGTCTTTTAAAATTTTCTGAAGAAAATTATTCTATGAAATATGCTTTTTGTCTGATTTTTTTTCCCCAATCACGATTCTATTTCCGTCACATAGTAGTACCTCATCATTGCCTCTCCTTCTCGTTTTTGTTGTGATTGATTCATTCCTCAGTAGCGGACGGCTCAGTCTTGTGCCCTCCAGAAGACAGGAGTCATGGAGTGTCCATAGCCCCACCACCTGTCTGGGTAATTTCAGCTCCGACCTGAAGCCAGCTGTGAGGCCCACATACAGTCTCTCCTGAAGTCCAGCTCTCCAGCTGGGCCCTCTTTTTCTCAAAGTTTTAGTACAGCAGATGTCATTACGTTCTTCTCTTCAGACCTCTCAACATGTACAGCTCCCAGAGCTCTTGGTCTCTGTCCCCATTTGGGGTCGATGACTACATTCAAAGGCACAAAACATCTCTGCCCCAGCCCTCCGAATTCCTACCTCAGCACACACTAAAACTGAAAGTTGTCCTTTCTGAATGGAGAGACAAAGCAAGAAGCAGATAGGCCAGGGTGAGGGGCAAGAAGATGATGCTGGGATTCTGGAGCTCGCTCTGGCCAGCTATGAAGATGGCTTTTGCAAAGGGAGATATGGTCACACCACTTTTTAGTCAGTGGAGTTCCCAAATCCCAGAGGTGGGGTTTTCCTACACCCTAGGCTCCTGGGGGAGTACATTCTTTCCAGGTTAGAAGGTTGAGATTGTCTTAGTCTATTTCCAGTCTCAATGTGCTATGGCAATGAGGTCTCCTTTTTTCCTCTAGTTTTCATCCTGGATGTTTTTTGTGGGCATTTATTACAGCATTATGAGGAAGAATAGCAGATACTACTAATCTGCCGTCGTATTATCCTGATTCCTCACATAAACTTATTTACTATTTACATCTGATTATAAAATTGTGTAGGCAATGCAGACTTTATCATTGCTACTTTGTGGTAAACAAAGCGAGGCTCAGAGAGTAAGGTGACTTGCCCAAGGTTACATGTTCAGAATAAGATGGAGCAGTCCTAGTACATGTGTCCTACTCCTGTTTTTTTCCACTATCTTTAATTGTTCCTCTGTTTCCATCCTATGGAGTCCCTGGGTGGTGCAAATGGTTAGCATGCTTGCCTGCTAACAGAAAGTTTGGAGGTTTGAGTCTACTCCAAGGTACATCAGAAGAAAGTGCTGGTAATCTACTTCTGAAAGATCCGCCATTGAAAACCCTATGGAGTTCTGTTCTACTCTGACACACATGGGATTGCCGTGAGTTGGAATGTTCCTTGATTCAAAGAGGTGTCCTCTTGGCATCTTGGTTAAGCAATACATGTAAACATGGCGTCTCAGACCATGACACAAGTTAGGTGCTGCCCAGCTTTGAAAAGATGTTCTTTTACTTTCTATTCTAGCTCAGGCTGTATTTCCCACCTTAATATGTAGACCAAGGGTTTTATTAGCAAGTCCTTATAGTACAAGTCACTATCATTCTCCCTCTTTTTTTTTTTTAAATGAGGCAGTTGAAACCCAGTGCTGTAAAATGTCTTACTCATTGCCACATCCTCTCCCAGTAAATGAGAAGGTCCCAGGGGACAGATTCCAGCTAGTGTGTCTTTTCTACTATAAAACCATGCCCAGTTCATCCCCTACTACAGAGGTTTTGGTCATAGAAATGAATTTTACTAGCTGGCTTGTAATTGTCGACATATTTCTTTCCCACAAACTCCAGAGAGTTCAGGTCTGAGACACATGAAGGGGTTTATGGGAGAAGTGCTCATGGCTCCCAGAGAACAATGACGCCCCATCACCTCACTTTGGGGAGCTGACATACACAACTGTCACTTCGCGTGTTCACAACCACAGAAGAAAGAAGAGCTGTGCTAACACAACCTTCACATCCAGAGACCTTTCGGCTGGCAAAGCTTCCAATTCCTTTTACCATAAAAGAGGGAGGGATTCTCTCAACCACAGGTCATTAAAGATTAAACCAAAACCAAACTAGTTGCATTGAGTGGATTCCAACTCATGGTGGCCCCATGTGCTTCAGAGTAGAACTGTGCTCCACAGGGTTTTCAATGGCCGTGATCTTTTGGAAGTAGATCTCCAGGTGTTTCTTCTCTCAAGGCGCCTCTGGGTGGATGCAAACTACCAACCTTTAGGTTAGTAGCTGAGCGTTTAACTGTTTGCACCACCCAGGACTCCATAAAAGATTACACTGGGGCAATTCTTCAGTAAATTGTTTGGCCTGTCCTATAAATAGATCGATATGATTGATGATGATTAAGGAAAAAAACATTCTCACTTTTCCACATTCAGCTAGGTTTCTAAGGCTTTGCTTCGAAGACCCAGGTTAGGTTAAGCTCACTCAAACACAACATGCAAGCCTATAACATAGGCCAGATGGTTTTCATGAGAACTGAAGGCTTATTAGGGAAATCACAATCAGGAATCTAATGTCACCCCCATTTAACTAATAATATTATCCTCCGAGAGTTAGCTAAGCAGGCAAAATGACAGAAAGGTCATTGAACAGAATCTGGTGTCACGTTCCAAACCTAAATTAAAAAAGATGTAGAGCAGTTGTTCTCCACTGCGGAAGATTCTGCCCTCCCCCTCCTGCCACAGGACGTTTGGTGGCACAGTGGTTAAGAGCTTGGCTGCTAACCAAAAAGGTTGGTAGTTCGAATCCACCAGCTGCTCCTTGGATACCCTATGGGGCAGTTCTACTCTGTCGTATAGGGTTGCTATGAGTCGGAATTGACTCGATGGCAGTGGGTTTTTGGAGACATTATTAGTCGTCACAGCTGGGGGAGGTGCTACCGACATCTTACAGCAGGTAGAGGCTCAGAACGCCGCTAAAAATCTCACAATGCACACGACAGTTCGTCCAATAATAGTGCCGGGGTTGAGAAACCTGATGTTGATAATTGATGCCTCCCTTCGTCCTGGTGACCAGAACCTATGGAACAGGTCTACTCTGTAACACATGGGGTCGCCACGAGTCAGAATCAACTCAACAGCCACAGGTTTGGTTGTTTTGGTTTTCCTCCTGGTGACCAGCATCACATCCCTGAGACACACAGACTTTCCTCTCCCCACCTCGTTCCTCCTCCATTTCTCACTTGTTTTCTCCTTCAGTGATCAAAGCCCCACACATCAGTCACACTCACCTTTCCCTGCTGGTCCGTTTTGATCTCCCAGCCCCGGGGCAATTCCAGCCGGGTGTCTGCGAACATATTGATGAAGTTCACCAAGTCCCGGTTGTGCTGATAGCGTTCAAAGTTGCGGGCATCCCGCCGGACTTTCAGGATCATGTGCTTTAAGCAGGTGCTACTGGTGAAGACTCGGTAGGCACTCTGAGAGGGTTCAGGGCAGGTTGGGGTTGGGAGTGGCCGATTAGAGAAACACAGACCAAGCACATGTTCAGCAGCTTAAGATGGTGTAATGGGACTGCTACCCGGTGATTGATTATGAGCCTTGAGGTGGAGGCCTCAGAAGCAGAGACCTTGCTCAACAAGTAAACCCATATATAGAAACACATGGGCCTGTGTGTGACCCCAACTCTGCCTGACTCCTTTGTAGTTCGACACTGCCAACCTGGCTTGAGTCTCCTTCTGCCTCCCTGACCATCATGCCTCTCTCTTCTCCAGTTCCTTCTGTGACACCACTGGAGAGGTCTGCCCTTGGTCCCCTTATCTGTCTAAGACAGGGAATATCAATTTAGGGTCCCCAGGGATTTAAGGCTAGATTTCAGAGATCTGTCACCCCCATGACACTTTATGCAAAAACTTGTATGTGTGATGTGGTTGAGGGGATGAGAAGAGATCAAGAAAGTTTCAGGAGTTTCTATTCTGTATGTGCCAAATGACATTGTTACGGTACATGGTGTGTGTGTTAAAAGTATAGACTACATTAGCCAGAGAGGGCTGGCCCAGTTGCTTCTGCTGGCCCAGGTCCCACCTGGGTGCCTGGGCTAAGGGCTTTGATATATGCCATAATGTTCACTCCTTTGTGACTTACAAATGGACCACTGTGCAGTCGGAAGGCAGTGGTCTATCAGGGATGGATTACCCAATAAGCAAGGTACCCACGGGCTTACTTGTGCTTACTTACTAATCTGTAGTGCACAACTTCACTTGTTTTTCCGTGGTGAAACTCATGTGAAATTATTCACTACAGATTAGTAACTAAACACAAGTAAGTCCGTGCGTACTTTGCTTACTGGTTAATCTGCCCCTGCTCTAGGTCTCACTACTGAGTGTCTGGAGTTTCTCAGCTATAACCTGCTTCAAGCTGATCTCCTCCCTCACCCCACAACCTTCCCTCACCTAATCAGACTTACTGCACTTGGTTAATGGAACCATACCCAATTCAGGCACCTAAAGCAGAAACTCCTGCATCTTTCTTGAGTCCTTTACTTTGTCCACTTTGTATCACAATGGTCACAAATACTGTGGATTCCACCTCAGAAATAGCTCTTTAATTGCTCCATTCCTTTCCCGCTCCCAGTCACTTCCTTAGGTCAGCCTTGATCACCTCGCACTTGAATGGCTGGCTGATCAGCCTCTAGTCCTTCATTCTCCTTCACACTTCTGCCTGAGAAAGTGCTTCCTAAAACAAACCTGGCCCTGTAATTCGTGCTGCTTCCTTGTTGCCTCTGGTTTTCATGACTTACAAGGAATTTTACTGCTTCCTTCTCTAGCCCTCCTTCCATCTTTGCCGTCACTCACACTCCAGACACACAGGACTCCTCACAGCTGTGTCCTTTATAATATGCCAGTCCCTCCACCTGGAATTTCTTCCCCACCCACTTTTAACCTTTAAGACTCAATCCAGCAGTCTTTTCTCCCCTCCCTCTATCTGTGGTTGTCTCCTCAGGCATGCCCCTGGGTGTTCGTTCATCTCAGTGTTTGCACAAGGTTTTGTTCCTACCTCAATTCAGTCAGGCCCTGTCCTGTCCTTTAGACTGATCTTTTTATATGTTTGTTGCTCCACAAAGCGAGGAGTTCCTACTCTGGTCTGTCTTTGTGATTCCAGCACCTAGATCTGTGCCTGAACTGCAGAAAATGTTTGTTGAATGGAATTAATGAATGTCGTCATACCATGTCATTGCTTTCTTGAAAATTGCCAAGAATTAAATGAAATGAAAAAAAAAAAATATGTAAAATCAAATCAAATGTAACTTAAACATATTTGAAAATCTAATTAAATAATGAGGAAACTTGGTTATTTTTCTAGGGGAAATTGATTTAAAAATTTTCCTAGTGAAAGTGATCTTATAAAATGGTTCAGAGTGAAAGGAATCTGGCAGCATAGCAGTCTTGTTCCTATAAAATTTTAGCAATAATGAAAACACGTATTTGTTTCCAAAGGCTTTTCACTGATACGAACTCATTTGAGTCTAACGAAAACTGGATGAGCCTTTTTTCTTTTTAGGAGAGTCACAGATTAAAAAAAAAATGAGTGGACTGAGCTGTCTTTTTTTTTTTTTAATTAAATTTCTTGCCCAGGGTAAAATGTTCCCCTCTTTGATCTACCAAATGACTTTGCAAAGCTGACTTTGCAAAGGTTCCCTTTGTTTTTGCAGCACTCACGTAATTGGCATGCAGCACGGTGAAGAACTCAGGGTTGGTGATGAACTTGACGGCTGGGGACTGCAGCAGCAAGGTGATTTTTTGTGAATTTACTGGAGAAAGTGACCCATCTCTCCTCAGGTCTGGAGAAAAGTGAATCAAAGTGACAGAATGCATTGGAAAAAGTCATTTCAAACCCAGGATTGCTTTCCACCCACCGGCAGCACATGTCTTCATCCACCCGGTCAAAACTGCCTGTGGTTTTTAATAGTTATAGGACCAGATGTCATATAACTTTATGGATGAGTGTTCTAAGAATAAGGAGTCTTCGTAATGCAGTGGTTAAAGCGATCGACTGCTGACTGAAAGGTTGGCAGTCCAAAACCACCAGTAGCTCTATGGGAGAAAGATGTGGCTGTTTTTGCAGAGATTTATAGCCTTGGAAAACCTATGGGGTCGCTAGAGTCAGAATTGACTCGACGGCAGTGGGTTTTGGTTTGTTTATAAGAATAATTATTTCCTAAATGCGTCCCTGCATAACTTGAGTTAGGCTCAAGTCCTTTAACATCTCTTCCTCTTTATCCCAATGACGCTGTCTTATTTCCTTGACAAGTTGCTAACTAATTATATCTATGATAGATTTTTTGCACAAATGGTGACAAGTCTTCCCTTCCCTGCATCCACACCCATTTGCAAGATGACTTTGCAGATCCTCCCCTTCTTGAATCAGGCTGGCCTTGTGCCTTGCTTTAACCAACAGAATGTGGCAGAAGTAATGATGGGCCAGTTCTGAGCCTAGGCCTCAAGAGGTTTGTGTGTTTCCACCCTGTCCTTGGAAACCTGCCAACACCGTCAGAACAAGCTTGGGCTAGCCTGCTGGAAGATGAGAGGCCACAAGGATCAGGGACCAGCCAGCCCACAACCAATTCCATAGCTGATCAAAGACAAATGTGTGAGTCCAGCTGAGTCCAGAGCAACCACTCAGCTGAGCTCAGCTTGAATTGCCAACCTGCAGAATGGTGTGGTAAATACAATGAAAACCAAGCCCGTTGCCATCAAGTGAACTCCAACTCATGGAGACCCTGAGTGTCTCAGAGCCATGGGTTTTCAATGACTATGATTTTTAGGAAGTAGATCATCAGGCCTTTCTTCTGAGGTACCTGTGAGTGGATTCAAACCGCCAACCTTTCCATTAGTAGCTGAGAGCTTAACTGTTTGCATCACCCTAGGACTCCTTGGTGAGGTAAAAAAATGATTATTTTAACACACTAAGTTTCAGGTGACTTATTAAACAGCAAAGGCCAACTGATCCAACTGCAAACCCAGAAATATATTTTCTGTTCCTTCTTCCTCATGTTCCTCATTACTTGACCATTTTACTATATATCTCTCAAAGGTAGAACAAAGAAATTAGTAACAGTAAAATCTAAACTAGTTGGTTCTGGTAAAATAGATTGGAGGTAAAAAATTGTTGGTAGAACTGTGTATGTGCATTTAAAAGATTACATGGCCATGTCCAATATTCTGTATTACCATAGGTAGCTAAGGCCTGGTTGGATGGGAATCACAGAGCCTGTTTTCTCAGACTGTGTTTCTAAGCCTTCTCTTTGCAAATTAAGCCTGCCACCATTTAAGTCAATTTAAAAAGAAAGACTAGGATGTCACTGTGATCATCTTACATCATTACAGGCATAAAAAGAGGAAGCGAGTCTCCTATGCCTTGGAATATCCTCATCTGAGTTCCACTCAGGCAGAGCCAAGGAGGTGAAAACCAGGCCCCTGGTGGATGTTGACTGTATTAGGCCAAAAATTGCTCTTGGATCTTATGGATAGCCATAAGCCCTTGGAAGCCCTCTCCACCCCCAGGTTGTTCCCTCAGGGGGAATTATATTTTATTCTAAAAGCAAACAAGTAATTACTCCCAGTGCTGTCATGCGGTTCCTTTGAAGTAGACAGTAAATTTTTAATGCATGTTTTCTTTAGAAGTGGAAAACCCTTAAGGCACCAACAAATAAATAAGCCTAGCAAGGAATTATTAAGCCATTGAAGTTGCCTCCATGCTCAAGTACTGGAGCAAACTCAGACCAAGTCCTCTGACTTCATCTCTGTCTTTGTCTCCAGACCCTTAAAACCAGGGTGGCGGCTTCCTCTTCTCTGTGAATCCTCTTTTGCTGGTGGGAAACACTGTTCTGCTTGCTTAACCCTGGGGGGATCATGCCTCTCTCTCCTCGCCTGGTTCTTCTGCCCATTCCATTGCTCTCTTTACTCCCAAGTGCATGCCTATCCATGAGGTAGGGTGTGGGGCGTGCATGCTCTGTCACACAGCTACTGGGTGCCACCCCAGGTTTCTGGGGACCCCTCCTCCAGTACCTAAGCTTGACTGAGAAGACTCGGCCTCTGAGTCACTTCCACCGCCTCCTCCTCCGCCTCCTCCTGCTGGGACTTGCTCACAACTTTGGCTTCCGGAATCTTCCTCAGGCCTCTCTGTTGCGATGGTTCGCTGGATATTTTGATACCTTTGCATCAGAAAACGCAAAGACAAGAGTTAACTTTGGCTTGTTTGTTTGTTTATGGTTGAGGCTCTGAATTAGATAACTGGAGAAATCTGTGAAGAATTGAGAATTGTCTTGGATGTCAGGAAGAAAATGTTTAAAATTCCCACAAGGTAGACAAAACAATTAGCAAGGCAAGTAAGTATCAATAGAAGATTTGACTTCTTTTTGTTTTGTAAGCTAGGATGGGTTTCAAGTATGGTGACTTTTTTTTTTAATACACTTTATTTTTTAGAGTAGTTTTAGTATGATGACATTTTAAAAATCAACACATACAATTACTAACCATAGAAAACATCCTGTGCCCTGCATTAAACAAAATCAGGCTAAGCAGAAAACAGTGGTTGGAAAGTATATTAAAATGGTATAACTAAAATATCAAATTACCTCTACATTATTTTTATAAGAATACAAACTAGAATAATATTTCTACTCATTTATTTCTACTTGACAGGCAATTGATATGGCTGGGCAGAGGCTGTGCAACTATTACACACTAAATGCATGCTGGTAGACAAATAAATGCGTTCAGCTTATGCAAATGTTCGTTTCACTTTCCTTCCCCAATTGGGATTTAGTCAGTTTGTCAGCCAGCCAGCCACCTACCAGGTATTTATTAAATGTTTACTAACTCCTACAGACAACAGCATGATAAATGAAGAAAAAATAGAAGTTGTCAATGATTTCATTCTATTTGGATCAACAGTCAATGTCAAGAAATCATACAATGTATTGCATTGGGAAAATCTGCTGCAAAAGGCTGCTTTAAAGTTCCAGAAAGCAAAGATGTCACTTTGATGACTGAGACCTGACCCAAGCCATGGTCTTTTCAATTGCCACATACGCATGAAAAAGCTGGACAATGAAAAAGGAAGACAGAAGAAGAATTGATGCATTTGAATTCTGGTTTTGTCAAAGAATGTTGAATATGCCGTGAACTGCCAGAAGAACAAACCAGTCTTAGTAGAAATACAACCAGAATACCCCTTAGAAGCAAGGATGGTGAGACTTCGGTTCACCTACTATGGACACAGCATCAGGAAAGACCAATCACTAGGAAACGACATCATGTTCGGTAAAGTAGAGGGTCAGTGAAAACGAAGGAAATGCTCAATGAGATGGATTGACACAATAGCCACAACAAGGGACTCAAATATATCAACGATCCTGAAGATGGCGCAGGGACAGGGCATTGTTTCATTCTGTAATACATAAGGTAGCTATGAGTTGGAGCTGGCTTGATGGCAACTAACCAACAACAACAATATGCCTGTTGTAGGACTTTCATATCAAAGAGACTAGAACATGATATTCACCTCTGAATACACACAGTCAAGATGGAACAAATTAATTTAAAAAATCTAACTTTAGTTGATTATTTAAAATGAGGATACCTATTATATTTGCTGTTTGCTGAATAAATATTTGTGAAAAACCCATTGCAGTTGAGTCGATTCTGACTCATAGCGACCTTATAGGACAGAGTACAACTGCCCCACAGGGTTTCCAAGGAGTGGCTGGTGGATTTGAACTGCCGATCTTTAGATTAGCAGCCAAATGCTTAAACCAATGTGCCACCAGGGCTCCTAAATATTTGTGAAAGTACAGTAAATTAGTTCTGGCCATTCTGAAAGTATAAGAATTAATTTAGGAAACAATTTTGTACTGATTCCTATTAAACTTATGGCACAATATAGGCCCTGGAGATGGGGGGGATGAGAAAGATGCATAAGAAGGTAAGAACTATAATAGAGGATGTTATAAGTTGAATGGTGCCCCCCTAAAGATATGAACATGATCTTGTTTGGAAATGGAGTCTTTGAAGATGGTGTAGGATGGGTCCTAATCCCATCGGAGTAGTGTCTTATAAAAGAGAAGAACAGACACAGATATGAAGAATGGTCATATTACAATGGAGGCAACCACAGCTGCAGGATAAGGAACACCAAGGATTGCTGGCAGCCCCCAGAAGTTAGAGAAAGGCATGGAACAGTTTGTCTCTCAGAGTCCTCAGAAGGAACCAACATGGCTAACAACCTGATTTGGACTTGCAGCCTGCAGAACTGTAAGATGATACATTTCTGTTCTTTAAACTCCCCACTCCCTACCCTTTGTGGTATTTTGTTACAGTAGCCCTAGGAAATGGAGACAGAGTTAGGCACAAACATAAGATTATAAAGGAGGAAGTCAGTGACTCTGTGTGGAGAATGCTGGTGAGGTTTCACAGAGCCCGTGGGGTTCAGGTTAGGCCTTATAGAATGAGGAGGTGGGTACCAGGTGGGAGGCAGGCGTGAGGGACTTCCTGCAATGGGAGCATGTTGCAAAGCCATAAAGGACTGACAGAGTGTGCTGTGCTTGGGGAGTGGCTGAGTTTTAACAGGGTCACTGCAGCCCCCCATAATTGCTTACATGCTGCTGTAGTGCACTCAGTGATTGTCAGCGTGCTTCTTGCATGAACAAATTTGATCTTCACAATCACCTACTGACGAGTCAAGGGAAACTCCTTGCAACACTGAGATACACTTCTGTATTGCTGTGAGACAGTGATTATTGTAAATTTCTTGTGATAACAGTAGGTTATCAAAAAGTGACCCTGTATGTGATCACATCTAAGATAGATAAAAGCCTGGTAGTATTACTTTCTGTGGCTGCGGTTATCACAAATCACTGAAACATTTTAAATGCTTGGAAGCAATAGGTGAAGATAAGTATTAAAAAGCCTGGATACTTATCTGGAGGTTATCTGACTTCCCAAAGTAGGCTTTGTCTCAAGAAATAAGTGTGTTCTCAAATTGCTAAATTCCTTTTCTTTTTAATCTGTCCAGATGGATGCAGCAAATGCAACTTCTTATTCAGCAAAGTCCAGCTGCCTCTCCCAGCATGTTCAGCTTCACTGGAGGGCACAGAATTTTACATATCAAAGGCTGCAAAACCTCTTTAGAGGCTAGGTTCAAGACAGATTTGGCCTGATTTTTATATCATACCACCATGTGATGTAGGGTGTAGGTGATACACCATGAACTTTCATGGACTAATTTTTATGCCCTATGTCAAGGTGCTTCCATTGATTCCACATTTTTTAAAAAATTATTTTAGTATTCAAACAGCACCTCTTGTACATATAGCCTGATGATGTTCTCCCCTATTTCTCAATCTGCTAAACAATTTCAGCTTATCTGTTCTGGCAAGACAGACCTAGATGCGAATTCTTGCCTATGCAATCTCAACATGTGAAATGAGCTGGCTAGAGTCCTCTGCATTTTCAGTTAGAGTTTTGTTACAGTCACCATTAAAGGACTCCCATGGATTTTTGGTGAATTTACATCTAATAAACCAGTTATTACAAGTTCTTTTCTAATATATTTTGTTTCTGTGGGAATGACTGTAGAGAACTACACTGCCGATGAAAATCCTTTATGGTTCTCATTAGTGACTCAAGTACTGGGTTGTTGTTGTTGTAGGCCAACTCATGTTGTTGTTGCTGTTAGGTGCCATTGAGTTGGTTCCGACTCATAGAGATCCTATGTACAATGCAATGAAACACTGCCCAGTCCTGCATCATCCTCACAATCATTGCTATGTTTGAGCCCATTGTTGCAGCCACTGTGTCAATCCATCTCGCTGAGGGTCTTCCTCTTTTTTGATGACCCTCTACTTTACCAAGCATCAGGCCCTTCTCCAGGGATGGGTCCTGCCTAATAACATGTCCAAAGTATGTGAGAAAAACTCTCGCCATTCTTGCTTCTAAGGAACATTCTGGCTGTACTTCCAAGAGAGATTAGTTTATTCTTCTGGCAGTCCATGGTATATTCAAGATTCTTTGCCAGCACCATAATTCAAAAGCATCAATTCTCCTTTTGTCTTCCTTACTCATTGTCCAGCTTTCACATGCATATGACTTTCAATCTCACATTGAAAATACCATGGCAAAGGCGGGGCCAAGATGGCGGAGTAGTCAGACACTTCCAGTGGACTCTCTTACAACAAAGACACAAAAATACAAGTGAATCAATTATATATGACAATCTAGGAGCCCTGAACATCTAAGGCAAAGTTGAGGAACTGGACTGAATGGCAGGTGGAGGGAGAGACGGTTTGGAAGCAGCGAGGAGTTGCCAGACCTGATTTGGTGAGAGCCTGAGCCCTTCAAGCCTGAGCAGCTCATGGGTTAGCAGTGAGGCAGGCAAGCACCAGTGCTCAGGAGGTGCATTTTCCACCCTGGGAGAGACCCAGCACCAGAGAGTATATTTGGCCACCAGAACCAGTGAGAAGCTGCCCTGGATCAGCAATAGATAAGTACTTGCGTCCAGCCTACCTCGAAGATAAAAAAACATCCCCCTTAGGGAAAAACCTCTCTCTCATTTACCTCCCTGCCCCAGCTCTGCACTGGGTCCCAGACCGGCTTCACCAATTGCCGAGTCCCCTGG
>NW_004444050.1:5915926-5916505 GCF_000243295.1 Trichechus manatus latirostris | reverse complement strand
CCACCTACACACTCTAGGAAACAGGGACACGCCTTTCTCCTGGACACTCGGGGGTGGCTGTCAGCCCCCTGCCTTGCTCAGAGTGTGTCCCACTGCTGCAGCCAGATGCTTGTGCCAACACCAATCACCCATGCTTGTCTAGGACTGTAGGTGAGAGCCTACACCACATACTTGGTGGCTATCTACCTGGGCACCTGAGCTGAATCCATACAGGAGGAGTGGGTGGACTCCGGAGCTCACATACCTAGTAAAAGATCTAACTACCTGGTGACAGGACGTTAGAGCTTTGAAGGTGCCAATAATCAAACTAGCTCATATGAGCAACCTATTTGGGCATATCCAAACCAAACAAGAAGCTAGGACACAGTAAGCAAACATAAAATAAATGAATATAATAACTTATTGATGGCTCAGAGACAACAGCCAATATCAAATCACATAAAGAGGCAATCCATGATGGCTTCAACAAGCTCCCAAAATAAAGAATCTAGAGATTTTCCAAAAGAGGAAAATTTCTTGGAATTACCAGAGGCAGAATACAAAAGATTAATATACAGAACTCTTCAAGAAATTAGGAAG
>NW_004444050.1:5887468-5909758 GCF_000243295.1 Trichechus manatus latirostris | reverse complement strand
CATACTGAAGGCTGTGGTCTCTGATCTTCATCAGTAAGTGCTTCAAGTCCTCTTCACTTTCAGCAAGCAAGGCTGTGTCATCTGCATATCAGAGATTGTTAATGAATCTTCCTCCAGTCTTGATGCTGCATTCTTTGGACACACCCCTGACGCACAACTTTCCCAAGTTTAAACCATACAGTATCCCCTTGTTCTGTTGAAAAGATTGCTTCTTTGTCTATGTACAGGTTCCTCATGTGCACAATTAAGTGTTTTGGAATTTCCAGTTCTTCACAATGTTATCCATAATTTGTTGTTATCCACACAGTTGAATGCCCCTGCATAGTGAAAACACAGGCAAACATTTTTCTAGTATTCCCTGCTTTCAGCCAAGATCCATTGGACATCAGCGATGATATCCCCCATTCTACATTCTCTTCTGAATCCGGGTTGAATTTCTGGCAATTTCCTATCGATGTACTGCTGCAACTATTTTTAATTATCTTCAAATATTTTGAATTTTACTTGCATGTGATATTAATGATAATTTGTTCAATGATTTCAGCCTTCTGTTGGGTCACCTTTCTTTGGAATGGGCACAAATATGGATCTCTTCCTTTTCAGTTGGCCAGGCAACTGTCTTCCAAATTTCTTGGCATAGATGGGTGAGCGCTTCCAGTACTGCATCGATTTGTTGAAACATCTCAATGTATATTCCATCAGTTCCTGGAGTCTTGTTTTTCGCCAATGCCTTCAGTGTAGCTTGGACTTCTCCCTTCAATACAGTCTGTTCTTGATCATTTGCTACCTCCCGAAATGGTTGAACGTCCATTCCTTCCTGTGTCATTCACTATTTTGCCCATAGAATCCTTCAATACTGCAAATTGAGGCTTGAATTTTTTCTTCAGTTCTTTCAGCTTGAGAAATACCGAACGTCTTCTTCTCTTTTGGTTTTCTAACGCCAGATCTTTGCACATTTCATTATAATACTTTACTTTGTCTTTTTGAGTCACCCTTTGAAATCTGTTCAGCTCTTTCATTCATTATTCAGCTCATTTCTTCCATTCGCCTTAGCTACTCTACATTTAAGAGCAAGTTTCACAGTCTCTTCTGACATTCATTTTGGTCTTTTCTTTCTTTTCTGTCTCTTTAATGACCTTTTGCTATCTTTATGTATGATGCCCTTGATGTTATCCCACAACTCATCTGGTCATTAGTGTTCCGTCAGTCAAATCTATTCTTGAGATGGTCTCTAAATTCAAGTAGGATATACTGAAGGTCATACTTTGACTTTTGTGGATTTGTTTTAATTTTCTTACTGGGTGATTTTCACCTACAGTGTGTATAACAGTAGCCAGAAGCTCGTATTTTTGTCTGAGTGTTTTTAATAGGATGAAACTGTCCACTTTTTTTTTTTTCATGGTTGATACAATTAAGTTTCAAAGAGCATTTGCTATCACAGGTGCATACTAAAAATTCAGTACTCTGTTCTTCCTAGTCTCTCTCAACTATTCCTTTACCTTGATGAGTACTTGACATGTAAACAAGATGGCATGTGGATACATTTACAACTGAAATTAAGCCTCCAGTGTGCATTCCTGGCAAGTGAAAATGTCTCAAAGCCACTGTCCTGGTCTTAAAGAGCAAGATGTGGGAGATGGTGCTTTCTGTGTTCTTAAAGCCTGAGAGATGCTGTTTAGGGTTCAGTTTACAGGTTAAAAACAAATGACATTACCCAACAGCAGCAAAGGATACATTCTTCTCCTATGCCCATGGATCATTCTCCAGAATAGACCACATTTTAGGCCACAAAGTAAGTCTCAACAAATTCAAAAACATCAGAATAATACAAAGCATTTTCTCTTATCACAACAGTATAAAAGTAGATACAATAACAGGAAGAACAAGGAAAAAAAATCAAATACATGGAAACTGAATAACTCCCTGCTTAAAAACTACTGGGTAATAAAAGAAATCAAAGATGAAATAAAAAAATCCCTACGATCAAACAAGAATGAAAATACAATATACCAAAACCTCTGGGACACAGCAAAAGCAGTGTTCAGAGGTCAATTTACAGCAGTAAAAGTACACATTAAAAAAGAAGAAAGGGCAGAAATCACAACATTAACCCTATAACTCGAACAATTAGAAAATGAGCAGCAAAAGAATCCCACAGGTGCCAGAAGAAATGAGATGATAAAAACTGGAGCAGAAATAAATGAAACAGAGAACAGAAAAACAATAGAAAGAATCAACAAGACCAAAAGCTGGTTCTTTGAAAGGATCAATAAAATTGACAAACCGTTGGCCAAATTTGCAAAAGAAAATCAGGAGAAGATGTAAATAACCCAAATAATTAATGAGATGGGAGACATTACAACAGAACCAATTGAAATAAAAAGCATTATAACAGAATACTATGAAAAACTGTATTCCAACAAATTTGAAAGCCTAGAGGAAATGGACAAATTTCTGGAAACACACTACCTAACTAAACAAACACAAACTGAGGTAGAAATTTTGAATAGACCCATAACTAAAGAAGAAATTGAAGAGGTCATAAAAAACTCCCAACAACAACAACAAAAAATCCAGCACAGACAGCTTCACTGGAGAATTCTACCAAACCTTCAGAGAAGAGTTGACACTAATTCTACTCAAACTATTCAAAAACATAGAAAAGGGAGGAATGCTCCCAAATTCATTCTATGAAGTCAGCATAACCCTGATATCAAAGCCAGGCAAAGATATCGCTAAAATAGAAAACTATAGACCAATATGAATATAAATGCAAAAATTCTCAACAAAGTCCTAGCCAATAGAATTCAACAGTATATCAAAAAAATAATACATCATGTGGGATTCATTTCAGGCATGCAAGGATGGTTCAACATTAGAAAATCAATCAATGTAATCCGCCACATAAATAAGACAAAGTAAAAGAATCACATGATCATCTCAATTGACACAGAAAAGGCATGTGATAAAGTCCAACACTCATTCCTGATGGAAACTCTCAGCAAAATAGAAATAGAAGGGAAATTCTTCAACATAATAAAGGGCACTTATATAAAATCTACAGCCAACATTATCCTCAATGGAGAGAAACTGAAAGCATTTTTCTTGAGAATGGGAACAAGGTTGCCCTTCATCACCACTCCTATTCAACATTGTATTGGAAGTCCTAACTAGAGCAGTGAGGCAAGAAAAGGAAATAAAGGGCATCCAAACTGGTAAGGAAGAAGTAAAACTATCCCTTTTCACAGATGAGACGATCCTATACATAGAAAATCCCAAATAGTCCATAAGAAAGCTACTGGAACTAACAGAAAGATTCAGCAAAGTGGCAAGATACTAGATTAACATACAAAAATCAGTTGCATTCCTCTATAGCAACAAAGAGGACCTTGAAACGGAAATCAGGAAAACAATACCATTTACAATAGCCCCCCTAAAAGATAAAATACTTAGGAATAAACCTAACCAGGGGTGTAAAAGACTTATACAAAGAAAACTACAAAACACTACCGCAAGAAACCAAAAGAGACCTACACAAATGGAAAAACACACCATGCTCTTGGATAGGAAGATTTTACATTGTAAAAATGTCACTACTACCCAAAGTGGTCTACAGATATAATGCAATTCTGATCCAAATCCCAATAGTATTCTTCAACGAGATGGAAAGATAATCACTAACTTTATATGGAAGGGAAAGAGACTGAATAAGTAAAACATTATTGAAGAGAAAGAACAAAGTAGGAGGCCTCACACCTCCTGATCTCAGAACATACTGTACAGCCTGGTACTGGTACAAAGACAGACACATAGACCAGTGGAACAAAATTGAGAACGCAGAAGTAAATCCATCCACTTATGGACAGCTGATCTTCATAAAGTGCCAAAGTCCATTAAATGGAGAAGGGACAGTCTAACAAATGGTGCTGGCAAAACTGAATATCTACCTGCAGAAAAATGAAACAAGACTCATATCTCACTCCATACACAAAAGCAACTCAAAATGGATCAAAGATCTAAACATAAAACCTAAAACTATAAAGATCATGGAAGAAAAAATAGGGACAATGCTAGGGGCCCTAATAGATGGCATAAATAGCATACCAAACATAATTAAAAATGCATAGCCACCAGAAGATAAACTAGATAAATGGGACTGCCTAAGAATTAAACACCTATTCTCCAAAAGAGTAAAAAGAGACTGGGAAAAAGTTTTTGGCTATGACGTAGCCGACAAGGGGCTGATTTCTAAAATTTATAGAAAACTTCAACACCTCAACAACAAAAAGACCAACAATTCAATTAAAAAATGGGCAAAATATATGAATAGACACTTCACCAAAGAAGACATTGGTGGCAAATAAACACATGAAGAAATGCTCGTGATCATTAGCCATCAGAGACATGCAAATCAAAACTACAATGAGATATCATCTCATCCCAACAATCATGGCACTCATCAAAAAAATTAAAAAGCCAACAAACAACAAATGCTGCTGAGGTTGTGGGGAACTGGAAGTCTTAGACACTGCTGGTGGGAAAGTAAAATGGTTCAACCACTTTGGAAAACAGTGTGGTGCTTCCTTCAAAAGCTAAAAATAGAAATACAATATGACCCAGCAATCCCACTCCTAGGTATATATCCCAGGGAAATAAAAGCCTTGACATGAACAGACGTATGCACTCCCATGTTCATTGCAGCATTATTCACAATAGCAAAAAGATGGAAACAAACTAAGTGCCTATCAATGGATGAATGGAAAAACATCTGTGGTACAGACACAATGGAATACTATGCAACGATAAACACCAACGATGAATCTGTGAAACATTTCACAGTGTGGATGAACTTGGTGGACATTATGCAGAGTGAAATAAGTCAATCACAAAAAGACAAATATTGTATGAGACCATTACTATAAAACAATCAAGAAATTCTTTGATGGTTACCAGGGTTGGGGGTGGGGAGGAAAATCATCAACTGGAAAGAAGACACTTGTTAATACTGGTGAAGAGAAAGACACTACACGACAGGACCAAGGCAAATGAAGGCACTGAGACAAACACAAGAATAAAAGGCACTCATGATAATTACCATAACAGACAACCCTACAACAATAGTATTAACAAATAATAGTCTACGAATGGATATATACGTAGAGAGGTATGCTAAAGAAGAGTGGGAGGGTGTAACGGAGCACACCCACCTGCAGATACAGGTTGGATTGCAGACATTACTACATACCCATTTGTAGATGCTGCATGTATATTAAAATAGACAATAGAACACATAGTCATGGAAATTTCCCAGACATAACCAAACACCCCGTGGGGCAAAGTTACTAGGCTTGAAAGCCGAGGACCATAGACTAGGGGACATCTATGTCTATTGGCATAATATAGTTCATAAAGACAATGCTCTACATCCTACTTTAGTGAGCAGCGTCTATGGTCTTAAAAGCTTGCAAGCAGCCATCTAAGAAACAACTATTGGTCTCATCCTGCCTGAGCAAAGGAGAGTGGAGAAAACCGAAGACTCAAGGGTGCAATTAGTCTAAAGGACTAATGGACCACATGAACCACAGCCTACATGACCCTGAGACCATAAGAACTCGATGGTGCCTGGCTACCACTACTGACTGCTCTGACTGGGACCACGATAGAGGGTCCTGGGCAGAGGGGGAGAAAAATGTGTAACAGAAATCAAATCCATAAAAGAGACCAGACTTACTGGTCTGATAAGAGACTGGAGGAACCCTCGAGACTATGCCTCTAAGACACCCTTCCAACATGGAACTGAAGCCGTTCCCAGGAGACCACCTTTCAGCTGAACAATAGACAGGCCTATAAAATAGCCAATAACACCTGAGAGGAATGAGCTCCCTAAAACAGTTAATTGTATGGAACAAAAGGGCAAAATCTGCCCAAAAGCAAAGATGAGAAGGCAGGAAGGTGTAGGAAAACCAGAGAAAAGTTAACAGGGAACCTAGGGCGGAAATTGGGAGAGTGCTGGCACATTGAGAGGACTGTGACCAATGTCTCTGAACATTCTGTGTACAAATTGTTGAATGGGAAACTATTTTGTTCTGTAAATGTTCACCTAAAGCACAATAAAATACTAACAAAACAAAACAAAAACAAATGACATCTTTTCAAGTTCATTAGTGAGGGTCTAGGTTTCAGACAAAACAATTCTCAAAATATGTTTTTACACATTTCTTTTCCTATGATGAAACATTTGAAACACTATTATTTCTGAGCATATAGAAATTATGGGACCAGGGTAGACAGTGATTCGTGACACAGTTTTTCTCTAAGCAGCTTTTAGTATTCTTATGGAGCCTATCTTTGTAATATTTTTAACTGTTTGAGCTCTGAACTCCCATAAGACTCTAATGATGAATATGGACCAGGCTTCTGGGAAAATGTGCATCCCTATATAATTTTGCATACAATTATTGGAGGGTTCATGGAATCTTACCACCATTGGTAATACCCTGGGGGACCCATGAGCCCTTGTTAAGAACTCCTGTTTTCAAGCCTGGGCCATCAAGAGGGACAGAAGACTTCTTTAAATGGCATTCAGACTTTGCTTGTCTCCGGCCACCAAAGTCTAAATCCAGCATTCCAAGTACCCACAATGAGCAGGCTTTTGAATATACTTAATTCCTTTCAAGTCTCCTCATACAATCTGAGCAGGAGACTGTAAGAGGAAGTTTCTTTTTTATTGTGCTTTAGATGAAGGTTTACAGAGCAAATCAGTTTCTCATTAAACAATTAGTACACATATTGTTTTGTGACATTGGTTGCCAACCTCATGACGTGTGTTCAACACTCTCCCCTTCTTGACCTTGGGTTCCCCATTAGGAAGTTCCTTTATTTTCATTCTCCTTTCACTGTGGTTCTTAGAAGCCCATTGCATACTGATCACCAACCGCCTGTTGAGTTGCTCCATCTGCTGGACGGACCCTGATCTCCGCATCCCGTCAGGGGTGGCTGCTGCTGTAGGACGCTGCCAGGTGGTCGTGCGGTTCACGTGGTCCACATAAAAGACCCGACCGTGGCTGTCAATTCGAGCTTCCCAGTCTAGTGTTGAAATAAAAAGGAAAGAAAAAAAAAAAAAAAAATCAAGGACAAACTACTGACCTGTGTGTGGTAGACACCATTCCAGGTCTTCTGCAGGTAGAACTCACCTATTTCTCCCTCCAGTCCTGGGGCAGGAAGAAAGGGCCTTGCTTCAGCCAGAACCACAGTGGAGCAGCTAGCCCCTGATAACTACCCTTTGGTTAGTTGCTGAATGCCTTCAGACACCAGCCAAAGCACCCGGGGGTTGGTGTGAAATCAGTCACTCTAGAAAAGACCTTACTGAACTCAGATTCTCTGTTGGGCTGTTTAAAACAATAATTGTGACTCCTCGAATATGACCTACATTAGAATTATTACAACTTCTACAGAGAAAGCATGATGCTTAATTTAATCCTTTCTTAAAAAATTTACATCTTAACTGTCAATCTTGTTGGCTACAGGGATGACAGCAAGAAGCTGGCAACATCCTCCAGCGTGAGCTGACACCGGTGATGCTGCAGAATGCTTTCTTTGCTCAATCTAATAGAGGGGGACTAGGTTCTGTGGAGGGAATAAAAGTACTCGTAGTTAAGGAATTTTAATGTATGCTTCTAAAACACTGTATGTGCAACTTTTTTTGCTGTTAGGTGCAGTCCGTCAATTTTAGACTCATAGTGACCCCATATGACAAAGTAGAACTGCCCCATAGGGTTTTCTAGGCTGTAATCTTCATGGAGTCCACAGCTACCACTGCTTATGCCTGTTTTGGAAACCTTGGTGGCGCAGCAGTTAAGTGCTGTGGCTGCTAACCAAAAGGTCAGCAGTTGGCATTCACCAGGTGCTCCTTGGAAACTATGTGGGGCAGTTCTACTCTGTCCTATAGGGTTGCTATGAGTCGGAACTGACTAGACAGCAATGGGTTTGGGTTGTTTTTTTTGAATCATCATGGGAGGAGATCATCAGTTCTTTCTCTTGCGGAACCTCTGGGTGAGTTCAAACCACTGACCTTTCAGTTAGCAGCTGAAAGTTTAAGCATTGCGCCACCAGGGCTCCTTATGTGCAACTTTAAATGACCTCTGTCTAACACTTAGCAACCCTAATTGATTTCCACTTCTCTTGAGAGGGCGAACAGAAGGATTTGGTACTGAGGGATTCGAGGCATCTTTTTGATAAACTGGGAAATCACAGTGCATATTCTGAAGGATCCACTCATCTGTTGCTGCCAAATATCTCTTGACCAAAACAAAACAAATAGCAACTGTTAACAAACATCAAACTTTTAAATACCTCTATGTGGACAGTAATCATCCCAAACAGTAGAGGGAGCCCAAGATAAAGATAAGTCCCTTTACTTCCTAAATTAAATGAAATAAATAAGTAAAAGGTGGAAGCATAGATGATACACTATATGATACATGTAGGGGCTGGGCGGTGTGGATGGGAAAGCCATCAAAGCTGAGAGAGCTGGAAGGAATGTATATGTTTCTGAGCTTAAAATAGAAGAGCGAGGTCTACTGTCCAGCAATTGGCAAAGCTTTTGGAGTCCACATGTGAAAACAACAGCAACCTGATAAAGTTATGCTGAAAAATGCATTAGACTAAAGAAGAAAGAGAAAAAATGACTGTATCAGGAAGGAAACCATTCATCCTTTTAAGTGAGAAAAGCCATAGCTTTTGGGAGTAGTCCAGGTATTAAAAATTCTGTTGAAAAATGATCATTCAGGTAATGACATAGCAACTCTCATTTTTTTTTAACCAAAAAACTCAGTGTCTTTGGTATAGTTGTGGTTTTATGTGTATATAGCACATCTCTCTGCTTGTGAACATCGTGGCTTATGTCTGACATTTACCTGAGGAATTGCCAAATAATGCCGAGTAAAAACTAAAATATCAGAAAACACCAAATTTAACTTCTAAGATACTTTGAAAGAAAAATGTAGTCAGATTGTATAAGTATGTTCCGGGGGTTTGATTAAGATGAACTATTAGATAGTTCTGCTCTCAACTGGTAGTTGTAAATGTTAGCTTACTGATGATACGTGTGTACGTAAGCATGATCAATAAAAAAACAACAACAGTTGTTGTTGAATCTATTCTGACTCATGAAGACCCCACATGTGTTAGAATACAGCTGTGCTCCATAGGGTTTTTAATGGCTGATTTTTTTGGAAGCAGGCCACCAGGCCTTTCTTCCAAGGCACTTCTGGGCGTACTCAAATCTCTAATCTTTTGGTTAGCAGTCGAGGGCGTTAACCATTTGTACCAGAGACTCCTAGGTAACTGATCTTGATCTGAAAATTGTGACGTTTCCAAGGTTCCCAAACTGATATTAGCAAAAGCAATTGGACGATTCTTTTTTCTTGCCTCCAACACAACTGTCATCCAACCAAGAATGAACGTTAATCTTTGAAGAGTATCACGTTATTCAGTTGAACTGCACAAAATCCTTTCATCACTCTATGAACTAGGGACTATGCCAGGTCCTGAGGACACAGAACTGAGTAAGACATGGCCCTTGCCCTCCAGGTGCCAACAATAAAGAAAGAATTTTTTCAAAAACAAAGCTTGAACCTCATAAATTCTCTAGGGGGGAGAAAAAACTTAGAGAGTGGGGCAATGACAACGATAATTTCTCTCCACAAGTTTTAATATTTCCAAATTCATGGAAAAGAATATTGGTCAGATAGAAAGGCTCTTTTACCAATATCTTAAATATCTGAATGCGTAGTGGTAATTCATATAACCTTATAGTCAGAAAATGATAGCTTCATGTAATCTGAGATGATGGGCATGTTTTCTGGGTTGCCTTGTAAAAAATTTACTTTCATATATTTTATAAACCAAAAGAAAAAATTCCAAATGGAACTTCAGGCCTCAGCATTTACCGATGGGCTCGACACTATGATGTCATGAGTTTGCTGAAATAGACATCTGAAAATGGCACTTTTTCAAGGCTAGGGGTTGGCCCTCAAAAAAACAGATACGATGTTCCTTCAACTTAACCCAAATATTAAAGATGTTCATTATTTTCTCACTGATTAAATTGCAGTTGAACAGGGAAAATAGTGGTGTTCATTCAAAATATGTCACATTATCAAGAACAGATGAATTAAGAAATAAACATTTCTCCTTTTGAAAACTGTGACTGCTTAATGTAAGCACAGGAAAAAGACTGTAGAGAAACATTGGTTCCTTGCATCCTGGAAAGACTGCAGTTGTAAAACCTATCAAATTTTAAAGGTTGCCTTTTCTTGGAAAGTAAGCATAAACCAAAGCAGAGATGATCTAGAATTCATAAATGTATGTGATGCTAAGTGAATGTGTAATGTCCGAAGCATCGGTTCCTCCTTTCAAATTTATTATAATGGAGAATTAGAAGGTTAAAGCTGAAAGAGAACTTAGATTACTTACTCCAAATCTAGCACTTAGCAGAAGAGGAGAATGAAAGCTTTACTTTACAAATGAGAAACCTGAGATCCTGAGAGATTAAATGATTTTTCCAAGTTCAGATGACTCGTTAGCTAATTATTTATTACACACTACAGGTACTGGGAGAAAATGATATTGATTTCTATTCCTAAAGATGATATTCTGCCTGGAAACCTATAAAAACTACAGAAGAAATTTGGGGGTGTTTGCTATCAATTCAAGTTATAGTAAGAAAAAATGCAAGTTCATGTATCCTGATGGGTTGAAGTTGTTCTATTATATGGAGATGCCTGGGGCATAACAGATCCAATGGAGAACAATAGGAGTATTCTATCCTGAACTGCAAACTTTTAAATGTAAAATAGTAAAACTTGTGACTTGAGGGTCATAAACTATTTGCAAAGGCTAGTCAAGTCTTGCAAAGAAATGCTCTCCGTTTCCAAAGTGGAGGGGCACTGAAGACACTGGGTTATCTCTTCAAGATCATGTACTGAAACCATTAGTCAAAAACCCATTCTTATAGTAGGTGTCATACTGTTTTCTGATAATAGCAATGCATGGAGTTGGGGAAGAGTCTGGATGTTTATGTACAAATTCATACTGACCTGTTCAGACTTGATAGGAAGAGTTAAGACATAGATTTTAAAAACTAAAGCTTACTTGGTGGAAGAGGCTCATCGATTGTTGGGTAGTGATGATGTTCAGGCCTCAAGGAAGGAAGCTGGCTTACTGGCTGGGAATTATGGAGTCTAGGACATTCACCTACGGACAAGATAGTCAAGACATTTAGATTCATTCACTGCTGTGGCAATGTCATCAAAAAAGAATACTGTAAATCCAGCTACTACAAGAAACAACCTCCAAAGGGTGGGCAATCAATTTTTTGTGTCAGTTTGCTATGTTCACAGTCATTCATGAGAGAAGATTATTTAAAAAAAAAAAAAAAAATCCAAAGAAAAATATAAATGCTTCATGACCAGTGATCTGTACCACCCAGACCAATATATAGGATCAGAACCTGGTTTTGTAACTACCTGGATTTACTTAATGGGAAGGTGGCATCAGAAAGCTACATACGAAAAAACCAGCAGAACCTGACTTAGCTCGGCAAAGCAGCCAGTCGTATTTGAACGAAAGTCCTGTCATAGCTTGGTTGGCCTGTATGAAATTACAGCTCCTGATTTGGATGGGTTTCACCAGAGGGCTGCCAAGAGGCTGTGTTCCAGATTTTTCTTTTATTTTTAATGAAACTCTCGGATAGTGCCTTTCCAAGATGGAGTTAAGGAGCCAGTGCACTAAGAATGTCCAATTCCTGTAATGTGGAAGCTAGAGAGTAGGGTGGGGAGCCAAGGTACTATGGGATAGAGTGACTGCTTCAGATGAATTTGAGGAGGAATCAGACAAGCTGGGGTGCTCTGGAAAGAGGAAAGGACAAGAGACAAAGTAGATAAGGCAGGAAGACTTAGACAGGAAAACTTGAAACACAGAAGTGGGATAGAAGGAGGAAGAAACACAGACATGGGGACATTTTAGAAATGAACATTATATTCACAGAATGCATGCCTCAAATTATTATATGCTGTTGTTCATTGCCGTCGAGTCGGCTCCGACTCATGGCTACCTCATGGATAACAGAATGAAACGTCGGTCCTGTGCCATCTCAGTTAAGACTTACAGTGAACTGAACAAGGTTTTAAAAGGGTGTTCCTGTTTCAGGATGTCATCAGGACCTGGTAAGGAAACACTGTGTGTAGGGGAGCCATTTGGATGGAGGACACAGCCCTAGCTGTTTGGGTCACATAATCAGAGACAACTGCTCTTCATCTCTGGGGCGCTTGGAGGCCCCAGGCCACGAGATGGCCTCCGTTCAGACGGGTTTCCTCCTAGTCTCACGTGATTCTGGTTTTCTTGCAATAGCCCCTACTGGTCACTCAGTAATACTCAGGCCTTCTCCCGTCCCCATCCTTCCATGACTGATGTAAATAACAGGTGGTCCATTATCCCTTGGGTCAAAAACGAGAGAAACTGTGAAAAACGGTGGTTTAGATATTTATGGGATCTCCAATTCGGAATCTTTCCTAGAATGTCCATATGTGGAAAGGATGATGATCTCTTCTTACTATATATCTCAGGGTAAAATTCTAGATCCATAGAACTAATCAAAAATGAAAGTAAATTAATAAGGAAGGAAGCTGGAGGGGGTTTAATTTAGCAGTGTAATTCCTAGAGCTGACTGGCAAACGGAGTGTTAAATGCGAAATATAATATCCTTATTCTTTGTGTAAACTCTTGTGTGTTACTCGAATCCTTGGGGTCCTCTGAAACCCTAATGACAACGAAAGAAGGTACCCATCATGCCAGCACACAGCTCATTATGGACTGTCTTCTGTGCTTAAGAGGCAAACACACTCATGTTTGTTTTTATGTGTGTTTAGGGTCAGAAATTAAAACAAAACAAAACATGGTACAGTTGTTATGTCACCAGCTGCTGCATTTGTAGTTTGGTAACTTTTTTTTTTTAAAGACCAAACTTACCTGGTTGTAATTAATTCAATCAGTCAGGGAAATTACTCCTCCAAGCTAGTGGAAACATACTATTGTCGCTTGCCTGGGGTTAATGGAGCTGATCCCACCTGCTTGTGAAACCCAAGCAAATGCAATGACGTGACTGACACATCTCAGCCGGCTGAATGGATGGAGCATACTGGAGAGCAAGCAATTATGTTCTGCACAAAGACGCTGTCCCGCACAATAACTCCTTGCCACAGACACAAAGCAAGTCTTCAGACCTGCTAGAACATTTGAGAAGGAAACTCAGGATAAAAATAAGGGAGTTTCTTTTAAGTTCTGTTCTGTTTATAAATAATATGACCAAAGTGCAGAGAAAGGATAGATCAGCTAGAATCTTTCTTGAAGTAAAGTGATTTACGCCTAACGATGTGAAGTTTTTTCCTTGAATAACGCAGTGCAAAAAACGTAAATTCAAAGGATTGTCTTGGGTGAATTATATAATACAACTTTAAAAGTTAGCCTCAGTGCTTTTCTGCCTGGAAGAACCCATTAAAAAAAGGTGCAACAGCTAGCAGAGCTCGGGCACTTAGTAGGTGAGAGCAGAGTGCTTTATGCATATCATCTCATTGAATACTTCCAATAACGCTGTGAAGTAGGTTCTACCATTATGCCCATTTTACACATGAGGAAACTGAGGCACTGACAAGTTAGGTAACTGGGCTAAGGTATCACGGCTAGGAAATGCTGGGACTGAGCTCATGACCACAACATCATTATACTGCTCTTTTCATTCTATCTGTAAAAGGTTTTTAAAAACTATTTTAATTTGAGATTATAAAAGGAGGGTTTTATAGAGGGAAGAGAAGCAAGCACCAGGTAAAGAATGTATACTCCATAAGTTGCTGCAGACATATTTCTACGTGGGCATGCGTACAGTGAGTCTACCTTGGTTAACCTAACGCAGTTTCTACAGTGAAAGAATTTGCAATCTAAGAAGTCACAGTAAGGGGGCCAGAGTGATTCCTCCAGAAGAAGAGGGCACCCAGGTGAGCATGTATCAAGCAGGTTATGTCGAAGCCCTACTTTCTTTGAGCATTTGCTGTTGGAAAGCCCGGTGGTGAGTAAGGAATGAATCTACAACACAGTCCCCATGAGCTCAGCAACTCACTGCTGTGGTGGGTACGACTAACTGTGAAGTCGTGTACCAACAGATGCACGGTCTTAATGGGCTCAACAGTCTGCCAGGAATTTTATTTCCCACTGTAACCACCACAGTAAAGCATATAGGCACTTTTCTGAATTTACAGCCTCAAACTCTTTCCTGCGTTTTCTCTTGGCATGATTGCTCCCCTCTACTGGACTGTCAGCCCCTCAAGGCACAGACAGTGTCTTGTTTTGTAAAACATGCTTTTATATAAATGTATACTAAGCCAATGTTCAATTAACCATGTGTGGGTTATCTATCAACATGGCTGCCAAAATACCACCCAGTCTAAAACAGGGGTTAGCAAGCTACGAATCTGGCTTGCTGCTGCCCGTGGTTGTGTGCCCCCAAGCTAAGAATGGTTTTTACACTCTTAAAGTGAAAAATGTTAAAGAAAAAAAAGATACAAAAAAACAGCCTTTTGGCAAGAGCAGTTGTTTGATCTGGCCTCTTGGCCTGTAAAGCCTAAAATATTTACTATCTGGCCCTTGATAGAAAAAGTTTGCTAACCCATGGTCTAACACATCCCTGTGAGTGCCTATGTATGCCCTTTTGTGTGTGTATCATCAAATTTCCTCACAGTGTAATTATTTGTTTATGCCTGTGCTGCCCAGCAGGTGTGAACCCCTTGAGGACAGGGGATCACAAGGGTTTCAGGTTTTTTGAGTAGCATACATACATTATCCTGTGCGATTTGTCTTCCTATGCCTGGCACGAAACACCTGGCCTACAACAAAGAAGGTACTCAAAACATCCTTGAACAAAGGACTTTCCATCCCATTCTCACTCCTCCTGGTTGCCTATCTATATTATCTATCACCACTCTTTCCTCCCGTGTTTCTCTTTCTCTATCAATTTCTTGAGCTTCTCCTTGTCACATGCATCATCCTCCCTCACTCTTTTCTCTAAAATGTCCTATTGGTCATGTTAAATATTTTTAAATTATTTTTTATGTTCATTTTAGTTCTTGTTCAAAAAATTTGTAGGCACCAGGCATTTGTTTAGGTGCTGGGAATTCAAACATTAAAAAAGACACACTTCTGGCCCTTGATGAGCTTACAATCTAACGATAATACCATCACATTTTGTTTGGATGCAAAATTATACAGCAAAACAGCAAAAGAGCAGAGAGTGTATTTTCTCTTTGAAAACAACTGAATTATTTCATAAAATTATGTGGCTTTTCAATTTACTTTTTTTCCCCCCTCTGTTACTGTCGCTTGACTGGAAAATGGTTCCCAACCTTGGGCAAGGAAATACAAATTGATTTAATATATGCTTCCACAGATATGACTAAGAAGGAAAGTCTCTTGTTAAAACACAGAATACATATTAAGCTAAAGCTGGCACTTCTGGATTAGAAATCTTATTTGAGGCAAAGTGATTTACCCACTCATGACATTCTTCCCATCCATTAGTCGAAAACAAAGCAAAACAAAGGCAAACAACAAGCAACAAACCCAACAAGGAGAGTTGAGCAGACAAACGATGACAAATACACACAGGCAATACTTATTCTTATGTACAAGGGATAGTTAAATCCTGAAACAGAGGTAATAGCGTTTTGCAACTGATGTCAACATTTATTGCTCATCGCCAACGTGCTGTGGGGAGTCAGCGGTTCTGTTTAAACATGATCCACCTAATGTTGTTGATAGACTATTCCCCACTTATATCCATTAATACTAGGTTGGGAATTCTGAAAGCTGTCAAGACTAGAAGGGTAACACGTACACTAACCAGTTCTGGTGATTAGTTAAAACAACCGGAAAAGCACACATACAAGTGCACGCTCACATTCAACTAGTTGTAATTCTTGGCGTATATATGGGACGTGAAGGGGTGTCAGCTATCCGTATTCAACTATACATAGATACACATATACACATGCACACTCTGTGTACAAGACAGGCAGACACGGCCCCAGCAACCCTCATTCAGACTGGTCCCACCCCTTCGTGGTGTTTTAATCACGGTGGTGAGACCAGTTGTCCCCATGGTGGCTCTATGCTCACTCTGATCAGCTTTGAGGTCTAACCTTCTCTCCGATTGCTTGGCCCAGCCACCGGGGACTCCAGCCCGTCCGCGGTGCTCGCCGCGCTCTCGCCGGGGCCGGCCAGCTCGTCTGGCCACGGACCCGGGCCGTTGGCGGCCTCCGGGTCCAGCTCAGGGCTCTGCACCGAGTCCGGCACGGACTCGAATGCGCTGTTCTCTTCCTCCTCGTCATCCTGAGAGGAGAAGACGGTGCTCTCGGAGATCTTGGCGCTGTCCACGGAGGAGAAGCGGGTGTGGCTGGCGAACCTGCTGCCGCTGTTGTAGCAGGACGGGCTGTAGCAGGAGGCGCTGTAGCAGGAGCTGCTGTAGCAGGACGTGCTGTAGCACGAGGAGCTGTAGCACGAGGGGCTGCAGCAGGACGCGTCGCAGCCCTCGCAGCTGTGGTCCCCGCCCTGCCGCGGACTGAAGTCGCTCTCACTCCCGGTGCTGGGGTGCGGCTCGCCGTCCAGCACTGGGCCATTGGCCATGCTGGGGAACGGGTCTCTAGAGTGGCTGTGTGGCGCCAGGCCTGGAGTCGCCCCCTCGAGTACTTCCCCATCCTCTTCCATGGCAGGTGCGTCCGCAGCCACCATGTCCACCTCGCTGAGCCCGTCTTTCTCTGAGAAGTCCTTGCGGGTGGACTCCTCCTCGGCGCCGTCCTCCTCTCCGGCGTGGCCGCTCTGCGCCGAGGGCATGCTGTGCAGCAGGGTGTGGATGCGAATGTAGTGCGTGCGAGGGGTCTCGGGGTCACCGCAAGCAGATGCGATGACCGTCTCCAGCTCGGACACCGGCAAAGAGCAGGGCCTGCTTTTTCTCTGCACCGAGGCCCGCAGCTGCAGCGTGCCCTCTTCCAGCTCCAGGGTAGACAGCTCCTCCTCCCCCTCCTGCTCCTGCTCTTTTTCTTCCTCCTCCACTTTCCCTGTGGGGCTCGCTGTCCGGGCCTCCTCTGCCATCAGCTCCTCGGTGCTGGCTAGGGCTTCACCATCCTCCAGCAGCAGTGGGGGTGGCGCCTCCTCACCCAGGTCCAACTCCTCTGCCAGTTCTTCTGCACTCAGGCAGGGCTGGGGGTCTTCTTGCCCTGGGGCCAGAAGCTCCCCAGCCCCTTCAGGTGCCCCAGAGACCATGCCATCGTCTCCTGCCTCGGTGCTTGCTGCTTCCTCCAGGGGTTTGGCCAGCTCCAGGCTCTCGCTCCCTGAACCATCCACCGCAATGCCCTCACTCAGCAGCTCTGGCTTCGCGCTCTCCGAGGGTCCTGGGGCATCATACAGGGGCTCTGGACCGCTGCTTTCCACCAGGTTGTTCATGGCGCTGTCCTGAATTTCGGCAGACTCAGGCTCAGTACTCAGGGAAATCTCCTCATCATCTGCTGGCAAGAAAAGAAAAAAAAAGTCATTCCTTCCAGAAAAGGACATTGTGGTGTTAGTATAGGCCACTGGACATGCAAGTCACAGCCAAGGGATTTCTATATTAGGATATTGGATGTAGGGGTTGATAAGTGCTTGTCATTGGCCAGAGCTCTGCTGAAAAAATTCTGTAAGAATTAGTTATCATTGCATTAAGGAAAATTTGCAGTCCTGGATATAGCTTAGAATTCTGTTTCAACGCAATTAATTTTTTTTTTTGTTAAAACATCCAAAACCTAGCACCTACCCCAGTGCTTGGAACATAGTAGGTGCTTGACAAATGTTTGCTACAAGGACCGACTTCCAGAGATGGGAGTGGAGGCATTTATAATTCCTTGATGATCCCTGGCAAGGCTAATTATACTTGCGCAGAATATTTCCTGTGGCTGGCTCCTGTGGGGTAGGGTAAACCAGGTTCTTAGGCAACTAGAGAGAAGGAAAGCACTGGATGATGGATGAGAGAAACCTGTCATTGAATAACACAGGCTGTGAGCCTTCCAACATTTGGAGCTTACTGTAATAGAAAAATAAACAAGGTCTACACACCATCAAGAAATAGACTACCACTTTTCAGCTCTGTCTTCCCCTGGTTGCTCTATTGGATCCCTGCCAGGTGCAAACTTCCCATCTCAACCGCACTAGTCCAGTTCACTAGTGGAAGAAAAACAAGCTCTTTGGGGAGCCTTAAAACATCCTTACTGCTACACTGCAGAAAGGGTCGGTTTTATTCTCAGAATGTAGGAAAAGTCTGAATGTGAAAGAATGAAACTCGTGGTGTTTTCGTACAATCTGAGTTGTATACTGGGCATGGCACAGCAACTGGAGTTTAATAGGTGGGTAGTGATACACTCCAGGTTCTGATTTCACAAAAGCTTCATTAGCTTTAACAGCAACTCATAAGTATGGCCCCGGAGGACCTAACAATTCTCAGCGTGATCTACACTTAGTATGGGGCTGTGGAAGAGGAGCCAAAGTGGAATCAAGAGGCATCTCATCATTCTTATTTGGAAATATAGTTTGCCTGGAAAGCTGAACAGTGGATGATTGTGAAGTTTTCTGTCCAATTTATACTTTTTCGTTTTCCCTCTGCCACTGGAAGAATCCATTACACAATTATAATTCTTCGACAAGATGACATGCTCTGTCTCCTGGTTAGTCTATCCATTATTATTAGATAGGAAGAGAGGTTTCTCATTTATGCAATGATTAAACATCTACTAAACACCTCCTATGTGCCAGGTAGTACAGTGGGTGCTGGGAGTAAAAAGATAAATTAGACAAGGCTCCATACCGATAGTGGCCTCACTATCAACCCCCACTCCACTGTCTAACTGTCTACCTTTGGGTCATCAGAATGAAGAGGAGCTTCTCAATCAAGGGGACAGCAACCTGGCTTCCAGAACAGATCACTGGCTTCTGGCCTCAAATGGAGAAGATAGGGAATCACAAAACCTAGGCTATTTCTGGAGAGAACCATGGTTATTGTATTTTAGAGAAAGGAACCACACTATGCCGCTAGCATAGGATGAGACATGTTGAAAATACCTGGGTGGATGGAGGAAGTGATCTCAAATCGGAATTGCAGCTGTCCACTCACATGATCTGTTGGAAGCCTGCGGCCAAGTGTATAGCTGACCACCCTATCCCTAGAAGGAAATAAACACCGTCACAGATCTGGTCAATACATCTCCTTCCAAAGACCATAGTGTGTTTTCTACCCCAGTGGGTTAGGTGGGCAAGCCCAGGGAAAACCTGCTCCCAGGAGATGATGATCTGCTTAGGTACATAGGAGATGATCCTAAGGTAAACATGGGAAAGTATGTCTGCTCAACAGCACTGAAAACCTTCAAGGAAACCCTTATCTAATCTACTAAAGCAGGAGTCCCCAAATCTGGCCCACCACCTGTTTTTGTATAACCACGAGCTTTTTATATTTTTAAACACTTGGAAGGAAAAAAAAAAAGCAAAAGAGGAGTCACATTTTGTGACACATGCAAATTATATGAAAGTCAATCGTAGCGTCCATATATAAAGTTTTACTGGAACACAGCCCAGGCTGACAAGTTCACGTATTGTCTGCTTTCGTGCTCCAGTGGCAGAGGTGAATAGTTATGCCAGAGACCAGACGGCTTGCAAAAGCCTAAAATATTTACTATTTGGCCCCTTATAGAAAAAGTTTGTTGATCTGAGTTCTAAAGCAAAAAAGACGTGGATATCCTGTGCCTGCTTTTCCTATGTGGGCGGCCATTTTCCAAAACTCCCTTAAATAGTAATGGACACCAGCAATGGTATGCAATGGTATACAGTGACCAGGAAGGGGTGCCGTCATGGTTACTGGACAGCCTGTGCAGTGCTACAGAGAGAACAGAGCAAAGCATGCCTCCTGAGCTCGGTCCACAGGCCCGTGACTGCCAATTTACACCTATTCCAGGGCTGGAAACTCCACCCTGGGCTTTGGCATCCTCCCCTCTCCTCAGCCAAGGCATAAAGAAATTATTAAAAAGAAAACCATCCAGGAGGAATCAATCTGAATCTTTGCTATTATATTTTCATCAACACCGTAGCTTCAGCAGAGTAAATTGCCCTCTAGCTTGCTTAAATAGAAGGAGGGACCACCTTGGAACATTCAGGAATGAACACTTCCAGTGCACCCAATAATAAGAAAGACATAATTCCAAAGTCGATTCGTACTCAGATGGTTCTGCATTCATTCCATTTATTCATTTGTGACATTCCAATAAAAAGATAAATCATGGGCTGGGAGTGTTTTAATCTTTCTTTTTAGAAAACGCTGACATGATGAAACAAACAATATATCCTGATGACCCACTGAGTCAATGCTTTTCATTGATAAGCCATGGTTTAGTGTTTGGACTTGCTTGGAAGTCTATTAACTACAGCATTATATGTGGGAGAAGTAGAATGAGTGACAATATCCTGTTTATTTAGAAATGGCCTTATTATGAAGTAGGTCTACTACAACTATAAGAAAGACATCCCGAACCCAAAACTTAATTGAAATCAGGGGAATGCTTAACTTGCGTACTGGATAATCCACCCCTGTCACTAAAAAAATGGTTCAGGGCAGTCGGTGATATTTGCAATGTGAAGATGAGATGGTAGGGGCTAGAGATCTTCAGTGGAGGCAAAGTCAGTGGAGGGGTGGGACGTTATTAAAGGAATCGAGGGAGTGATGGAAATGAGAGTGAGTGTGTGTCTGTAGAGAAGAGGAGCGAATATCTGAGGGCAGGAGGTGGCCAGAGTGGCTGCCATAAAAGGTTCCTAAAGCAGTGGATGCAGGGGGACTGGTTGGGAGTTTATTTGCTGGGGGCAGAGGAAAGCTGTGGTGGGAGGCAGATTCATTTGTTTTCTGGGTGCACTCTGGACATAGCCCGGGTCCTGACTAGCCACTACGTCTGAGGCTATCGCCCCAATGCCTGCTCTTACACTGGGACACCTCTGGAATGGGCAGTCCTGTAGCTGTGATCTCCAGGAGCCTTGGAAAGCTGTGGGACTTCTCTGAATAAAGCAGCACCTAGCCTGGGTAGAGGAGTTGCCCCCTTGGCCACCAGGGGGCAATGTGTTACTCCATCATGGGTGATGATGAGAGGAGACTGCCTCTATGGTGGCTGTGGCTTCCCCTTAGAGGGTTTACATTCATTTACACTCTATCTGTGCTCCTCTTTTTCCCTGGGTAGTAAGAACACTGTTCTGGTAAGGGAAACCCTTTTCTATCTACTTCCACCACCTTTCCACACAAGGAGGCAGGAGGGCAGGACAATTATGTGAAGAAATGAGCCAATCAACTTTGGCTCATGAAAAGTGCTTAAAATGCGAGACTAGGCGGCTTCTCCCTGTGGTTGTAGCAAGCAGGGGAAGGAAGTTGAGTTCAACAGATATTCATTGACTATCCAGTGTATGCTGGAAGAAAGGCTTGGCAATCTACTTCTGAAAATTAGCCAATGAAAACCTTATGGATCATGTCAGGGTTAAGGCTGTGTGTCAACTTGTCTAGACCATGATTCTCAGTAGTTTGGCAGTTATGTAACGATGCAGTTTGGCAGTTGTGTAATGATGTAGTTTGGCAGTTATGTAATGATGTAGTCATCTTCCATGATGTGATCTGATGTGATCAGCCAATCAGTTGTAAGGGAGTTTTCTAGGGGGTGTGGCCTGCATCCAATATATGTGTGTGTGTGTGTGTGTGTGTGTGTGTGTGTGTGTGTGTGTGTGTGTGTATAGGCTTGCAAAGCTCGCTCGCTTGCCCTGGATATTGCATCTGGCAAAGCTCACTTGCTTGCCCTGGATCTTGCATCTGGCTTGTCATCATCTGACTTCCGGGTCTTGAGACTTGAACCAGCAGCCTGCCATATTGCCTGCTGATCTTGAGATTCATTAGCCTCCACAGCCTGTGAGCCAGAAGCCTGCTGTCTTACCTGCTGATCTTGGATTTGTCAGCCTCTACATCCGTGAGCCATCTGACCTTCTGATCTTGGGTTCTTCAGCCGCTGCAGCTATGTGAGTCAGGAGAAGCCTTCAGCCTGACACCTAACCCACAGACTTGGGACTTGCCAGCATCTATAACTGTGTGAGCCTTTTCCTTGAGATAAATATCTCTCTTTGTGTGTGTGTATATATATATAT
>NW_004444050.1:5798387-5887368 GCF_000243295.1 Trichechus manatus latirostris | reverse complement strand
CAGCCTAAGACAGATCACAACAGAACACTGCCTGACTCACTTGCTTTAGACATGTTATTAGGAGGGATTAAAGTCTTTATAACATTTAAGTCACAGAAGTGTTATGAGTACTAAATGAAATAACAAAAATCACAAGGAAAATCATTCCCTTCTGAGTTCCTACTATGTGCCAGCTACTTTATGTTCTATGTATTACTTTTTTTTTTCTTTCTTTCTATTCTTTAGTTTTAAGATGACTTGAGGGAATATGTTTGGCTTAAGGTTTAAATATTATCTCAGGTCACCCTCCATGGCTCTGGAAAGTCCAGAGTCCATGAGAATTTTAAATTTCTGTGCTACATTGCCCCCCTTTTGATCAGGATTATTTTATGGACTCTTTGATCAAAATATTCAGTAATGGTAGCTGACCACCATCCAGTTCTTCTGGTCTCATGGCAAAGGAGGCAGTTGTTCATGGAGGCAATTAGCCACTATGTGTTAGGTTATTTATGAACATTTGTTCTTCTTTTTTTTTTTTTGTTTAATCTTCACAACCATGAATGAAAAGTGCTTCACACTGTGACGCATGGCTTTAGCTCCATAGATGTCATCTTCTTTCAGTTTGAGAGTTAAAGGTGTGTCTGTATGCACACACAGCTGCACACATACTATAAGGTTCTAATTAAGTGTCCCGTTGTAACCATCACTGATTCTAAAGCCCCTCTGAAAATCTAAAAATCTTCAGTTAAGACACGGGAAATTCTGTAAAATTTTTCTCATTCCTTTGTTATCTTTCTAAGGATTACATTGTATTACAACATATATTTGTGTCCAGACAGCTATACCTATTTTTTTAAATATTGTTGTTGTTACCTAAGGAAATTCATATTATACACAAAGATTTTATCTGATAATAGTTCACTTTAATGAGAACTTTAAGTGGGCATGGATGTGAAAGACACAAAACACAAACATATTCGTATACACAATTGAATTCTGGGAACAACCTGCTTGTCATCATCCCATGAGAATTCATGCTTTTTAATTTTCATATTATCCAACATTTTCTATAAATATAGCATGTTTTAAGACACTGTAGTAACCCAGCATTTTATCTTGTTATGGAATATCAAAAATGATTAAATCCTACACATAAAACAGACATATGAATGAAATAATATTCTTCATAGTAAAGCAAGCTTTGATTTCTACCTGTACAGAAAAATGCCACATTAAGGGCTTCTTTTAATACTATGTCTTAGGATTTTTTTACTCTCATGTATACGTACGCAGTGATACACAAACAAAGAGAAAAAGAAAGGTTTGCTTAATTGAATGTTGTGGCTCCAGCAACATAATAAATGGGGAGAAGCTAAGGAGATACATATAACCCGTTGCTGTTGAGTTGGTTACGATTCAAGCAGCCCTATAGGACAGAGTAGAACTGTCCCATAGGGTTTCCAAGGCTGTAATCTTTCACGGAAGCAGGCTGCTACATCTTTCTCCTGCGGAGTGGCTGGTGGGTTCAAACTGTCAACCTTTCTGTTAGCAGCCAAGCACTTAACCACTGTGCCACCAGGGCTCCAATGAGATATAATGACACCATTTTAGTTTGAGTCTCTATGAGACTATATCACTGCAGCTTCCAGGCCACCCTTGGGCCTGGCCTTTTGGCCGAGGCCTAGTGATGCTGAGGTCTGAGTCACTAGTTTACCCTATGGCGTGTCTCTCCAGGAGTCTCTGAACCGGCATCGACAGCTTTCCCAAAAAGCGCTTAATGATGGGGCGGCTCTTGGCAAACTTGTCCTTCACCTCAATTTCCAACACATCAGTGGGCAAGGACACAAAGCTGAATTGCTGTAATGAAAAAAATACGTCACATCAATTAGCTTGAGAGGTGAGAGGGCTGGCCAGGTCCCAGTCCATCTGCGTGGGATGACATCATTGCAAAACACCCCAGCTGCAATATATATCAAGGTCTTAGAAGTTCAATGCCCCCTGTAAATAAGATAACAGGCAATAGTGAGGCACTTTCTCAGGAGTTAGGTATAAGGTTTATCTCTGAGATTTAAGCAAAAAACAAAACAATATGCCTTAAAGAGAAAGGACGACACCCATACCTTCAGCCATACTTGGCTAAAGGAATTAATATATTTAAAGAAAGACAAGCACAAACTCACCTATAATTAAGAAAATGCACTGTAAATCAACAACTCAATACCTTTTTCCTGATTCAAATGGCAGAGATTTAAAACAGTTTCATAATTACCACCCCTGCCCCTCCCGCAGGAGGCTCTCACACCACGTTGGTGGGAATGTAAATTGAAAAGGAAATTGGTATATTCATCCTCATTTAAACCACACATACTCTTCACCCCAGGATTCACCTTCTAGGAATTTTCCCTCTGAATTAACTTGTACAGATGTGCAAAACATATGTCTTATAAGGATGTTCACTGAAACGTTATCAACAATAGCAAAAGCCTGGAAAAAACAAAAATGTCTAGCAATAGGAAACTAGTTAACGAAGTATGGTAAATCTATGAAACAGAGAACTTCTGCAGTCATTAAAAAGAAACACGTAAATCAGTCTGTCCTGACATGAAAAGATAACTGAGAAAGAAAATGTAAAAGCAAGTCATAGAAGAATTTGAAGAGTGGATTCCATTTGTACTTCGAACTGCACAGAAAATGCCTAGAGGGGTCCGCTCCGAATGGTGAAGCCCAGGAAGTGGGCTGGGATGGAAGCGGAGGAAGCGGGTTTTTAATGTTTTATTTCATTCAATTGGATGGTGCAGGACTGGGCAGCGTTTGGTTCTGTTCTGCATGAGGTCACCATGAATTGGGGGCTGACTTGACAGTAGCTAACAATAACAACAAGATTTGGTTTTTATTCCTAACTCTGTCATTCACAGCCTCTCTGAACTTCAGTATCTTCAACCGTAGAATGGGGAAAAATAAGGACTCCGCCATATTAAATTAAAGTGCATTCTTCCCCTTCCGTTCCTGTCCTGCCCAGACCCCACCTGCCTTCCTCTCTACTATCTCCTTCTCCTTCTGACTCTCCAATTAATCCCTCAAATTTCACTTTTCTCAACTTCACTACACTTTATTTCAGCAAGCCTTTAATGACCAAAAATTCTCTACAGCTGTTTGTAGAAAGCCATAAGATCTGTTTTAAATGCTTAAATCACAGACAAAAGCCATCATTTTCCTACGACTAATGCCCACTCTGTCTTTGTGTCCAGGAAGTAGCCAGGTTATTAATCAAAAGAGAAAATGAGTAAAAGATTAAAAAAAAAGGTGTGTGTTGTTTCCCTAAGCCTCTTTTGCTTTAGGAATTGTATCTCCTTGAGTCCTTGTCCACTGGTGAAAAGAATCAGTATGGCAAATGAAAGGGCCAATCTTGAACATTCTTTGAGGTCTGAAGTCTGGCTATTTTCTACCTCATCCTCCTCCTTCTACTCATGAGCATCTCAAAGCAACTGTACCACATGCTTGAACTAACCAATAAATAAATGGTTCCTTATCAATGAATAAGCCAGAAAACTGTCCTAAACAAAGGAATTGTTGGCATTTCAGGGATCAGAGAGTAAAGTTCCACTGGTCACCCCTCCATCAGTGCACTGGATTCTGAATTCCCTTTCTTAGCAGAACATTAGGAACCAACTGTCAGACCTCTTACAACTGGGCAGCAACAGCAGGAAGAACGCTGTATGTACAAGGCCAAACGCCGAGGCCACCACAACCTGGAATGACTCATACAATACTCCGATGGTGGCAAGCATCCTTTTGGTTAAAAATGAACTTTCTTTTGTTGAAGCACATGTTGTTGGGATTCTTACATTGTCTTTAGCCCAGTGGTTCTTAGCCGCAGCTCTCATTAGAATAATCTGAGGAACTTTAACAGAAATACCCCTTTCTAGGTTCTATCCTTGACTAACTGAATTAGAATCCCTTGGGGTGGGGCCAAATATTGGTAGTTACAGTGCAGTGAATTACTTAATATGACCCTTCTAGCCACAGTCTTTGTAACTCCCATCAAATGACTGGGTGAGACTATGCAAGTGAGGTGCTTGTGGCCCACCAAGGGGATTGGAGGGCTTGTTAATAAAGTAAATAAGGTGCATGGTACCCTTGTGGGGGTGGGACCATGCAAATAAGGTATATAGAACCCTAAAAAGGAAACTGGTCAGTTTTGCCATCTTGCTAGGCTTAAAGGAAGACATGGGGTTGAGGGGAGAGAAAAAGAGAGAGGAGCTGTAACATAGGAGACAGAGAGAGGCTGCAGAGGCAGGAGAACCAGGAGACTGGCAGGAGACGGCGCAGTGGGCTTCCTGGCCCACAGAGCGAGAAAGCTGAGTGCCTTCGGGCACAAGGCTTACTGATGGAGTGTGGTGCCTCTGGGCACTTATTGGCAGAGCTAAAAGAGCTTTGTAACATTTGCCTGAGCAGGGCAGACAGAGGTCGGGTGGAGAGGCTGAAGGGCCGAGGGCTAGAGAGAGGTGTGGTTGTGGACATAGCTGAGAAGAGCCTGTCCTGATCGAAGAACTGTATCTTGAGTTGTTCCTGATCCTGAATCGCAACGTGTTACTTCCCTAATAAACCCCTTAACTGTGACTGTGGTCTGTGAGTTTTGTGTGGCCATTGCAACGTATTATCGAACCCGGCAGAGGAGTAGAGAGTGCGTGGGAGGGACAGGGGGTGTCTGAATTGGCATAAAGGTTGGAGAGAGAAGGTATATCTGACCTCCACCTCATAGGAATTGGCCTTGGGCTGTTGATCTTGATTCTCCTTCCCTCTTGTGAAGTTAGAAGAGGTTAGATGCTGCCGTCACGCCACTTTTACAGTGGTATATAATATGCAACCAAGGTGTAGAACTGCGGCTTTCCACAAATTTGTCAAGAGTGCAGCAGTGGGTGAAATGTTGAGAATTGCACCTAATTTCTTAGCACGGGGCAGCAGTTAGAAATGAGGGCTTAAGTTTCTGAATAGAGGTCTTGCCAGGAGCCCAGGATGGATCCATATTCAAGTGCTGAGACATGTCTCACTGCCCCGCCTGACTCAGCTGCCCTCCTTGCATGGCCCTTCCTAGCTCTGGGCAATCGTAGCTTTTCAAATAGCAGCCCAGATGACTGAACAGCTTGGCAGGCCGGCTCCACTCCATTCGTTCCAGCCTCAACCTCAGCCTTGCTGCTTCCCAGCCTTGTTGGAGTTACAAAAGGTATTTTTGTTTGTTTTCATTTTCAGAGAGGGGCGTTCCACAGTTCTCTCAACAATCCATTTAAACATCAGATAATCTCACTGTTAGGAAAATATCCCTTAGAGCAAATCTGAATCTTCCTCTGTGACCTAAATAATTGGTCCAATGATCTGTAACATAGTCTTCAAACAAATCCCAATTTAATAGCTTGTGTGTTTGTTCAGTTTTTGGTCTTGGCTTCTTAATAATGGCAGTGGATGGCAGTTGGCCTCTACCCATTAGATGCCAGTAACGTCTCCCCCCGGCCCCAGTTGTAACAACCAAATATGTTTCCAGACATGGTCAGATGTCCCTGGCGGGCAAAATTGCCCCCTGTTGAGAACCACTGATATAGACCTACTATCTTCAACTTTCCGGAGAGATGCTAGGACTGATGTTGCAATAGTGGAAATATTTATGTATTTTGGCTTGTGTTGTTACTCAATAGGCCATGTCTAGAAATAAGAAGGGTCACCGATGGTGGACAGGTTTCAGTGGAGCTTCCAGACTAATACAGACTAGCAGGAAAGGCCTGGCAATCTACTTCTAAAAATTAGCCAATGACAACCCTGTGGATCACAGAATGTCGTCAGAGACTTTGACTCATTTACTTTAGGTACATCATCAGAAGGGACTGATCCCTGGAAAAAGACATCAGGTTTGGTAGAAAGCCAGCGAGGGTGAGGGAAATGAGACAGACTGACACAAGAGCTGCAAGAATAGACTCAAACATACCAACAGTCATGAAGATGGCACAAGACCAGACAACATTTCGTTCTGTTACACATAAAGTCGCTGTAAGTCAGAGCCGACTTGATGGCAACTAACAAGGACAGAAATAGGATGTTTGTTTTATTTATTACATTGCATTTTGTTTTAAAAAAGACCTGCGAGCTTCCATAAACTGAATAGAACTTTCATAAACTGAACTTACCAAAATAAAAACAGGATGACAAACTCAAAGAAATATTTAATTGGCAATTACATAAACTGGCAGCAGTTACACAATGGGCAGTTTAGGTAGAGATTAGGGGAGTGCTGGTAAATAAAGGGGCCAATGGCGCAGTAGGAAGGGAAAGATTTTACACATTCATTCACAAACACTTGTTGAGCGCCGACTCTCAGCTGCGTGCTGGTGATCCAGACACCACCCTTCAGTGCTGGAGGGCTGGGGCTGTAGATTTCCAACCATAAGGAGCTCAGAGTCTTAAATTGCAGGCAGACATTGACAATATGGTAAGTACTATAATATGGGGCCCCACAGGCTCAGCCTGATGGACAGGTAGAAAGAGGAGGGGTGACAGTGACATAGAGGAGCATGAAGATGATGTTCCAGAAGATGCGATGCCTGAACTGAGCCTCAACAGATGAGGAAGGGGTGGGAGGAATGTTCCAGGCAGCACAGAGGGCACCATGTGCAGAGTGTACGGGTTCCTTTGCGAACTTCAAGTGGCTCAGTACATGTGCGGCATTGTGGGGGTCATGTTGCGAGATGAAACCGGACAGATAAGTAGGATCCAGATCAGGAACAGTCTCCTGGCCAGAGTTCAGTTAAGACATGTGAGAAATAAGGAGGACGGCAGGCATGCCTTGAGGAAAGGGTGGCAGATTTTACTGGTGTTAAGGAGGTAGAATCTAAGAGTTTATGGACTTGTTAGATGTCAGTGAGAGCCATGGGATGTGGGAGATGAAGAGGTCACAAATTCCAAACATTGGATGGTAAGGCCATTCTATATGACAGGGAATACAGAGGGTAGAGCAGGTTTGGGATGAGTTTAGTTTTGAACATCTTAAATGTGAAATGCCATGGTGAAATCAAAGAGAGAGATGTTTAGAAAGTAGCTAAGTATCCGGGATGTGCTTAGAACAGAGATTTCGAAGGCAGGCAGCATATAGGTGAGTGGTGGGGGATACTTTTGAGGATAAATGAGCTCACCCAGTGCAGGGTACAGAGTGAGGTGAGAAGGTAGTCAAAGGAAGAACTTTGGGATTTACCAGCTTTTGATGGATGGCTAGACAAGGTGGAGCTCTTGAAGAAGACTGGCATTATACGAAAACCAAAAAAGAGTGATGTCATGCCAGATAAAAGGTGAAAGTATAGAGTTTTGAGAAGAAACTACAGTGTTGCAGAGAAGTCAAGTACAATTAAAACTGAAACCAGCCTGCTTGATTAGACACACCATTCATGGGTGATCTCAGTGAAAGCCTTTTCATGGGGGTGGTCAGGATAGCTGAGAAAATGAAACAAACAAAAAAAAGCAAGAAAGGAAAGGAAATGACTGTAGCCCCCTTATACGCTCAAGTATGACAGGAATGAGTGGGGAAGGAAGGAGTGATGAGGTCTTGGTAGACAGTGTTATTGGTGTTTAAAGTTTTGAAGATAGGAGATGAACAAAAAGAATCAAACCCATTGCTGTCAAGTCGATTCCAACTCATAGCGACCCTAGAGGACAGAGTAAAACTGCCCCATTGGGTTTCCAAGGAGCTCCTGGTGGATTAGAACTGCTGATCTTTTGGTTAGCAGCCGATCACTTAACCACTGCACCACTCACGCTGAGCAGGTATAAACATGAAGAGAAAGAGCAGCAGAGTAGGGGTAAAGAGGAGAGAAGAAATGATAGAGGGAGGTCCTTGAGGAGGTGGGTGGAAACCTTATTTAGAGAAAATGTATCAGGATTTGCCATAGACAGGATGAGAAATAACAATTTAACTGAAACAGAAGGGAAGAGGTAAGAATGGACACAGATGCAGGTAAGGTGGCGGTAGGAGGGAGAGGCAGATGCTGAGGAATTTCCTAATTTAAGGTCCCCTTTCTCTTTGTGACGAAGGGAGCAAGGTCATTTTCAGAGCATGAAAATGGTGGCTATGGAGTGGGAACTCCAGGAAAGGGGTGAAAATCTGAAACAGCTATTATAGTGAAAGTGAGCCAATCCTGGACATATGGGTCAAGGGCCAGGTGGCCCTTAGTTTCGAGACTGTGACTTAATCATGCCACCAATCAACCTGATTGTGTGACTTATCTAGCAGTGCTGGGTGGGTGCAGTGAAGATGGACATTTGGACTTATCTATTGCTGGGGTTGTGGCAGATAAATTTAATAGAAGGACATGGCAGCAAGGACAAGGAAAGATGGGATGAGGGTGTCGAGAGGACTGATAGCTAGTAGTGAAGAGGGATGCTGAGTGACTGAATGTTCCACTGTGATCAAGGAACAGGAGCAATGGAAATAGGGGGTTGGATGTGGAAGGATAGAAGATTGTAAAGAGTGAGCTTAATGGATGAAAAGATCCAGGGCATCAGCACTGGAATGGATGGCTGTGAAGTGAAGGTCAACAAGACTGAGGAGGTCAAAGAAACTAGAGTGTCTGATAGGTCATCCATTTGGACCCTGAAGTCAGCCATGGTAACAGTAGGTCTTGGGTAGAAAGGGAGGATGGTGCAATAGGCAGAAAAGTCTTTACTGATTGTGGCAGAGTAAACAATGGGACCCATTATTGCCCGACTGTAGCTAAGGCAACACAGACATCAACGTGAAGGTGATACTATAAACAGAAAGTAGAAAATGGTTGTGAGAAGTTTCAGAGACATGTTCAACGTGACTTAGAAACGGTTTTAACTTAGGTGTTTAGAGAGGGATATGAGAAAGGTAACTCCAGTCGGAGAGAGCAGAAGTACAGTGATTCATTTTTGCCCATTTACAGAGGTCAGGAAAGGTTGAGAAATGAAAAATGGTAGGAATAGTCAATTTGGTTTGGGTCATTTTGAGGCAGGAGGCTATTTAGGAGTTAAGGCAGGAATACCGATTAGAAGCCAAGATTAGATCCCTCATTATGTGCGGTAAAAGGGCCTCAATTGTTCTGTAACATAGGTTATGAGACGCAGCTAGAGTGGGCATCGACTCTTGCCTCTCCTCTCTGGCAGCCAGACATAAGGGCAAAGATAAAACACGAGCTGTGTTCACAAGAGGCTGCCTGGTGCCATTCAGCCAATACCAGTATTTATTACTAATGAACATTAAATGGACCAAACTTAGTGTTTTCTGCACAAAAGTTTTCCAAGGAGGAGGAGAAGGAGCAGGCCAGGAGTACACTGAGCATGCAAACTGCAGCTACTCTTCCATAGAATCTTGCACGGGACATGATTTTCAACTCAGATGGCGCTATTCATTGAGTTTAAAAATGACGCTCAAAATTCGTGCTGCCTGAAGTCAGGGATAACAATAGACAGACAAACAACTCCATTAGCAAAGCCATAATTCAATCAAGAGCAATTATTTTCTCTCACTAGAACATAACAAGGTGCTCTATTAAGAAATGGTGGTCTTTCTGTCTGGGCATGGGAGAAGAGCTTCCCCTGCTAAGCAGCGTGGAGCTTGACTCTATCCTAGGAAGGAGGTGGCAGACATGAGCCTTGTCACTGCAGGGACTTTAATGGCTTTGAATTGTAAAGCCTGCTCTTCATATTTTATATTAACTCTTGGAAAGGTTGCATTTCTTGTTTTGCACAGAGCAAAGAAACTGGATCTTGTCCAGGCCTCCATGGTCTCCATATAGGCCCTGAGAATCCTCAACCACAGAAAAGAATATTATTGATTTTATTTACAGGCACTGCCATGGCAAAGTTAGGCATGAGATTTACTTGTGGCTTAGCAGAATGCGAAGCAAGGTCTGTGTGTATGTGTGTCTAAGTGAGTAAAGTGTGTATAAATATATATATTACGCACAAAACATATAACATATAAAAGTGTATATTACACCCATATGTATTCTATATATGCACCTGTATCTCTATCTCTGTCTCTACCTATACCTATAAGGAGCCTGGTGGCACAACGATTAAGCACTTGACCGGTAACCAAAAGTTAGCGGTTCAAACCTACCCAGTGGCTCCATGGGAGAAAGACCCGATGATCTGCTCCCAGAAAGATTACAGCCTAGAAAACCCTATGGGGCAGTTCTACTTTATCACATGGGGTTGCTATGAGTCAAAATCGACAGCACCCAACAACAACAATACCTATACTTATTTTCTCTATCTTTTTGCTCCTAGAAATGATTTATTTAAACACTTACAAAGTGGACCTGGGATTACAATGTTGTTGTTACTAGTTGCCCTCAGGTTGGCCCCCAACTCATGACAACCCCATGCACAATGGAACAAAACATTGCCTGGTCCCATAAATGGTTTTGGATTGGACTGTTGTGTTCTACAGGGTTTTCACTGGCTGATTTTCAGAAGTGTATCACCAAGCCTTTCTTCCTAGTCTGTCTTAGTCTGGAAGCTCAGCTGACACCTGTTCAGCATCACAGCAACACGTAATCCACCACTGACAGATGGGTGGTGGCTGCATATGAGGTGCATTGGCCAAGAATAGAACCCAAGTATCCTGCATGGGAGTCAGGAATTCCACCGCTGAACCAACACTGGCCCCTTATGGAATTAGATTACTAGACTGGAAATCAAGAAGATGACAATTTGTTGTGTGATCATAAGCAATTTAACTAACCTTTGTATTCCTACTTTACTGTACCTCTAAAAGTGAAGAAAGAAAATACCCACTCGTCTCACTTCACCTTCTGCCTGTGTTTCTAGGTAAATTGCCTCCTCCATCAGCGTAATTCTCCATCTGCACACCTTAGTCAACACAGATTGCTCTTCTCACCTTCAGGAGCGCTTATCTAAAAGGTCAATGAGTCCCCAAACTCTCTTTCTCATTCTCTGCTCCTCACTTCTGCCACTGCCCTAGGTATGACCCTTATCATTCCTTGCCCTTGTAATAATGTCTTAACTGGTCTCTTTGTCTTCAGCTTCTCCCCTTCCAGTTGCCAGTGAAGTTATATTTCTGAAACACAGATCTGATCATTTCATTCTCTTGCATGATAACTCTCCCTGATTTATTATTATTTTTTTAATCACTTATAGGATGAAATCTAAACTCCTGAACGTCACGTCTGGTCCCTGCCTACCTTCCTGGCTTTATTACCTGTATTCCCTGAAGACTTCATTTTTTTCACACATTTTCAGACACTATTTGCCTAGAATGTTCCTTCCCAGCTTCTTAACCATGCCCAACTCCTACTCATCCTTCAAAACCTTATTCAAATAAAATTTCTGCTGTGAAGCCTTTTCTGACAGTTGTTCTTTCTTCTTCAATATCTCATCTATAGGTCTTATCACATCATTTAATTTCTTGTAGTTCTTGAACATGCACATATAGTATCTGTTTTAAGTAAAGCTCTTTGCACAGAAACCACACATTACATGAGCACTGAACACATTGATACATGAGGAAATTAATGAATTGTGACTTTCTGAGGTAATTTCACTCCATATCAGTGAAAGTGGAATAAAATCCAAGGTTGTGGTGAGCTAAAATACACTTTGCTATGAATGCTGGAGTGCACATTCAGTACGAGATTATATTATAGTGATGGGTTTTTCATAAAAGAAAGTGAAATTTTTGGCAGGTGTCCTTCATTTGGGTGCAGGCCAGCACTCAAGAGTAACAATTATGATAGGCAGAATCTAAGACGGCCTCCAAGATTCCTGCCCTCTGGCTACACACCCTGCAATCTCCTCCCCTCAGGTATGGGTGAGGCCTGTGAAGATGGTAGATGTCATTCCCCCCATTAGGTTACTAGTCAAAAGGGAGGTTATCTGGATGGGCCTGACCTAATCAGGTGAACCCTTAATAAGGACTAGGCCCTTCAGAAGTCAGAGATATTGAAAGCGTGACAGGGATTATATGAAAGGGAGATTCTCTACCACTGGCTTTGATGGTGGAGAGGGCCACATAGCAAAGACCTGAGTACAGCTTCTAGGAGCTAAGAATGACCTCCAGCCAAGAAGTGGCAAGGATCTGAATTCTGGTAACAGCCTGAATGACATTGCAATCTCTTTCCCAGTCAAGCCTCTAAGTGAGAACACAGCTTATCCAACACCTTGATTTCAGACTCCTAGACCCTGAGTCCACTAGCTAGCTGTCAGTTTGTTGTACTGTGGTGGCTTGTGTGTTGCTATGATGCTGGAGCTATGTCACTGGTATTTAAAATACCAGAAGGGTCACTCACGGCGGACAGGTTTTGGCAGACCTTCCAGACTAAGACAGACTAGGAAGAAAGGCCTGGCGATCTACGATCTACTTCTGAAAATCAGCCAATGAAAACTCTAGGATCATAAGAAAACATTGTTAGATTGGAAGATGAGTGCCCTAGGTTGGAAGGCACCAACATACACAGTGGCCACAACAATGGACTCAAGCATACCAACGATCATGAAGCCAGCTAACAACAACAAAGACCCTGAGCAGAGAACCCAGCTATACTGTGCCCAGACCTTTGACCTATAGAAACTATGAGATAATAAATGGGTGTTGTTTTAAGCTGCTAAGTTTTGGGTAATTTGTTACGCAGCAATAGAAACCAAACACAATGATCTAAATTAGGGTAAGTAACAGCATGATGAGGATAGCTTCTGGACGAGCCTGCAGGCTATTTGTTGACAGTGTTTAAATCAGCGTACTGCAGCATCTCCCGAATGGTTTTTACGTGATGTTGGCAAAAACAAACAAACGAAAAAACCATTGCCTTCGAGTTGACTCCGACTCATAGCAACCATACAGGACAGAGTAGAACTGCCCCCCAGGGTTTCAAGGAGCAGCTGGTGGATCCATGTGATGTGGATAGTTCTAAGAAAAAAGAGTTTTTATGACTAACACTGGGTTAAAGAAGGTGAAATAGATTACTGTTAGATGACCTAAAGGCTTTAATTGTATAAATGTGCATTATGAATCTGCAAGACAGTATGCAGTGATTTTTTGACTGTGGCACCTCCATTTATGTGTGTATGTGCATCTGTGTGTGAGTGTGTGTGTGTGTGTGTGTGTGTGTGTGTAGTAACATGTGGTAGATTGGTATTATGTAGATCTCAGTTTGGGAAACTGGTATTTTGTGTTCAGTTATAGTTTAAAGCACTGAGGGAAAATAACTGTCAATTTTATACTCACTAAACTCTAACTGGAAACCCTGCTGTCGTAGTGGTTAAGAGCTACGGCTGCTAACCAAAAGGTCGGCAGTTCGAATCCGCCAGGCGCTCCTTGAAAACTCTATGGGGCAGTTCTACTCTGTGCTATAGGGTCACTATGAGTTGGAATTGACTCGATGGCACGGGTTTCGTTTTTTTAACAGAAACTCTCATTCAAGAGTGAAGTACAAATAAAGGTATTTTCAAATACGCAAAGAGACTGTTTAGCTGTTTACCTTCCACAAACTTTCAGGGCCTTTTTTCAGAGTTATAATTTATAAATTATAATTATAAACCAAGGCATTAGATTAATAAAAAGAGATAGAGATATAAAAAAATCATGGTTGACACATATATCTCAACCATGATATATAGTATGGTACAGCCTCTACATTTTGTGTATATTTTTATGAACAACTTTATAAAAATAAACAGAAAACATATAACAGATACCTTTCAAAAACAAAATAAGTTTAAAAATTGACTTGAGATAATAGAAAACCTGAATAAATCCATAAACATTAAAGAACTGAACTGATAATCAAACATCTTGTAATCAGATCACTTTACAAGTAAATTTTACCAAAACTTCTGAGAATAGATTATTCCTATCTTATATAAAGTTTTCAAGAAAGTTAAAAAAAGAGAGACAGCACCCTAAATTATTTTCTGAGGATTAGACATCTTTGATACAAACTGAACAAGAATATTGAAAGAAAGAAAATTAAAGACATCTTACAGATTAACATAGTTGAAAAAATTCTAAATAAAATTAGTTGCAAATCATAAAAAGCATCTGTATGAAAAATACTAAACTATGTCCTCCAGGCTGAGTGTTATGTGGATGATCTACCCTCTGCGATCAGAAGCAATGGCTTTAATTATCCTCCCTGCTCATTCCTAACATCCTTCTAAAGGATGTGCCAGACTTCTTACAGGCATTTATGTACTGGTGGTGCAATGGTTAAGTAATACGGCTGCTAACCAAAGGTCGGCAGTTTGAATCCACCAGGCACTCCTTAGAAACCCTATGGGGCAGTTCTACTCTGTTCTATAGGGTTGCTATGGGTTGGAATCAACTCGACAGCAATGGGTTATTTTTTACTAAAAAATTTCTCTGGCCTCATTTTTCTCACCTATTTTTGAATTTACTTACCTTGCTGCATTGTATGCATTTTCACACACTTTCATGCATAAGGAGCGTGTATATTTGAAAGGTATCTGTACGTAAACAAACATGTAACAGGATGCTATATGGCTTCAGATTTGGCACTTGCGCACTCATAGGCAAACTTGGGTCATGATTCATTTAATTTAAAATATAATTTATTTTCATATATTGATCTTTTATCTAGTGATCCTGCTAAATTCACTTATTAATTTGAATAGCATCTTATATCTAAAGAGATTGGCCAGTTGGGGCCAAATACCTTCTTCCCTCCACCATTAGGTGGCTCATTAAGTAAGAAAATTTCTGCCTCCCCTTTTCCTCATCCTGGCCCCCAATAGCAAGACCACTAGCCTTGCAGTGAAAAGGCACAGGGGATCCCCTGGATTCTCCCATGACTCCATTACTCTCCAATGTGCTGGAGTGGAAGAAGGGACATAAGAGTGAACTAGGCCTTTGTTCCACTCCAAGACCCTCAGACCAAAATCCTTGTCTGGGGTGGTTAGGGAGGGAAGTGATTAACAGAATATGAAACTAGACATCTTTGGATTATCTATAACTAAAAGTGACCAGAAAGTTGTAGCACATGCCCAAGACATCATTAAGAGACAGTTGAGTATGAATGAATGCAGTGATTGGGAAAAAATTAGAACTATTATGGTATCACCCCATTGAATTGAGAGTGCTCAATTTCATGAATCAATTATTTTTTCCTTTTAATTTTTTGTTGATGCTATGTTTTCAGTAATAGCGGGCATGCTGAATCATTGAGTGTGTCTGAATTTTCAGTAGGTAACATGGTTTTTGTTTTATGCCTCATTCCACAAATCGTACCCTCAGGGTTCAGAGGTACATATGTGTACCAAATAAAAAATTTTCAAAATTCATGTTTTTCCTACCAAAAATTCAATGATTCAGCACCACCTCATACAATACCTTGTAAAAATAGTAATTTGCAGCACACATCTTTTTTTTAATGTATCAAACTATTATATAGGGCCCGGCGTGCCAGTAGCACTTACTGTCAGTGGGACAGTAACTTCCCAGTGAATCCCAGAGGTACAATAAGTAAGTGGTAGCTATATATACCATCGGTCCTGAAAAGGTTAAGCAGATATCTAAGCAGATGATTTATCTTCTATCTATCTACTTACCTATCTATCTAAATACATGTGTATGTGCACTTAGGTAAGTATATAAATACCCTTTCTTACTCAAAATTTCTCTTGGTTATACTAGCTGCATTTGAAAGCTTATTGCTAACTCCATCACTGTGGATTTCCTATTCTAATGTTCTATATTACAAGGGGATGCATAAATACCTCCTTTTAATCCCTCTGTAAATCCCTGTACTTGTGTTGTATTACTGTTGCCTGTATGCCCCTCTTCCAAATACAAGTTATCCCCATACCCATTAATGCCTCCCTTAAGTATAACGTTCTTTTAGCCAAGGGTGGATACTGCTAGTGACCTAAATGTGTACTATAAGTTTTTACAAGATATGTAGTATCTTCAGTGCCCTAATGCTGTTTAAAATAACAAAAGAAAGTTGCTGAAAATGTGAGAGATTAGCAAATTAATTATGGCATTGCTATACCCAAACCAAACCCACCGCTCTCGGGTCAATTCTGACTCATAGTAACCCTATAGCACAGAGTAGAACTGTCCCGTATGGTCTCCAAGGCTGTAAATCTTTACGGAAGCAGACTGCCACATCTTTCTCCTGCAACGAAGCCGGTGAGTTTGAACTACAGACCTTCTGGTTAGCAGCTGAGTGCTTTAATCACTGCACCATGGGGGTTCTAGTAATCATTTTGTAAAGCATGAGATCAACAGCCTAAACACAGTAACTCAGTTGTTACAAAATTGCAAATGAAAGTCATTGATAATATAACAAGAATTCTATTGATTTTTCCTGGTATTTTTAACTTTAAAAATACTGCTGTTTCTATTTGCTTCTGTTCATATTTCTTAAAAAATGTTTTCAGGCTAATAACCCAAAGTACTGAAAGAAGCTGAGAAAGCTAAATGGATTAAAGCCTGCCAAGACTTGAGATTTGTCGCTGGGCCATAGACATTTATTTCCTGCAACACAAAACTAATGGAGAAAAAGATGGGAATCTGCTGCTAGACACCCTCCCTCCCTGAAAGAATGAGATTGCAGTTAGGGGTGGGCCTGGCTGAAGTGGAATTTCTGCTAAATGAGTAGGGCAAGAGAGTCCACAGGACATCGCCATTTCTTTTGTTTAGTCTCCACTGTCTATATTTTCCCAATTTTAAAAATAATTGTGGCTAGTTTGTACAGATATTACCGAGGACAACTGCATACCACCTCTGAAATTCTGTGTGTCATCCCCCGCTTGCCTGCTCCACCATTTCTGACTTTTGTCTTTCCTGGCTCCCAGAACCTTCTCTTTGGTTTTGGTTTCTGTTCTTCTCAAGCTTGCATGTTTGGAAATACTCTGATATAGATTTGTTCTCCCCTGACTCTAGCTCCACCTTTGATTTGTTTGGTATCAGCTCTATGGGATGTGACTTCTGATGTGGATCCTTTAGCTTAAAATAAACTGCAATCGATGCCAGAATCTCCTGGAGTGGGGGCTGGTAAATGTTTACCCACAGGCTTTTTGGAATAGCCTGATTTGTAGCATTTGCTAATTTTCTTGGTGTAAAATACTTCCACCATGTCTGATTTCACCAGATGTGGAATTGAGAAGAGATGTGTATGGTCGGTTCATGTGAGCCACCTCTAACACACTATGGACCCCATGGATGCGTTCACTAAGCCAACTCCACAACCAGCACACTGTATTCCTCCAAGGGAAATTAGGAATGACTTTCAAGAAGTGTGTCCTGGCTCAGGCATTGGGTTTTACTGCCGCCCTCAAAACCTCCACTGCTAGCTTATTTCCTCAGCGGCTGCAAAGTGATGCTACCAGACAAGTACCAGGAATGGTTCAGCCTAGTGGACATCTAACTGTGTGCCCCTGAATTCTAGGTTTGGTGGATGAGCCTCAGGTACAACCTCAGGAACAAGGGGTAGTGCCCCTGGGTCTCTCACCCTACATCTACTGGAGTAGTGCCTCTATATTTTTTTGTTGGTGTCTCCTCCATGAGTTCCTTTCACACAAGTGTTCAGCAGCCGGCTTATCCAATAAAGGAGCTGATTTGGTGTTTAGATGATGGTTATTTACAACAGGGAACTTCAAACATCCTTTTCCAACTATTGTCTTGAGGTAGGGCAGTGCAGTTGGCATTGGGGTACCAGCTTTGTACTTCCAGAGAATGCTTTTCTTCCATAAGTATAATTTTTTTTGTGTTTATGACACTATGTTTACCTCATTCAGCTCAAAAGTGCAATTTAACTTCTGATTGAATAGCCTCTCTATTCCTAATCAATCAGACTGAAGTTAAAAAAACTAGTTTAAACCAATCAGAGTTTGGTTAAAGCTCCTTAGGGGTGGCTTATCACAGTAATCATTTCACAATTTTGCTTATCTTCCGGGGATCCTGCACCTCGGCCCAGGCACCCTTGTTTATTCCTAGGGATTTTTAGCCTAACTACGCCTATTTGCTTTGCTCTATCAATCAGGGCTTGACAATTTCCTTGACCAAAAAGTCTCATTCGTATTTACTCATGATGTTGTAGGGGTGATTAAGTGTGATCACTTTGGTAAACAACCTATCATTACCTGGTAAGTACACCCACAATGGTTGGTCCCAAGCCTGACCATTATGAGCTGATGCCCATGTTTGACTCTAAATTATAAGGACAGTGAGTGCTTTGGTTAATTGTAGGGGAGGGTTTTGGTGATTAGTGTTTGACATTGACTCCCAGCCAGCACCGTCTGCCTGAGCTTCCCTGTACTGTTTGAAGTTCCTCTCATGGCAGAGCCCAATTTAAGTAGTGGTTAAGAGCTTGGCTGCTAACCAAAAGGTCAGCAGTTCAAATCCACCAGGCTCTCCTTGGAAACTCTACGGGGCAGTTCTACTCTGTCCTATAGGGTCACTATGAGTTGGCAAAGGGTAGTGATGGTGGTGTAGAGGGAAAAACTGGGGATTCTGAAGGGGTATAGCTTCATCTACATTTCTCCACATTTGCTGCCACCAGCTAGGTCCAGGCTTCATCACCTCCCTCTTGGCTTCTGCAGTTGTCTCCTAACTGATGTCCCTCTTTCACACTCCCGCCTATCAGCGGAGCGTGGGAGTCTCCTTCGATCTACACATCGCCAGCATTAGTTATTGTTGATCTGCATTTTAGCCATTCTTGTGGGTGTGCAGTGGAGTCACAATGTACTTTTAATTTTCATTCCTGGATGACTGACAAAGTCAAGCACTGTTTCACCTGTTTATCAGCATTTGGATATCTTCCTTTGCGAAGCACCCGTTTAACTCTTTGGTCTATTTTTCTGTTGGTTTCTATCCTTTTCTTTCTGATAAACAGGTGTGGTTTATGTATTCTGGATACTAGTTCTTTGTCACTTAGATATTGTTCAGCATCTTTTCCCACACTGTGGCTTGCTTTTATTTTGTTCTTAATTTTAATATCATCCAATTAATCAATCACTTATTTTATGGTTAGTGTTTTCTGTGTTCTATTTAATAACTTTTTGGCTTTCACAAGATCATAATGATATTCTCCAATGGTTTCTTCCGAATTAGAAGCCTTACCGTTTTACTTTTCGCATTTAGATTTATAATCTATTTGGGATGGATTTTTATGTATATTGTGAAACCACATTCAAGATTTGTTCGCTTTCTATATTGATAGCAAATTGACCCAGCACAAAGTTTTGAAAAGACTATCCTTTCCTTGGTCCTGAGTGGCTCAAGTTGTTTGTGCTCACCTGCTAACCCAAAGATTGGCACACCCAGTGGCACCACAGAAGAAAGGCCTGGTGATCTGCTCCTGTAAAGATTACAGCCAAGAAAACCCTATGGATCCCATTCTACTCTGTAACACATGGGGTCTCTGTGAGTCGGAATCCACTCGACGCAATGGGTTTGGTTTCCTTACTGCACTGCAGTATCACCATTGTCATAAAACAATGATGATATGCGTGTGGGTCTGTTTTTGGATACTTCAATCTATTCTGCTGGCTATTTGTCTATTCTGTACTAATGCCACTTACCTTCATACTTATAGTTTTATATTTGTCTTGATATTTGGTAGCATAAGTCCTGCTTTTTTTTCTTTTTCAAGACTGTCTTGACTATTCTTGGCCTTTTATCTGGCTTTTCTAGTTGTTTTCATGTTAGTGTGCCACATGCAGCTCCCTCACAGTCAGCAGCAGAAATCTCCTACTTCCATCCCTCCCCTTTATAATCACTCCACATGTGGCCACAGGAAGGTTTTCATCAATTTTTAATTAGAGCATAATGCTTCCCTACTAAAGATCCTCCAATGAGAGGGGGGAAAAATCATCCAATGGCTTCTTATCACATTTAGAATAAAATCCCAACTCCTCTCCACGGTTTTCAAGACTCTGGCCCTCTCTCCAACTTCATTCTATACCATTCCCCCACCGCCGCGCCACACTCACTCACCATACTCTAGCCACAATGAATGACCTTCGAGCTGTTTTTGAACATGTCGAGCTCATTGCACTCAGGTCTTCACACTAGCTGCTTCCTCTGCTTGAAACAAAAATCTAACAGGTCTTTGCATGTCTTAGTATATGTGACAGCAACTCAGAAAGGCCTTCCTTGACCACCTCTATCTAAGGTAGCCCCACCAATCATGCACATCATATTGTCGTGTGACATTTCCTTCGTATTATTTATTGTCTTAGTTACCTAGTGCTGCTGTAACAGAAATACCACAAGTGGGTGGTTTTAAAGAACAGAAATTTATTTTCTCACAGTGTAGGAGGCTAGAAGTTTGAATTCAGGGCACTGGCTCTAGGGGAGGAGCCCTGGTGGCACAGTGGTTAAGAGCTCGGCTGCTAACCAAAAGGTCTGCAGTTTGAATCTACCAGCTGTTCCTTGAAAACCCTATGGGGCAGTTCTACTCTGTCCTATAGGGTCACTATAAGTTGGAATTGACTCGATGGCAATGGGTTTTGGCTCTAGGGGAAGGCTTTCTCTCTGTCAGCTCCAGGGAAGATACTTGTCTCAGCTTCTTAGCCCCTACATTCCTCGGTTCCTTGGTGATCTGTATGTAGCATCTATCTTTCCCTTATTTGTGCTTGCTTGTCTCTGTGCCTGATCTTCTCTATTTATATCTCAAAAGTGATTAGGTTTAAGACATACCCTATACTGATATGGCCTTATTAACATAACAGAGAAAACCCTATTCCCAAATGGGATTACATCCACAGGCATAGGGGTTAAGATGCCAACACATATTTTTTGGGGACACAGTTCAATCCATAGCACTTATCATCCATTGAAATCATCTTGTTAATTTATTTTCTTGTTTCTATCTTGTTTTCTCATACTAGACTATAAGCTCCATGAGGCAAGGCTTTTCTGTCTTTGTTTATCAGCAAAAGTTAGGTTACCAACAGATGTCACCATGACTAAGACTACCAGCCTTCTGAACCTTGAGAACAGATTGGAGCCAGATGATAGTACATGTGTAGGGGTGAATTCATCAGGGTTGAAAGGCAGACACTGGGAGAATGAGGTGGAGGCTAGCAAACTCCCCGGCCCTCGATGAGATGTTAATATTTGCTCATTCCACTTAATATTTCTGGGAATCTGCTTTTAGGAGTTCCTTGTGTTATTTAGAGAGTTCCTGAGTATCACAAATGGTTAATGTGCATGGCTACTAACCCAAAGTTTGGTGGTTCGAATGCACCCAGAGGTGCCTTGGAAGAAAGGCCTGGTGATGTACTTCTGAAATGCCACAGCTGTGAAAACTTTATGGAGTGCAGTTCTACTCTGTCTCACTTGGGTTGCCATGAGTCGAAATTGACTCCATGGCAACTGGTTTTGTGTTATTTAGATGTCTAAGTATACTCTCTGTGAGCACTGTGAATATATAACCCAAGACTCTTTAGTTACTGCTGTTTCTGTTTAACTTGTCTGTGTAACTACAATCTCATAAGTGCTCATTACATCCACCTACGAAAATAAACAGACCTGAAAATCAAGAAGAGTGTCCCTGGGTGAAAACATTTTCTAATTACAGTAATAACAAAGAAGAGGAGATTGATCAATCAGCGTGGAAGTCTCTTTCTCTTTTTAGTTTGCATTACATTTAAGATGTATTTCTCTCTCAATTTTCCCTTCATATTTTAACATCATGATAGGAACTTTAATCTATCTAAGATTTAGCTTATTGAAATCAGCAAAATAATATGCTTCAGGTTTGAACTTGCATACATTTGCAAAAATCACATAAAGCTTTAATGCAACGTTAATTGTAGGAATAAATCTAGCATTCAAACCTCACATTAAAGGAGATTCTTGTTATTAAGTGCAGACAAATTCAATTATTTCTCATTTGTATTTAGTCGGTAAATACGGAAAGTATGGCGGTTTGCTTCTCACTTAGATTCTTGCTGAGAAATTTAAGCATTGTGGGAATCCCACAGAAGCAGGCCATCTTCATTTCGCTCACCAAGGTGCAATGTGAAACCCAGAAGCCAATGTGAACCTTTATTTGTAAGGACTAAGGGAGCCACATTGCATGTGTATGTGTGACTGGAGTGAGCCCAGCCTATTCGCCAGCCCCTTGTTCATGCATGCACAAGCTCCAACCACATCACATCTCCAACAATACCCTCAGTGCTTTGTGAGGTGCCTTTGATACTTTGCTTGTTTTGTTCCTTGTATCTGGAATGCCCTTCTCTTCCTGCCCCCTGAAAAACTTCTCCGCACCTATCAAGACCCAAGTCTAGTAGCACATCGTCTTTCATGTTTTACTGGCTCTCTCCTTTGTATTCCAGGAGCATTCTGCTCCTATCCTTATTAGAGTATTTATTTCTTTGTATTGTCTCATCCCATTAGCCTGCGAACTCTTATCTACCAATGATCTTTGTGTCCTTCCAGTAGCTTCTATTTCTACTAAAAAAAATCCATTGCTGTTAAGTCGATTCCAATCCTACAGGACAGAGTTTCTGTGGTTTCCAAGGAGCAGCTGGTGGATTCAAACTGCCAACTTTTTGGTTAACAGCCATAGCTCTTAACCACTGTGCCACCAGGGCTCCTTGAACTCAGATCACTGGATTCAGAGTCCAGAGTGCTAACCATTACGTGATGGGGCCAGTCTATTACAGAGTAGATATTCAATAAACATTTCTTAAATGAGTTAAGAATCAACCATGAGAAACCAACTGACTTCACCTTGCTTCTTCCATTCTTAAGAATTCTCATTTATCTTTCATACTCAACCTCCAGAGGTAGGGGTTCATATGATTAGCTGGAAAGACCAATTCAAACTTCTTGACAACTGTCTCTGGCCTTGTTACCCCATGTAGTAGATTTTAACTCTTTTTTTTCTTCTGAAATGAGGGTTCTTATGATCACTTGGAGTATCTGATAAAGGCTATGGGTACTCTCTCCAGAATTTACTCATAAGCACCTACAAACAAAACTAATCATACAGTTTCAGGGTTTTTGAAACCACTGAAAACCCATCCAAGACCCCAAGATTAAGTACCTGTGCCTTGACTGATTTAATCATTCTCTGTAGTTAAACGACAGGAAGCTTTGAACCTTTATTCCACCCAGGTATTTCCTTATCACTTAGAACTTCTCACGCAATAAATACTCATTGAGTGCCTACTATGAGCAGCAAGTGAATAGGCTCTGAAGCCAGACTACCTGGTTCAAATTCTGGTTTTGCCATTTACCAGCTGAGTGACACTGAGGAAATTATTTAAACTTCTCTATGCCTTGGTTTCCTTGTCTTAAATGAGGATGATAATAGAACTTATTGCATAGGGTTGTTGGGAGGATTAAATGCATTAATTGTGTAAAACATTTAGACCACTATTGCACAGTAAGCCTTGTATAAGTGTTTGCTATAATTAGTAGGTTCTAGGAACTGGAGATATCAAGATGAATTGGATGTGATTCCTTTCCCTGAGGATCTCAAAATCTAGCGAGGAAAACAGATGTGCAAATAAAAGAGAAGCTGGTAAAACCATGATGGAGGTTCATACAAGGGAGTGCAGAGGAGGGAACAATTTCCTCCTGAGGGCTGGCTGGGAGTCAGGGACTACCCCACGTTAGGTGGTATTTTAGCTGAGATTTGATGGAGGGGTGCAGTTGCTAGTGGGTTAATTGGGGACGTGCATTTTAGGCAGCTATAAGCAAAGTCACAACATATGCAAAGACACATATGAAAACACAAGGGGCGTTGGGGGATAGCATCTATTGAGAGGTCTTAGCATAAGGGTAGAGCTGGAAGGTGACGGGAAGTGAAGCTGAAGTACACGGCAGACACTATTAACTGGCTTATTCAACACCTGTTTTCAACCACCTTCTCCACGGTCTTCCCATACTATAGAGGTGGGAAAGGGAAACACTCAGTTTTCCCAGCCAGGTGAGGTCATGAGACAGGTAATAGGGCGTTTGCTGGGAAGGGCTTCCCTTCTAGAATGAAAAAGCAAAGCCTTGCCAGAAGAAGTCTTCTTTGGCCTTTCTGCTTTCCTACCACATGGAAGTTGGGCTTGAAGCAAGAACTCTGGCCCCTGTGGCTGCACTCAGTAGCTTCAGAGCCTGGACTGCCCGCCTCGAACTTTTGTTAGTGAGAAATGTCCCAGCTGGCAGGCTTCCTCACACTTAGAATTAAATGCATGCCCAGCTGATACAAGTGGATAACAATGCCAAGGGCCATGACGTCGATATCTGGGTGACGGACATCATAGCATAGTTTAGAGGTTGAAAGTACAGCTTTGCAGTCACACAGACCTTGGTTTGAATCCCAGCTCAGCCAATTACTAGCTGTGAATGCTTGAGAAATTTGTTATCCTCAATCTGAGCCTCATCAGGCAAAGATCTGAAGAATCTTAGTTTAGAATCACAACTCTAAGTGTGTTGGGTGGGATGGAGGAGGTAGAGGCGGCATTCCAGTGAGAGTTTGCTGGTGTTCTGCCAGAGCAAAACGATCTTCACTAAAGCTTCACAGATAATTTCAGGCCTTAATGGGGACCCTAGTGAACATTTTTAGCCAATGGGCATTCTGATTGTGCTGGATTTTACAAACCTTCTCTGAGACTTACAATGCCTTTATGACCAAATGTCTTATAACAAGTTGCTCTAACGTTCTTCAGAAGAGAGAAGCCTTTTTCCCCTGAACTGTAAATTTCTGTAGCAGCTTGTATTATCCCCAGGAACACAGAGAGGAGTCTGGAAATAATTGGTGAGACTAGTCAAGATGGAAGGACCAGCTCATTTCAGGCTCATTATTCCCTGCTAGTGGCACTATCAATGCTTTAGAATCTGTTGGTAACTAAAGATAGTAGGAAGTTTAAGTGCAAGTCCATTTCCCTTAGGTCCACTTAGAAGTGCTAATAGAGTTCATCTGTAAAGCTAGGGTCAGGGTGAATTAAGCCTAGGAAGGAGGTGGTGTAATTTAAGAGACAATGGAAAAGCTTGGTCTCCCAAAAATCTAATTACATTTTCTTGTCAAAGATGCTTGAAAGTTCTACATCCAGATTATTTATCCTGAATAATAAAGAAAGGAACCTTTACAGGGTAAGGGTGGGAGGAGCACATTTCCATCATTAACAGCTGGATGAGGATAATCTGGTGCTCAGGGCCAGGGTGACTGCGTTCTCAAGCTTACACAGCTAGCAACTGGCTGAGCTGAAATTTGAACCAATGTTTGTGTGACTGCAAAGCTGTACTTATAACCCCTAAATCATACTGTCTTTGCTCTCCTGGCCCAAACCTCTCTCCCGTCTCCAGCCCCCAAAACACACACACTTTGTAGGTTTACATCCTCAAGGTAAAGCAGGCGAGCCAGGCAGCCAAACAAGACCTGAGAACTCTTCCACACGAGTGCCCTAGGAGAGGACTTCGAGGTCAAGCCTGACCGTGATTTTGTGGAAGGACCTCCTAGCCCCTGGCAGGCAAAGAAGACACATTTAGGAGTGAAGAAGGGCCTTCATTAGACAAAACAAAAGATTCAGTACTCTAGCAAACTGCCTAACACTGTGCAGACCATGAAGATGGGATGGACAATTAGGCTTTGTGTCTATTTAACTCAACCAGTACATGACCACTCAGGGACGTTCTGGGACTTTGTTGATCTGTCCCAGGACCTGAGAGTGTTTGGATCTCTGGAGCTGGTCCAGAGGGCCACCTTTAAAATGTGGCCCTCTTGCTTAAGAACCACATGCCTTGGAAGAGCTGTGGAGAAACTGAAATGTTCAGGTTCTGAATCAGATATGGTTGTTAGCTGCTGTCCAGTTGGCTTGTGGCAACCCACGCAAAACAAATGAGACACTGCCTGTTCCTGCACCATCCCCATGATTGGTTGTGGATTGGACTGTTGTGTTCCATACATAGGGTTTTCATTGGCTGATTTTTGGAAGTAGATCACCAGGCCTTTCTTCCTAGTCTATCTTAGTCTGGGAGCTCTGCTAAAATCTGTTCAGCATCATAGCAACATGCAAGCCTCCACTGACAGATGAGTAGGGGCTGTGCATGAGGTGCATTGCCAGGAATCAAACCCAGGTCTCCTGCATGGGAGGTGAGAATTCTACCAATGAACCAGCACTGCCCTCCTCTGAGTCAGATGAAGAGGCTATTACTATGGTTACAGGGTGTAGCTGCAATGAAACATTTCCTGGTACCACTCTGAGGGACTTGATAAGATCCCTAAGAGCTGAAACCCAGAGAGAACAAGGCTCCCTCTGAGACCAAGAGAAACATGCATTTGGTAGAGGTGTTTGGGGCACCATGAAAGGAGGGACTGGCTTATGTGCTGGCTCACATCAGCTCTTCACTTTGTTACCTGTGCTAATTTCCAAAGACCACCACTCACCTCGGCCTGCCAGGTGGGGTTCACAGTGTTGCCGATGATCTTGGACCTCCTCTCTTGTCCATGGTGAGGGAGGGCAGGGAAGATGCTGTGCTTCCCTGGCTGGATGGAAATCTTCAGATAAGGGTCTGGGTTGAAAAACATCCCTTTCTTCAGCCCCATGGCCTGGAAATCTGAAAAATAAAGGATATTTTAATTTAAATGTATTTTAACTGGGTCAAAGATCAATTGGGCTTTACACAAGGAGAAAAGCTCATCTAAAACATGGAAAAGTCTTTTCAATCTATAGACTATTTTCCACCCCACTACAATACAGACTTATTTGTCTACAGAACTGTAAAAATGGCATGGTAGGGGCAGTGTCTGACCTCCTGTACCTTCATGAGGGGGAAAGAGAATCAAGATCAATGGCCCCAGGCTGATTGGCATGAGGTGGGGTCAGACATGCCTCCACCCTCCAACCTTTTTACCAGTTATGACACCAACCTTCCCTCCCATGGCACTCTCTACTTCTCTGCTGGGTTTGATAACTCGTTGCAATGACCACACAGAACTCACAGACAATACACACGATTATGGGGTTTATTAGGGAAGTAACAGGTTATAATTTAGGTTCAGGAATGCTCAGGATACAGTTCTTCAATCAGGACAGCCTCTTCTCAGCTGTGCCTGCTGAGAAGGGCTTCCCTGTGACCCCTCACTGCTCAGGCAAGTGTTATAAAGCTCTTTTAGCTTTGCTGGTATGTGCCTCGAGGCACCCCACTCCACCAGTAAGCCTCGGCCCAAAGGTACTCAGCTCTAGCTCCATGGGTCAGCAAGCCTAGTTCTACCAAGTGCCTGGAGGCATCCTACTCTGCTAGCAAGCCTCCTGCCCAAAGGCGTTCAGCTCTCTAGCTCCACGAGCCAAGAAGCCTAGCCGTCTCTTATCGGTTTCCTTCTGGTCTCCTGCAGGTCACCTGTCTGTTTCCTGGTTCTGCTGCCTCTGCTGCTGCCATTTCTCTGCCACTGCTTCTTGCCGTCTCTAGTGTTACAGTTGTCCCTCTTCATCCTTGTTCTGCTGCCTCTGCGGCCTCTCTCTGTCTTCCGTGTTACAGCTCCTCTCTCTATCGGTTTCCTAGTTCCAGGAGCTTCTCACTGCCTGGATCCCAGGTCCAAAGAACATGCTCCACTCCTGGCTCTTCTTTCTTGGTAGTGGTGAGATCTTCCCTTTCTGCCTCTGGGATGGCTCATTTTAAGTTTAGCAGGATGGCTAAACTTGTTAGGGTTCCGCATGCCTTACTTGCATAGTCCCACCCCCTACAAGGGTGCCATGCACCTTATTTACAATTATTAGCAAGCTATCTAATCCCCTTGATGGGCCGCAAGCACTTCATTTGCATAGTCCCAACCAGTCATTTGGTGGGAGTTACAAAGAGTATGGCTAGAGGGGCCATATTAAGTAATTCACATCTCAACAACCCAGTATGGCAGTAATACACTGGCATGTATTAAACTGTGTTTTGATGAGAAGTTCTTGTAATAAATCAGTCCTACCGGTGTTGTGGTCACTATGCTCTTCGTGAAAGGACCATTGGTCTTACTTGACTTCAGGTGTTTCTCAAACAGGTTCAGTTAAGGGGGTTTGGGGCGAGAGGCTGAAGGTTACCTCAGGAAAAGTGAGTGGTCCCAGACAGAGGGAATCCAACTTTGAGATTTCGGTGAGTCTATGTGTAAAACAAGGACTGTAGCTTCACAATAAATACAGTCTTCATTGATCAAGGAGAGAAAAAATTAGGAGAAATAAAGAGAAAGAGGAAGGTTAACTGAGCAAAAAGCTTGCCAGTGGAGGAAAGAAAAACAATAACAACATAGTCTCCATGGTGCTAAGTGCATATCAGCGAGGATGGTTTTGAGAAACCATGCTGCCAGAAAGGGAAGCCTTTGAAAACTGAACTGTTCCATTTGATTTAGGATGCCTGATCATGCGCAATTTTTATGCTGTGAAAAAAGAGAGAGAGAAAGATAGTTTGTGATAGTGGTTCATATCTGTTCTGGGATTTTTTAATTTTTATTTTGATTGTGCTTTAGGTGAAAGTTTACAGTTCAAGTTAATTTCTCATACAAAAATTTATACACATATTGTTATGTGACAATAGTTGCAATCCCCACAATGTGACAGCACACTCCCCCTTTCCACCCTGAGTTTCCTGTGTTCATCCAATCAGCTGCTGTCCCTTCCTGCCTTCTCATCCTGCTTCCAGACAGGAGCTGCTCACTTGGTCTCGTGTACCTGCTTGAACTAAGAAGCATACTCCTCATGAGTATTATTTTATGTTTTATAGTCCAGTCTAATCTTTGAAGAGTGGGCTTCAGGAATGGTTTTAGTTCTGGGTTAACAGAGCATCTGGGGGTCATGGCTTCGGGGGTTCCTCCAGATTCAGTCAGACCATTAAGTCTGGTTTTTTTACATGAATTTGAGTTCTGCTCCACACTTTTCTCCCACTCTGTCAGGGACTCTCTGTTGTGTTCCCTGTCAGGGCTGTCATTGGTGGTAGCTGGGCACCATCTAGTTCTTCTGGTCTCAGGCTGTTCTGGGATATTTTGAAATCATTTTAAATTTATTGGAAAATATTTATGATATCAAGGAATATACTTTTAAAAACTTTTCTGTTATTGAAATATTTTCCAAAGACATTCTCATTTATAGGTGAAAGAAACAGGGAAAGATCCATTGAGTCAGCCATGCTTAACCACTGTATAAGTTGTGAGGTGCATAAGTGATTTGTTACTGATGAAGAAGTACATACGTTTTTATGTGAGTTTACTTAAAACTTATTTTGAGTTGATTCAAGGTTATCTCCATAATGAAATTATTTTTACCCTCCTGTATTACAATATACTGTTTTGAGCAGGAGAAAAATGTAGAAAGTGCAACAAGCCTTACAGAAATTTGCAAAACTCAGTTTACACACATAGGAGTGTATGCAGAAGAGTTAACAGCAGCCTGAGACTACTCTCCTTAGGAAGGCCTGCTGATAAGGTTGGTCCTTGGTTACTGTCTGGGAACTTGGATTTCAAGAGGGCTGTGACCATTCCCCGAACTGATAAGAGTGGCTCACTGTGACTAAACTGTGTGTACAAACAACGCAGTTTATGCCGAACACCTGTTTTCCTTCTGGGAGTCTGGAATTTTGGTACGTGTTAGGCAGAGGGTCACTACATGACTAGCCCCCAGCAAAACCTTGGGCACTGAGACTCTGGTGAGCTTCCCTGAGAAACAACATTTCACATGTGTTGTTACAACTTGTTACTGGGAGAATTAAGTGTGTCCTCTTAGACTCCACTGGGAGAGGACCCTTAGAAACTTCTGTGGTTTCCTCCAGATTTTGCCCCACGCAACTGTACCCTTTCACTGTAAGAAATCTTAACCGTGAGTACGACTATACGCTGAGTCCTGTGATTCCTCCCAAAGAATCACTGAAACTGGGGGTGGTCTTGGGGACCCCAACCCAGAGTATGACAGTTCTATAGACTTCAGTCATCATAAATTAATATGGCTGCCACTTCACCACCTCCACCTACCATTTATTGGCTAGTTACTAAATTCTGGGAACCATTCTAAGCACTTCAAAAACTAGATCTGGTTTAATCTTCACCACAAACTCTATAAGATAGATATTACATCTTTAATTTGAGGAAGAGAAAATGGAGGCTTACAGGTTAAGTAACCTGCCCAGGTCTTCAGAGTTGGCCAGTGTCAGAGACGAGATTTAAACTTGTGTCTTTGATTCCAAAGTCTGTGCTTTTAATCAATGATATATTGCCTTTTTATAAAAATGTAAATTAATAGTTAAATTCTCAGTTATAAATGGGTGTTTTTCTACACTGTCTGGTTTCATCAAACAACACATCTGTGTCTGCATTACGCCTTCATCATATATTTGACACCTGGAAAATCAAGTCATTCTTCATTGTTTTTTTTCCAAAAAAAGATAACATCTTGCTTTACCACTCCAGAAAAACTTGATCAATTTTTTAACACACTTTTCCAAAAAAATTGAGATTTGGATTGGAATTTCTTTGAATTGATTAGTTTTGGGAGACTTGATTATTACAATATTGAGACTTTCCACTCAGGAACATATGTTTATTCAGTTATTTGAGTCTTCTTTTATGTCTTTCAATAAGCTTTTATACTTTTCTTTATAAGGGCTTCCACATTCAAGTTCAATTTGGATACTTTTTAAAATATATGCATCATGGAGTGTCTTAGTCATCTAGTGCTGCTACAACAGAAATACCACAAGTGGATAGCTTTAATGAAGAGAAGTTTATTTCCTTACAGTAAAGTAGGCTAAAAGTCCAAATTCAGGGCGTCAGCTCCAGGGGAAGGCTTTCTCTCTCTCGGCCTTCTCATCTGTGTTCCCCCAGACTACGAGCTTTTCGCGCAGGGACTCCAGTCCAAAGGACGCGCTTTGCTCCCGGCACTGCTTTCTTGATGGTATGAGGTCCCCCTGTCTCTCTGCTCACTTCTGTCTTTTATATCTCAAGAGATTGCCTCAGGACACAATCCAGTCTTGTAGATCAGGTCCTGCCTTACTAACACAACTGCCACCCATCCTCCCTCATTAACATCATAGAGGCAGGATTTACAACATAAAGGAAAATCACACAGTACCAGGAATCATGGCCCAGCCAAACTGGATACACACATTTTTGGGGGGACACAATTCAACCCATGACATGGAGTAAATATTGTTTGAAAGCTGCTGCAATAAGAGGTTTAATTAAAAGTGTGCTGGACTGGGAGTCAGTATACCGAGATTATAGTTCTGAAACACTCGCTTTGAACAAGTTAATTTAACTCTTTCAGGTCTCAGTTTATTCAATATGAGATTGTTGGGATAGATGTCTATAAGAACCCATAAGTTTTATGATTTCCCAAAAGTAAATGATACCTTAATGGGAGAATACTTAATTTCCCCTAATTTTTCCTGTAGTAGTTTTTTGTTCTGATGATAATGAATAATGCACACTTATTATAACAGTTTTAAAGATACGAGAAAAAGGAACAGCATTTTAAAATTATTTCAAATTGTGCCCCTTAGTGGCAACCATTGCCACTCTTTTTGCCTGTTTTCTTCCAGCATTTGTTTTGCTTCGCATAGTTGAGATCATGCTATGTATACAATATTGCAACCTAATTTTTTTCTTTGGCCTAGCATTATATTGTAAGGATTTTTTTCATGCCTTTTAAAACATTTTGTGTAGCTAATTCTTAAGACTATATAATGTTTCATCATTTGGCTCTATTGTAATTTATTTAACCAATCTTTAATTTTGAATGTTTAAATTGTATCCAATATATTTGTGAACTAATTTTTATCAATATTTCTAATTTTCTTTAAGGTTATGTGATCATGAAGGTTGTGTGTCAGCTTGGCTGGGCCATGATTCTCAGTGGTTTGGCAGGTATGACGTAGTTTGACATTTGTATAATGATGTGTTCACATCTGTGATGAGATTTGATATAATGTGATCATCTCCATGATGAGCTCTGCTGTGAGTAGCCAATCAGCTGAAACGGAGTTTCCTTAGGGGTGTGGCCTGCATCAAATATAAGTGGATTCTCTGGCAAGGCTCGTGGGCTTTTGCTCAGTCTGGATCCTGCAGCTGGTTTCTGTTTGTCCAACCTCCAGTTCTTGGGACCTGAGCTAGCAGCTTGCTTACCTGTGGTCTTGCCTGCTGATCTTGGGATTCATCCATCTTTGCATCCTATGAGCAAGAGCCCTGCTGTCTGACCTGCTGATCTTGTGTTTGCCAGTCCTTGTGGCTAGGTGAATCAGGAGAAGCCTCCAGCCTGAACCATGGATTTGGGACGTTCCAGCTTCTATAACCACGTGAGCCATTTCCTTGATGTAAATCTTGTTATGGATTGAAATGTATCCCTCAAAAATATGTGTATCAATTTGACTAGGCCGTGATTCCCGGTGCTGTTTGATTATCCACCATTTTGTCATCTGATGTGATTTTCCTATTTATTGTAAATCCTATCTCTATATGTTAATGAGATGGGATTAGTGGCAGTTATGTTAATGAGGCAGGACTCAATCTACAAGATTAGACTGTGTCTTAAACCAATCTCTTTTCGGATATAAAAGAGAGAGGTGAGCAGAGAGACATGGGTACGTCATACCACCAAGAAAGCAGCGTCGGGAGCAGAGCGCATCCTTTGGACCTGAGGTTCCTGCTTGGAGAATCTCCTAGACCAGGGGAAGATTGATGACAAAGACCTTCCTCCAGAGCTGACAGAGAGATAAAGACTTCTCCCAGAGCTGATGCCCTGAGTTCAGACTGCTTGCCTACTGGACTGTAAGAGAATAAACTTCTGTTGGTTAAAGCCATCCACTTGTGGTATTTCTGTTATAGCAGTACTAGATAACCAATATAAATCTCTTTATATAGATATTTATGCACTTTACTTGTTTTGCTTCTCTAGAGAATCCAGCCTAAAACAGGTTATATTTCTGAAAGTATAATTCACTGAAAATAAAAGGGAGAGTACTTCCTCAGGAAATTTATTACCCTTAAGAAGTATAAACAGACAATAAAAATAGATTTTAGAAGTGGAGTATTAGCATAAGCAATCTTGCTTTGATATGTCTACTTTATTCTTGAAGATTCCCAGAGAAGGCAATTCTGTAATCTCCCTTTCTGGTTATTTCTCATTTTGAAACCTAAAAAGAAAATTAGTCTTTTTATATCGTAGTGTTTCCAATTCTTGGATTTATTTCTCTGTGTGCTGGAATACATGTTTACATATCACTTTCAGATAAGATGTAAGGGTGGTCTTCTTTGAGCCCTTGCAAACCTGAGAATGTGTTTCTGTTGCCTTCCCAGAGAGACGACAACCTAGCAGGCATAGAAATCTTGGGTTACAACATGCTAGTCTTAAAACTCCGTAGACTTTACTTCATTATTTTGGCATTTCGTACAACAGAATGTAGAATCTCAGACAAATCTGAGAGTAGCATGAGGTTTATTCTTTTGTAAGTAGCAATTTTTCAGCCCATATGTCTGCTGTGCCTACACTTAGAAGTTTTTTAAAAAAGTGGGGAGGGATTTGTCAAGGTGTTGGTCTCTTCTTACATGTCTTGGTTATCTAGTGCTGCTGTAACAGAAATACAAGTAGATGGTTTTAACGAAGAGAAATTTAGTCTCTCACAGTCCAGTAGGCTGGAAGTGAAGTCCAAATTCAGATCAGCTTCAGGAAAGGCTTTCTCTCTCTGTCAGCTCTTGAGGAAGGTCCTTGTCGTCAATCTTCCCCTGGTCTAGGAGATTCTCCAAGCAGGAACCTCAGGTCCAAAGGATGCGCTCTGCTCCCGACGCTGCTTTCTTGGTGGTATGAGGTCCCTCTGCCTCTCTACAAGCTTCTCTCTTTTATATCTTAAAAGAGACTGGTTTAAGACACAATCTAATCTTGTAGATCTTATCTCTATAACTGCCACTAATCCCATTTCATTAACATCATAGTGATAGGATTTACAACACATAGGAAAATCACATCAGATGACAGAATGGTGGACAATCAGACAGTACTGGGAATCATGGCCCAGCCAGACTGATACACATATTTTTGGGGGACACAATTCAGTCCATTACAATATGCATTTTTTCTTAGTACCTGATAGTCTTCTTTAACTTGAAAACTCACAATTATCTTCAGTTCAGGAAAGTTTTCTACTATTAATTTTTTTGCTCAGTTTGTTCTGATCTCTTCATCAAAAACACCAATTATCTATGTGTTGGCTTTGTATGTGCTGTCCATATTTTTTTCTTCCTCATCTTTTTTGTGCTTTGCTTTTGTCTATGCATTCTGGGAGGGTGTCTCAAGTGGGTCTATTATAGCATCGCTTCCAATTCTGCTGTGGTGATTGTGCTCTTTACTGCTTTCTTGGGCTCACTGTTAATTCCATGATTGCACTTTTTAGAATTTATTTAAGATCTCTCCTTGACTGTGGCAGACAGAATCAGGGCCTTTCAAACATATCCATGTCCTAATCCCTGATACTTGTGAATAAATTTCTTTACATGGCAAAAGGGATTTTGCAGATGTGATTAAGTTAAACATCTTGATATGGGGAGATTATCCTGATTGCCCAGGTGGGCTCAATGTAATCTTATAAGAGGGAGGCAGGGGGGGGCAAAGAGGGAAGAAGGTGACACATGACAACAGAAGCAAAGATTGGAGTGATGCAGCTACAAGCCAAGGAATGTCAGCAGTTTCTAGAAGTTGGAAGAGGCAAGAAACCAATTCTCCCCGAGAGCCTCCAGAAGGAATCAGCCCCGTTGACGGCTTGATTTTAGTCCCTTAAGACTCATTTCAGACTTCTGACCTCCAGAATGCTAACATTTAGCTACTAATTTTACATCCTTAGTCATATTACATTGCTGGGAATTGTAGTCTTGGAATAAGTGTAAGAAAGTTACTGGGGGCAGAGGACTGTAGGATATGAACCTACCCTGATCATCTTATAAAGTAGCTTTGCAAATCAAGTTGGGAGGGGCTTCCTTTCCTCGGGTGGGCCTGTGAGCCCATGTCTAAATGACAAAGGCAAAATGGGGACCAGTGAACAGATACTTTGTCCCCTTCCCCACTCCGGCCCCGCCTACCCCACGTGGCATCCCTCTTACGCTTCAGGACTTCACGTGAGCTTTGGTTGGTGAAAATTCCTCTTGGTTGCCATCAGGTAAACCAAAAGCCGGTTGTCTGTGAGTCAACTCCAACTCTTACTGACCCCACGTGTGTCAGAGCAGAAGTGTGCTCCACAGGATTTTCAATGGCTGATTTTTCCAAAGTAAATCGCCAAGCCTTTCAAATTCCGAGGTGCCTCTGGGTAGACTCGACCTCTAACCAGTTAGCAGTCAAGCACTAACTCTTTGTACCACCCAGGGACTTGAGTAGTATTCCTGGTTTCCGCTATTAGGTTTTTTTTTAATTATTATGTTTGTTGTTGTTGGAAATATACACAGCAAAACATACACCAATTCAATAATTTATACATGTACAATTCAGTGACATTGATCACATTCTTCAAGTTGTGCAACTATTCTCACCCTCCTTTTCCAAATTGTTCCTCCACCATTAACATAAACTCACTGCCCGCTAAGCTTCCTATCTGACCTTTCCAGTTGCTGTTGTCAATTTGATCTCATGCAGATAGTTCTTTAAAAGAGCACATTGCTCAAGGCAGACATTCTTTACTAATTAAGCTAAACTGGTTTAAAGAAGACTTCAGGGACTATTTTTGGTTTAAGGTTTAAAGATTAACTCAGGAGAATAGTTTATGGCATTCATCCAGGCTCCATGGCTCCAGAAGATCTGGATTCCATGAGAATTTGACTTGTTTCCACTGTTTTTGAAGGTTTATACTAATGACTTTTATTTCTCAAGCATTTCAATAGGAAAATGAGAATGGCAAATCAGGAGTTGTAGCTTTTGGATCAAGTAATATGAAATTATTACATTTCTTTCTTCTTTTGTTTTCTTTTTCCATTAACCTACACATGGAGTCCTGGTGGCAAAGTGATTAATAGCTCAGGCTGCTAACCAAAAGGTCAGCAGTTCAAATCCACCAGCTGCTCCTTGGAAACTCTACGGGGCAGTTCTACTCTGTCCTATAGGGTCGTTATGAGTCAGAATTCGACTCAATGGCAAGTGACACACATGCTAATGTTTTCAATGGCTCTTTAGACACACATTTCCTTTGCCGATGCGCTCTTAGACTTGAAAAGCTCAGGTGACTGTCCATCTCCCAGAGAGACTCCTGCCTTTCACCTCTGTGATCTGTGGCATTTACCGCCTGAAATATTTGTTGGTTTGACAACAGGCTAATGTTCTTGTTGCTGTTGTTAGGTGCCGTTGAGTCGATTCTGTCTCATAGCGACCCTATGTACAACAGAAGGAAACACTGCCCAGTCCTGCGCCATCCTCACAATTGTTGTTATGCTTGAGCCCACTGTTGCAGCCACTGTATCAGTCCATCTCCTTGAGGGTCTTCCTCTTTTTCACTGAGTTTTCAAACTCTGCTCAATGGAGTCCTAGGGCTTCATGCCATTGCATCCAGCCAAACACCACTTAAGGTGGAACCAAGTGAGTGTGGCTCTAAGCTTTGTAGCTAGAACAGCTCAGTTTTCCTTTTAAGCTTTTTATTTTGAAATATTTTGGATTTACAGAAAAGGTGCAAAGATAGTACTGAGAATTCCCATTTACCCTTCACTGTGCTTGGCCCAGTGTTAACATCTTACATAACCATGGTGCATTTATCAAAACTAAGAAATTGACATGGACACAATACTATTAACCTCATCACCAGTGGATTTCACTGTTTTTTCCACAAATGTCCTTTTCTTGAGCAGCGCAGTTTTTATCTGTTTGACAAATTGGGCTTCATGTGAGATTTCATTTAGATAAAGGGTTTGATAGATGCTTCTCTCCCCAGGCTTTCCCCTACCTCCACTCTACAAACCCTCAATTACCGCTACTTGACAATGCAGAAGAGTAGCATCTCTTTCCACCATCTCCAAGTACTTTCCCATCTATGACTTACTGACTCCTCTCAATACCCTTATGGGAAACCCTGGTGGCGTAGTGGTTAAGAGCTATGGCTGTTAACCAAAATGTCAGTAGTTTGAATCCACCAGGCGCTCCTTGGAAACCCTATGGGGCAGTTCTACTCTGACTATGAGTTGGAATTGACTCAACGGCTATGAGTAATACTCTTATGAGGTCAAGGGAATTGAGCAGACTTTTTTTTTTTTTTTTTTTTTGCTTTACAGGTGGAGAATCTGGGACACAGAGAGGCTGAATAACTTGTAGGTAAGAGTCAGTTACAGCCAAAGCTAGATGTTGAAGCCAGGTCTCCTAGCTCTTGGCTGTCATTCTTATTCAAGGCCTCCAGGTGAGTAAAACATACCTGAGAGAGAAAAGCTGATCAGCCTCCGACTTCCTTGCTCTTGGACAGTCTCATCAGTGCCAATGCTTTTAAAAATCTGTGAGAAGAAGGAAAACGGGAGACAAACAAAACAAGGGTTGAAACTGATGCTCACACACTAACACAAGCACACTTAATCACAGTCATTTCTCTGGCTGCAGTCAACAAAGACAACCGCAACATGATTTCCTTAGGCAACTATTGATTAAAATAAGCCTTAAGCAATCTAATGTCTTTCTTTGTAATAGAGAATCTGCTAGTAGGGGTGGTGATGGGAGTGGGGTACTTGTCAGAGAAAAGGAAATCAACAAACACAATTACTATAATATTATTGTCCCTTTGTAGCTGCTAATACAAACAATGCCTTTCACATTCAATTTGCCAAAAGTACTTATTAAAGCAGGGCCTTAGGCAGTAGAATGATAGGTCAATAGATGTTTACTGCTATAATTATAATGTTTCATTTTGCAAAGTATAGTGTGAATGTGCTGTATCTCCACTTCTTGTGATCTGTATTGTTATCTAGGGATTTCCAGGAAACATTTTATTAGGGAGGATCCTGAGCATGGCATTAAGAAGCTACTCTGAGGTTTATCTTATTTAAATGCCTTTTTTGGGAAATTTCAGAACACATATGTTACATGGTTATTTGTACTCTAGTATGCATTTGCAAACCAGGCTGCTAAAACATTTTATTTTCAATCATTGCTCAATATATACATTAACGGATTAATCAGAACAAGTAATGTCTTTGCTTCTACTCTCTTCTAAAACCTAGTTGCCGGCAAGTTGACTCTGACTTATGGTGGACCCCAGGTATACCAGAGTAGAACTGTGCTCCACGGGGTTGTCAATGTCTGATTTTTTGGAAGTAGACTGCCAGGGCTTTCTTTTAAGGCATCTCTGGGTGGACTCGAACTTCCAGCCTTTGGGTTAGCAACTGAGCATGTTAACGGTTTGTATCACTCAGGGACTCTTCCAGTCTCTTCTAAGAAGGTTTTATTTAGAAATGATTCTAAGTATTACTTGAAAGCAAAATAACTCTTTCTATTTACCTTTACATGTGTTGCCTAAGATACTTGAAGAAAATACTTTCAAAAATTTGACTATTAAGCAAATCTATACCCTGTGTCCACTTTTTAGAAGACAACCTATACTGAAGAAGGAAAAAAAATTGAAAACAGGATGCATAGCCTCTTGATCAATGTCTCTTTGTTTCTAGATTGCTCGTGGGCTTCCTCCGTCTTTCTTCTGCCTCTCAGTATTCTTAACGCTCTGACTGGATGTTACCGTAAACTAGCCTCGTAGGAGACTGGCAGTAAAGACTGGGCATCACCAGGACACACAGCTTCAGCCCACGATGAGTAAAAGCGGATTATCAGCATACCTCCTCAATCCTGGAACCCTAGTGGTGCACTGGTTAAGAGCTCGGCTGCTGACCAAAAGGTTGGCAGTTCGAATCCACCAACTGCTCCTTGGAAACCCTATGGGGCACTTCTACTCTGTCCTATAGGGGGCACTATGAGTCGGAACTGACTTGACCGTAATGGGTTTGGCCTCAATACTAGGCAGGTGTCCCTGGAGGACCTGTGGAACTTGGCTGCAGCTTGCGGGCAAATCTCTATGTTTGCCCTTAAGCCCACGTGTGTGGTGCCAGCTCAGGGTTGTAGGATGCTCAGCAGAGGGAAGAACGTGGTGGTATCTGGAATGGTGCTGAGCCTCAAGCGACATCAGAGGCCATGAAACTCTATGACAGGTCTCTGTCTCGCAGAGTCCCATTTAACAATACAGAATCAAAGTCAGATGTGGCCAGGATGAGTCAGCCTCATGTTGGCTGTTCCTGAGGCACTAGCCCTCTTTGCTTGGTAGATCCTTTTCCTTCCTAGTTTGTATTTGCTCTTCACGTTGATTGGCTGACACAGAGAATGGAAATCAACAGGCCCCTCAGAGACTACACCCTCAGCATGGACCACGCTCCTAAATCTGCAATGGCCAGTCTGCAAGGGCATAATCAGGGCTTCAAAATTCTTTCATGATGTGGACTTTTGTTCTTTTTCAAAGCTCTGCCTGGGCAACGGCCAGAACAAGAATTGTAGCAGGTTGACCACAGACCCCTTACGGGCTGTACTTGCCAAAGTCAGACAGTTACAATGGGCTGTTCACTTCTCTTGTTCCTAACGCTCATTTTAAAACGTCAGCTTGGGTTCTCTTTAGAATATAAGTTCCTTGAGGCCACAACAAAAACTATAATTTTAGTAGAACCTTAGAAGTCTAGAATGGGTGCATTCCATGTACATTTTTTAAAAGGTGTGGGATTAAACTGCACATTTTAGCCAATGCTAAAATAAGCTTAAATATGCAAAGATAGTACATTTGTGCCTTCCTATTTAAAGCATACATGTTCTGGTTCTTTGCATTTCAATATTCCTCTGCTGGCTATTCAGGGTATTTACAAAGAAGTTTCTTCATCTTTATTGCATCAAAAAAACAGCCTGGTAGACAAAAAAGCGTATACTTTTCAGAAGCTACCAAGCTCAGAGGAGAGACACGCTTCATTTGGTTGCTATGGAGTCGGCCCCGACTCATGGTGACCCTGTATACAGTGGAACAGAATGCTGCCTGGTTCTGCACCATCCGTTGATGGGTTGTAGATCAGACACCGATTGGACTGCTGTGATCCATAGGGTTTTCAGGAGCTAATTTTTGGAAGTAGATCACCAGGCCTTTTCTCCTAGTTCATCTTAGTCTGGAAGCTTCCCTGAAACCTGTTTGTCACCATAGCAACATGTAAGCCTCCAGTGACAGACAGGTGGTGACTGCGCATGAGGTGCATTGGCCAGGAATTGAACCTGGGTCTCCCACGTGGTGGGCGAGAATTCTATCACTGAGCCACCAATATCTCACACATTATTTAAAACTCCATAGAATTCTACCTAAATTCGTGTCTTTTCACTAAATTATTGACAAAGTCATCTAAGTACCAGGCTGATTACATGAAAGTGGAAGCAACCATAGCTGTGATGAACATTTTCCAGGAAATAAAACTGTTTCTCCTAGTCTTGGGAAAGTTTTATATGCTGATTTAATGTTTCAGATGAGTTGCAGGGGCATGTTTCAAAGTGACAAATCTGCTGCACTCAGATAGACCTTCTAGGATTTATTTATTTTTAATAATTGGTTTTATCATTTGTGGTTGTTGTTGAGAATATACACAGCAGAACATACACCAATTCAATATTTTCTGCAGGTACAATTCAGTGACTTTAGTTACATTCTTCAAGTTGTGCAACCATTCTCATCCCCTGTCGTGGATTGAACTGTGTCCCCCAAAAGTATGTGTCAACTTGGCTAGGCCATGATTCCCAGTATTGTGTGATTGTCCACCATTTTGTCATCTGATTTGATTATCCTATGTGTTGTAAATCCTACCTCTATGATGTTAATGAGGCAGGATTAGAGGTAGTTATATTAATGAGGTAGTACTCAATCTACAAGACTAGGTTGTGTCTTAAGCCAATCTCTTTTGAGATAAGAGAGAGAAGAAAGCAGGGAGACCTGGGGACCTCATACAAAGAAGAAATTAGTGCCAGGAGCAGAGTGTGTCCTTTGGAACTGGGGTCCCTGCACTGAGAAGCTCCTAGCCCAGGGGAAGATTGATGACAAGGACCTTCTTCCAGAGCTGACAGAGAGAGAAAGCCTTTTCCTGGAGCTGGTGCCCTGAATTCAGACTTCTAGCCTACTAGGCTGTGAGAGAATAAACTTCTGTTTGTTAAAGCCATCCACTTGTGGTATTTCTGTTACAGCAGCACTACATAACCAAGACACCTCCCTTCTTTGAATTATTCCTACATCATTAACATAAACTCACTGCCCCCCTAAGTTTCCTATCTAAACTTTCCAGTTGCTGTTGTCACGTTGATTTCATATAGATAGTTCTTAAAAGAGCACAATGCTCAAGGCCAGCATTTTTTACTAGGTAAGCTAAACTATCCTTTGTTTGTTTTTTAAATTTCATTCTGTTTTAGGTGAAAGTTTACAGTACAAATTAGTTTCTCATTCGAAAAATTATACACAAATTGTTTTGTGACACTGGTTGCAATCCCCACAACGTGTCAGCACTCCCCCTTTCCCTCTCCACTCTGGGTTCTCTGTGTCCATTGATCCAGGTTTCCTGTCCCTTCCTGCCTACTTGTCTTTGCTTTTGGGCAGGTGTCGCCCATTTGGTCTCATGTACTTGACTGAAGTAAGAAGCACCTTCTGCATGTATGCTATCATTTGTTTTATAGGCCTGTCTACACTTTGGCTGAAAGGTGGACTTTGTGAGTGGCTTCAGTTCTGAGTTAGCAGGGTGTCTGGAGGCCATAGTCTAAGGAGTTCCTCCAGTCTCTGTCAGACCAGTTAGTTAAGTCTGGTGTTTTTTTGTGAATTTGAATTTTGTTCTACATTTTTCTCCCGCTCTATCTGAGACCCTCTATTGTGATCCCTGTCAGAGTGGTTGGTGGTGGTAGCCAGCCACCATCTAGTTCTTCTGGGCTCAGGCTGCTGGAGGCTGTGGTTCATGTGGTCCATTAGTCCTTTGGACTAATATTTTCCTTGTGTCTTTGGTTTTCTTTATTCTCATTTGCTCTGAATGTGATGGGACCAAGAGATGTATCTTAGATGGCTGCTCTAACTTTTAAGACCTCAGATGCTATTCACCAAAGTAGGATGTAGAACATTTTCTTTATGAATTGTTATGCCAATTGACCTAGATGTCCCCTGAGACTATGGTTCCCAGCCCTCAGCTCCAGTAACTTGGTCCTTCAAGGTGTTTGGATGTGTCTAGGAAGTTTCTGTGACTTTGCCATGTTCAAGTTGTGATGACTTCGTCAATACTGTATGTTGTCTTTTCCTTCATTGAAGTTATCACTCGTCTACTATCTAGTTAGTGATTTTGCCTTCCCAACCCTCCCCTTCCTCATAACCATCAAACATTTTTTTTTTTCTTTGTGTAAACCTTTTCTTGGGTTTTTATAATAGTGGTCTCATACAATATTTGTCCTTTTGTGATTAACTTATTTCACTTAGCATAATTCCCTCCAGATTCATCCATGTTGTGAGATGTTTTGTGGATTCATCATTGTTCTTTATCATTGTGTAGTATTCCATTGTGTGTATGTCCCATAACTTGTTTATGCATTCATATGTTGATGGGCACTGAGGTTGTTTCCATCTTTTTGCTATTGTGAATAATGCTGCAATGAACATGGGTGTGCATATGTCTATTCATGTGATTGCTCTTATTTCTCTAGGATATATTCCTAGGAGTAGGATTGCTGGATCATATGGTATTTCTATTTCTAGCCTTTTAAGGAGGTGCCCTATCATTTTTCATAGTGGTCATACCATTTTACATTCCTACCAGTGTGCATAAGAGTTCCAATCTCCCTGCAACCTCTCCAACATTTGTTATTTTCTGTTTTGTTGATTAGTGTCAGTAATGTCATGGTGAGATGGTATCTCATTATAGCAGGTGGGGGCAGGGCAGACCTGGGCTGGCAGTGGGCCAGTGGTGCTCTAGCCAAGGCAGCGTGGCATGGCCCGGTGGGAGGGGGTGGAGGTGAATACAAGCAGAAGGGTGAGGGGTGGGAAAGTGTGTTTCTCTGGTTACTGGGTACTCTGTCTCCTGCTGGGGGCTCTGCAAAGTTGCCTTCCTGTACTCGCTGTCTGGAGTTGTTGCTGGCTGTGCTCCAAGATGGCGACACTGTGCTCTGTTAGTTGGCAGGTGACCTCCACTCCGTATCTCTCCTTGCTGTTTGTTTTCCCTTAGTTTCTTCTTTCATTTGGTGTTTGATCTAATTCTTTAGCCCTTCATTTGATGCTTAGGGTTCCAGAATTGATGTTTGTATCTGTTTTACTTAGTTTTTCAGGTCTTTGCGGCAGAGGGATGGCATGGTGCATCTGTATACGGTGCCATGTTGGCTCCATCTCTCCTCTTTAGTTTTGAGAAGACTTCAGGGGATATATTTGGTTTAAGGTTTAAAGATTATCCCAGGGCAATAGTTTCAGGGGTCTATCCAGCCTCCATGGCTCCAGAAATTCTGCATTCCATAAGAATTTGAAATTCTGTTCTGTGCTTTCTCCCTTTCGATCAGGATTCTTCTATAGAACCTCTAGGTTTTATTTATGGTGAAAATGACACTAGGACACAGCCAAGAGAGTCTCACCCTGTAACAGCCTGAGCCTATGGGGCACATTAGCAAAATTGCTTGTCTTCTCAGGTCAGACACGCTCCCTTTGCTCTGCAGTGCATCTGATGCCTGATCATTATTCCAACCACTCAGAAGTGGGTCTTGGTGCCCATCTCTCAGACGCAGCTCTGGCAGTTTCATTGTGTACGTTTTGCACACAAATGATTCCACGGCAAAAGCCTACTCAGCAAATGACTTAACAGATTTGAAGTCAAATCTGTTTGTGGTGTGCAGAAGATTTTGTAGGGGACTGAGAAGTTTCTTGAAGTTGAATCAGGGCTTTGGGGTTATCAGACGTACCTCTCCAACTCCCATTCTCATTTTCTCTTAAGTTACACCTGTTTTTTTAAAAGTTATAAGTATGAATTCACCCAATTTTTGCATATCCCAGAGATGCAACTCAGCAAAAAATTGAGAGAAATCAGCTCTTTTTACCATTGTAGTTTGGGAGGGTCTGTGTCTGCAGTACAAAGACTCATTGCTCAGTTGACGACGTCCCTCCTCCTTTGCTCTCTATCATGTTATTCAAATCCTATCTTTCCTTTACACAGTAGCACCAGAGACAAGTCTGCTTGCTGAAAACATGCAGCAGTGTCTTCAACCACATGGTCGTATGTGTGGGTTGAGCTACACGCTCCATCTTCTATCTCCCAGGATATCAAAGCTTTGCAGATGGTTGCCCTCTCATTCTCAGAGGTGGTGGTTTTTGTTAGTTACTGTAGAGTCAGCTTCAATTCTTGGTAACCTTATGTATAACAGAACCAAATGTTGTCCAGTCCTGTGCCATTTTTATGATCATTGGTATGTTTGAACCCATTGTTGTGGCTATTGTGCCAATCTATCTTATTTAGGGTTTCCCTCATTTTCGCTGACCCTCTGCTTTACCAAACATGATGTCCTTTTCTAGTGCTTGGTATTTCCTGATGATGTGTCCAAAGTAAAAATGAGCCAAAGTCTTACCACTTCGCTTTTAAAGAGCGTTCCAGTTGCATTTCTTCTAAGACTGATTTTTCCTTCTTCTGGCAGTCCGTGGTATATTCAATACTCTTGGCCAACACTAGAAGTAGGCTGGGTAAACAGTGGTGTGCCCAGGGGTAGGGATGCTTATCCCGGAGTGTCAACTGTACTCCAAATTTTGGGGTAAAATTATTTTTATTTTGAAAACAAACATGGAAAGATTTAAAGTTGAATGAGAAATGTGCATGCATTTCAAAGGTAAAACAGGAGATTTCAAAGCCATTCTAAGCTGTTTCCCTAAACGACCTAGACTTGGGTTTACTCTCTGTGGATAAAAGCTGGAGAAGCTCTTTGTAGGCACAGAAGATAATTCAAACTGGCATGGTCCCATGTAATTCTCAAGTCTGATGTGATAACTCCATTTACAGACCCACCATTATTCTCAAATAACTGCAGAATGTCTTCTTTCCCCAAAGAATGCTGACAGAGTTTGTATTTAGTTACAGAGCAATTAACAGGGACGCCAGACATTGAAATTCTTGACTTCCCTGAGCCTTTATGCATTCACTTGACCCAGATAACTCTGATTTGCTTATAAGTGAAAAGTGCAGGGCTCCAAGACTAATAATGTGCATCTAAAAATTAGGTGCAAAGTAGCATTCCACTATAAATAAGAACATTACCCAGGCCACAGCTTATTAGCAAGCAGAAGCAAGGAATTACAGGCTCAACTTTAGGTCAGTGACCAGTGGTTTTCCTAAAGGTCAATTTTTTTGCGTTCAAGATAAAAACAAACAAAAACAAGTTCTCATGGAGTCAGTTCCAACTAATGGCAACTCCATGTGAGTCAGAGTAGAACTGTGTTCCACAGGGTTTTCAATGGCTGATTTTCCAGAAGTAGATCACCAGGCCTTTCTTCTGAGTCACCTCTGGGTGGATTCAAACCTTCAACCTTTTGGTTAGCAGCCAAGTGTGTTAACCATTTGCATCACAGAGCCTATTAAATAATCCGATATACCTACAAGTCCCCTACAACCAACACAAACAACAAACCATTCTGAGGCCCATTTCCTTCTCTACCTCCACATCTCTGAAATGTTAAAACGAGCAAACAGTAAAACAAATAAACATAACTTACAAATGTTTACAGAACACTTTCGAGTACATTTTCCTTCCTGGGGTCTCATAATATGACTATAAGATAGTAAGAGGGCTCACTCTGAGTCCTCCAAAAGAAAGCCTGTAAACTGAAAGGGCAAAGCCATCTTTGAGGCCTAACAAATGAAACTTAAAGTTCTCACAGTCAACTGCATCCCAAGGCAACTTCCCCACCCTCAGGGACACCTGTGATGGAGACTTAGCGGACCCATCAACAGGGGCAAGAAGACGAGTAACACGGGTGAGTGCTGGTGATGCCCGAGCACAGGGCCAGTTCTACCCACTCTCCTTAACTGTGAGTGAGACATTATTCGGTTCTCTCCAGCTTACAAATGTGAAAGTAGGGCTCAGATCAGCTCGGTAACTTCCCCAAATTCACCCAGCTGGCAAGAGGAGAGGCCAGGATTCAGTTCTGGTCCATCTGACCTAACTAAAACAAGAGTCAAGGAACCCCATTGATTCTGTTAACCCCGGGGGCCATTTCTTCAGAACCAGCCAGGCTGCTCTGCCTTCTTTGGTCCCTTCCATAGATTCGAGAGTTAATATTTAGATTACTCCTTTCTCCTTTCTGGGGTGCTATAACCAGGCAGCTTCCAGAGTCCCCACAGCACACCTGCTTTCATTACTGCCTTGAAGGTAAAGCTCGGGCTCCCCCAGATTTAGGGCTCTTCTGCTACTCACCACAAGAAAGAGAGCAGTTAAAACAAGGAGGCATTTCTCCTACAGTTTTCGTGGTGTGAACTGGCTGCAATTGATTAATTAACTAGGGTTGGTTTTCTTTACTCTGACTGTCTTTGGCTGCAGAGATTGCAGACATTAGCACCAGGAGTCAATCTGCTTTGGGCAAAAGGACTGTTGTGTTTGAAAGGCTGGGTGTTTGGCTTATTAAAGAGAAGAAGGTTATGAGAATGTGTAAGAAGTGCTGTGCTGAGAGAGCTAGCTGGAAGTAATCAAACACTGGATTTTCCCAGATGATTTTTTAATAGTTTCTTGTATAGTACAGACTGTTCCAAAAGTGGGAACATGACAAACTCTATCAAATCCTAAGAACTAATTAAGCTATTATGTTTAATGTTTTCATTGGCTGATTTTTGGAAGTAATCACCAGGCCTCTCTTCCTAGTCTGTCTTAGTCTGGAAGCTCCTCTGAAACCTGTTCAGCATCATAGCAACATGCAAGCCTCCACTGACAGATGGGTGGTGACTGCAGATGAGGTGCATGGGCTGGGAATCGAACCTGGTCTCCCTCATGGAAGATGAGAACTCTACCAGTGAACCACCCCTGCCCCCAAGGTAGTAACAGGCAGGTGATTAAATATGGCATTGAGAGCCTGAGCTGGAGTCAGTTGCTTCCATTTCTCTGCCAGCTGTTCCTTATATTGTGTGACCCTGGGCAAGGCAATTGCTCTAGTGCTCAGTCTTCTTTTCTGTGAAACAGGGCTTTGAGCTGTTTCATTGTGGTTCAAACTCCTGCTGAGTATTTGCATTTCCACCCCAGATATATTGAATCTAAAATGTAGAGGTTAACAAGATCCCCAGGTGATTCTTATGTACAATAAAGTTTGAGAACCACTGCTCTACTAGTAGTTCTCAGAACTGGTCCCTAATCAGCAACATTAGCATCTCCTGGGAACTTGTTAGAAATACAAATTCTCAGCAGGAGTTTGAACCAGTTCAAAGCCCTGCTGTGCAATAGAGACCATTCCTGAGAACTGAATGAGATATTGAGTGTACAACACTGAGCACAAAGGCTGGCATACACCAAATGCTTGAAATTAAGGGATGCTATTTTTTTATATTGTTACTTATATCTTAACCTCTGACCTTTATTGTTAAGAATTGTGTTAGCAGATTGCCTAATATTTGATTCCTTACTTTACAAATGAGGAGTTTGAAGCATAAAAGCATCACAGGACCTGCCTGAGGTCACGTAGCTGGACGCACTAAACAAACCCGGGCCAGAGCCCAGACCCTCCATTCACAGTGGAGGGGAAATACATTTCCATCTGTTGAAAAATTTGGTCCAGTTCAAGAAGTTATTAATATACCATATGCTCAAAACCAGATAAATACAGGTCAAGAGAATTTGTAAAAACAAAACCAAAATTACAAGAAATAGTAAAGGGAGTCCTCCGGTTAGAGAACCAACAATATTAGACAACAATCCAAGACTAGAACACAGGACAGATCAGCCAGTTATCAACCCAGATAGGGAATTCACAGAAACAAGTCAAAGCTAAAAGACTGAAAATAGGCAACCAGAGATGTCACAATGTAAACAATGACAATGACAAAACAAAAAAGAGGGAATAAAAAGTATAGTCATAGAACTTCCATATGGAGAGGAAGTTAACATGATATCAAGAAATAATCGATTTAAGCTTAGAAAAATAAAGGTAAATTTCGAGGTAACCACAAAGGAAGCTAACAAACCTACCCATCAAAATGAAAAAGAAGAAAAACATAAAGACTCAGGAAACACAAAATCAACAATGATGAAAAGAAAATACATAAAGAAAAACGACTCAGCACAGAAAATTAAATGGAACAAAGAAACTGTCAACACCACAAAAAAAAAAAAAAAATCAAAATGACAGTAGTAAAGTCATACCTATCAACAATTACACTGAATGTAAACGGACCAAATGCACCAATAAAGAGACAGAGAGTGGCAGAATGAGTAAAAAAAACACAGTGCGTCTATATGCCAAATACAAGAGACACATGTTATACTCAAAAACACAAACTAAAACTCAAAGGATGGAAAAAAAATATATCAAGCAAATAACAACCAAAAAAAAAAAAAAAAAAAAAAGCCACAGCGGCAATTATTAATCTCTGACAAAACAGACTTTAAAGTAAAATCCACCACGAAGGATAAGGAAGGACACTATATAATGATTAAAGTGTCAATACACCAGGAGGATATAACCATAATAAATATATATGCACCCAGTAACAGGGCTCCAAAATACATAAAACAAACCCTAACAGCATTGAAAAGAGAAATAGATAGCTCCACAATAATGGTGGGAAACTTCAATATACCACTTTTGGTGAAGGACAGAATGTCTAGGAAGAAACTCAATAAAGATATGGAAGATCTAAATGCCACAATCAATCAACTTGACATCATAGACATATACAGAACATTCCCCCCAAAGGTAGCCAAGTATATATTCTTTTCCAGTGCTCATGAAACATTCTCCAGAACAGACAACATTTTAGGCCACAAAGCAAGTCTTAACAGAATCCAAAACATCAAAATATTACAAAGCATCTTTTCTGACCATAATGCCATAAAAGTAGAAATCAATAATGGAAACAGCAAGGAAAAAAAAATCAAATACATGGAAACAGAACAACATCTTGCTCAAACACTTCTGGGTTATACAAGAAATCAAGAACAGAATAAAGAAATTCATAAAATCAAATGAGAATGAAAACATAGGTTACCAGAACCTTTGGGACATAGCAAAAGCAGTGTTTAGAGGTCAATTTATAGCAATAAACACACACATTCAAAAAGAAGAAAGGGCCAAAATCAAAACATTAACCCTACAACTTAAATAAAAAGAGAGCAGCAAAAGAAGCCCTCGGGCACCAGAAGAAAGAAAATAATAAAGATTAGAGCGTAACTAATTGAAATAGAGAATAGAAAGACAATTGAAAGAGTTAACAAGACCAAAAGTTGTTTCTTTGAAAAGATCAACAAAATCGACAAGCCATTGGCCAAACTGACAAAAGAAAAACAGGAGAGGAAGGAAATAACAAAAGAAGAAATGAGACAGGTGATAGCACAACAGATTCAACTGAAATAAAAGGGATCATAACAGAATACTAGGAAAAATTGTACTCAAACACATTTCAAAACCTAGAGGAAATGGACAAATTTCTAGAAACATGCTATCTACCTAAACTGACACAAACCAAGGTAGAAAAACTAAATAAACCCATAATGAAAGAAGAGATTGAAGAGGTAATAAAACACTACCAACAACAAAAAAAAGCTCTGGCCTGGATGGTTTCACTGGAGAATTCTACCAAACTTTCAGAGAAGATTTAACACCAGTACTACTAAAGGTATTTCAGAGCATAGTAAAGGAAGGAATACTCCTGAACTCATTCTATGAAGCCAGCATAACCCTGATACCAAAGTCAGGTAAAGACACTACAAAAAAAGAAAATTACAGACCAATACCTGTCACGAAAATAGACACATTCTCAACAAATTCTAGCCAATAGAATTTGATGGCATATCAAAAAAATAATTCACCATGATCAAGTGGGATTCATACCAGGTATGCATGGATGGTTCAATATTAGAAAATAAATCAATGTAATCCATCACATAAATAAAACAAAAGATAAGAACCACGTGATCTCATCAATTGATGCAGAAAAGGTATTTGACAAAGTCCAACACCCATTCCTGGTAAAAACTCTCAGCAAAATAGGAATAGAAGGGAAATTTCTCAACATAATAAAGGGCATTTATACAAAGCCAACAGGTAACATCACTCTAAATGGAGAGAGACTGAAAACATTCCCCTTGAGAACAGGAACCAGACGATGATGCCCTATTTCACCACTCTTATTCAACATTGTGCTGGAGGTCCTAGCTAGAGCAATAAGGCAAGAAAAAGAAATAAAGGGCATCAAATTAGTAAGGAAGAAGTAAAAGTATCCCTATTCGCAGATGACATGATCTTATATCAAGAAAACCCCAAAGAATCCACAAGAAAACTACTGGAACTAATAGATTTCAGGAAAGTATCAGGATACAAGATAAACATACAAAGATCAGTTGATTTCTCTACACCAACAAAGAGAACTTCAAAAAGGAAATAATCAAATCAATACCATTTACAATAGCCCCCAAGAAGGCAAAGTACTTAGGAATAAATCTAACCAGAGACATAAAATACCTATACAAAGAAAACTACAAAACACTACTGCAAGAAACCAAAAGAGACCTACATAAGCGGAAAAACATACCATGCTCATGGATAGGAAGACCTAACATCGCGAAAATGTCAATTCTACCCAAAGTGATCTACAGATACAATACAATCCTAATCCAAATTCCAACGGCATTTTTTAATGAGATGAGAAACAAATCACCAACTTCATATGGAAAGGAAGAGGTTCCAGTAGGCCTCACACTACCAGATTTTAGAACCTATTATACTACCATGGTAATTGAAACAGCCTAGTACTGGTACAACAGATACATAGACCAAAGGAACAGAATTGAGAACCCAGATGTAAATCTATCCACCTATGAGCAACTGATATTTGACAAAGGCCCAAAGTCCGTTAAATGGGGAAAAGACAGTCTCTTTAACAAATGGTGCTGGCATAACTGGATATCCATCTGCCAAAAATGAAACAGGACCCATACCTCACACCATACACAAAAACTAACTCAAAATGGATCAAAGACCTAAATATAAAATCTAAAATGATAAATATCATGGAAGAAAAAATAGTGACAACACTAGGAGCCCTAATACATGGCATAAATAGTACACAAACCATAACTAACGTTGCACAAACACCAGAAGAGAAACTAGGTAACTGGGAGCTCCTAAAAATCAAACTCTTATGCACATCAAAAGACTTCGCCAAAACAGTAGAAAGAGAACCTACAGACTGGGAAAAAATTTTTGACTATGACATATCCAATCAGCATCTAATCTCTAAAGTCTATGAGATACTGCAACAGCTCAACAACAAAAAGACAAATAATCCAGTTAAAAAACGGGCAAGGGATATGAAAAGACACTTCACCAAAGACATTCAGGTGGCTAACAGACACATGAGGAAATGCTCGGGATCATTAGCCGTTAGAGAAATGCAAATCAAAACTACAATGAGATACGATCTCACCCCAGCAAGGCTGGCACTAATCCAAAAAACACAAAATAAATGTTGGAGAGGTTGTGGAGAGACTGGAACACTTATACACTGCTGGTGGGAATGTAAAATGGTACAACCACGTTGGAAAACAATTGGGTGCTTCCTTAAAAAAGCTGGAAATAGAAATACCATAAGATCCTGCAACCCCACTCCTAGGAATATATTCTAGAGAAATAAGAGCCATCACACGAATAGACATCTGCATGTCCATGTTCACTGCAGCATTGTTCACAATAGCAAAAAGATGGAAACAACCTAGACGCCCATCAACAGACAAATGGATAAAAAAAACTATGGTACATACACACAATGGAATGGTATGCAAAGATAACAATGATGAATACGTGAAACATCTCACAACGTGGATGAATCTGGATAGCATTATGCTGAGTGAAGTTAGTCAGTTACAAAAGGACAAATATTGTGTGAGACCGCTATTATAAGTACTCAAGAAAAGGGTTAAACACAGAAAAAAGCATTCTTTGATGGTTACGAGGGTGGGGAGGGAGGGGGAAGGGAATTCACTAACTAGATATAGTCAAGGATCAACTTCGGTGAAGGGAAGGACAACACACAATAGAGGGGAAGTCAGCACAACTGGACCAAAGTAAAAGCTAGGAAGTTTCCTGGACACATCCAGACACTTTGAGGGACAGACTAGCTGGGGTTCGGGCCTGGGGACCGTAGTTTCAGGGGACATCTAGGTCAATTGGCACAACAAAGTTTATTAAGAAAAGTGTTCTGCATCCCACTTTGGTGAGTGGCGTCTGGGGTCTTAAAAGCTTGCGAGCAGCCATCTAAGATGCATCAATTGGTCCCATCCCACTTGGAGCAAAGGAGAATGAAGAAAACCAAAGACACAAGGAAAATATTAGCCCAAGAGACAAAAGGACCACATAAACCAGAGACTCCATCAGCCTGAAACCAGAACTAGATGGTACCCAGCTACCACCAATGACCGCCCTGACAGGGAACACAACATAGAGTCCTGGAAGGAGTGGGAGAAAAGTGTGGCGCAGAGCTTAAATTCACGTAAAAAGACCAGATTTAATGGTCTGACAGAGACTGAAGGAACCCCTAAAACTATGGCTCCTGGACGCTCTGTTAAACCAGAACTGAAACCATTCCCGAAGCCCACTCTTTAGACAAAGATTAGACAGGACTATAAAACAAAAAATAATAGATGTGAGGAGTGTGCTTCTTAGTTCCATCAGATACACGAGACCAAATGGGCGGTTCCTGTCTAGAGGCAGGATGAGAAGGCAGGAAGGGACAGGAACTGGTCAAATGGACACAGGGAACCTGGGGTGGAAAGGGGGAGTGTGCTGTCACATTGTGGGGATTGCAACTAACGTCACAAAATAATATGTGTATGAATTTTTGTATGAGAAATTAACTTGAGCTGTAAACTTTCACCTAAAGCACAATAATAAAAAATAATAATAAAAATAAAAAAGACTTCTATTTAAGTGACTTGCTGCTGTCACATTTTCTGCATGCCTACACGTCTGTAAAAGATCTAACGATGACCCTTTTACTCTAATTAGTTGTGGAAGGAGGTAAATATGTAGGCAGAAACGAGAGAATGGTTCTGTTGTAAAAGTATTTGAAATCTACTTTCTCCTTCAAACTTGAGGAACCTCAGAGAGTCCTTTAACCAGACTGTAGCAGTTTTGATGAATAGAGACCTTGGAGAAGTACCTTGATCCTCCAAGACTCAGAACAAGGTGGGAGGGGAAGAGTGATGAGTCAGCACCCACAAGCTTGCCCCATTCAATGCCAGACCAAGAGGTTGTGGGGTGAGGAACGGGAGAGGTAGAACTGGAGTGGGCGAGCAATAGCGAGAGCCATTGAGAATATGAGGGATCATGGCTTAACTACAAGAAAAAAATGGCTGTGAGGAGAAGTTGTGACTGAAAGGCTCATCTGGAAGCTCATTCTGGAAGCTGCCTCAGAGGCTTCTGTGTGGCTAGGTCATTTCCTGTTCAGCCCTGCTCCATTAGAAATACACATCTCAGGAAAAGAAATGGCATACCCGGTTTTCCACATTCATCTGCATTACGTTAATAAGCTTGTAGTCTTGTCTGTGCTTTTTATTCTCAGTTTTCCAATACATTTGCTTCAAGCCGCTGTTTTAATTATTTTACTTAATTATGTTGAAAAGAAAATCCAGCCTTAATGAAATAAAAAATGAAAGCAACAGCACAGTGGGCTTACGTTGTTTCTACACCCTTCAGTAGGTACAGCTGACAGAGATGATGAATGCTCCTCCCTCATCATGAAGCTGATCTCAGAGCCAGTGAACCTTAGGACAAGGGATCACCGATCTCTACAACCTGAGATATGGGATAAATAGGGCTGGCTAGAGCAGGTGGAGAAATTGTGAGAGACAGACCCTCTGGAAGTGTTACATTAGAAGATAAGAGAAATATGCAGGGAGTTCGGGGCATCTACCTGATTACTTTGGGATCGGGCTAGACTTAGGGGTAAGAAGGTGGCAGCTCATGGGGGAGTAAGCTGGTAAGCCAGGGTGGCACTGCTTCTTGAGGGGAGTGCACATCCCTAGCCATGGGTTTCTAACCATGACGGTGGTTAGAAATTGGGTTGAGTTGGGTAGGCTCGGCTTCTCTCTTTCCTCCTCCATCTGTCAAACCCCAAATACCAGGACAAGAGGGTCCCTTTTATGCCTTTGTGGCAGGCAGAATTCTAAGATGGTCCCCAAGATTTCCTGCTCCTGCTGTGAGTGTGTTGCGTAATCCCAGGGACTGTGAGTTCCTCCTGTGTGCAGGACTTTAAAGGGAGATTATGTGGGTATGCCTAACCTAATCACACGAATCTTTTAAATCTGGGTCTAGAAGTCAGAGAGAGAGGAAGTCAGAGATTCAAAGTGAGAAAAATTTGGGATGCCATTGCTGGCTTGAAGATGGGGGACATGTGGTGGGCAAGAAATGTGGGCCTGCCTGTAGGAGCTAAGGGTGGCCCCTGACTAAGAACCAGTGAGAAAATGGGGACCTCAGGCTTATAACTACAAGGAACTGAATTCTGCCAATAAGAAAAACCAGCTTGAAAGCATATTTTCTCCAGAACTTCCAAATGAGCACTCGGCCCGTCTGACATCTTGATTTAAGGTATTTATGGTATTTACCCTATGGTACTCGGGGCAGAGAACCCAGCCATGCTGTGTTGGACTTCTGATCTACAGAATTGTGAGCTCATAAACGTTGCTTTAAGCTAATTTTGTGGTAATTTGTTACCTAATGATAAAAAGTAATACAGCCTCCTTCAATTGATTTCCTTTAATGAGCCAGAGCTCATTTTCAGCATACCATTCTTTTGCCTTGGGAGAAATATGTGCCTGATGCTAGAACCAACAATAGTTGCATTTCTCTGGAGCGATCGTAGCCAGATTTTATCCCCTGGAATCTATGAACTGAATAACTGGCATTGCTAATCTTTCAGTGAGGTCTGCTTGGAGGTATAGCAATCGTAGAGCTCAATCACCCATCCAGCACGTGTAATATGCGTGCCTGCCATTGTGGTGGGCATGTTCACCCTGACCCGTCGACCTCTTTTTCATTGGCTAAACACACACGCTCATGTATTCTGTGAATTGCCCGAAACCCTTTTTGAATGAAGGCAGGACACATGCACACAATTTTCCCTGTGTTTCCAGACTTTTGGGATACTCTGTAGGGGTGACAGATTGACAGCTCATCATTAACAACTGGACCCATTGCTTTAAATTTAAAACACATGCAAAGGTGTTTGGAGGTTGAAGAAAAATATATTAAGCGTATTATTTGCAAATATAACCATCTTAATGTTTCTGAATAAATTATCCTGTTTCCCAACTTTTTGAATACCCTGTGTGTGTGTGTGTGTATGTGTGTGTGTGTGTATGCGTACACAGGGCAAGAAATGGAGGTTCTTTCTGCCATGGTTAGAAATTTTTAATTAATTATTTCTTTTAAATTGAGATATATGTTTAGGAATTTAAACTTTACCCTACAGGCAAAAGAGAGCCATTGAAAGTTTGGTTTAGTGTATCGGTTAAAAAAAAAAAAAAAAAAAAAAAAGTTTTTAAGTTATAAGATTTACCTGAATAAATTAATAAAGACACATTACAGAAAATGAGGAATGCTTTGGACAGGGAGCGTAACAATGAGATTTGCACTCTGAAAGACCATTCATGTGAGGAGTGGACATGGGCAGTGGTTCTTGACTTTAGCTGCCCCAGGACTCATCCAGACTGGGAAGCCAGACCCTTTGGGGTGAGGCCCGGGCCTTAGACTGTTTAAAGCTTCCCAGGAGATTTTGGAGTGCACCTAAGGTCAAGAACCACATCAGAAGGCACAAGATGGAGGCGGAGAGATTAACTGGAAGACAGCTGCAGAGGTCCAGCAGAGTTACAATAAGGGCCCTGACAGCAACGGTAGGGGGATGCAGAGAGGAAGCAGGGGAGGGGAGGGGAGAGGAGAGGAAAGAAGAGAGGGGAGGGGAGACTAGCCAATGCACCAAGTGGTAAAATGGATAGAACATGGTGACTGACTGGAAGAGAGTGTTGAGGAAGAGAGAGAGGTCCACTCCCTTTCACTGAATCCCTTTCTTTGTATTCTCTTTGAAATCAGAATCTTTTTCTCACAGATGATGAAATTCCTCAAAATCATTGTTTTAGACCAGGGCTTTATCCTTTACTGCCCACATGTCCAGCTAAGGATGCAGAGGGACAAAAGTTAGCTCTTTGCATCTAAGGATATAAGGTAGGAGAAAGAAAAATGCTTTAATTCTACTCTTGAAAACAGCTATTATACTAATTTGCTGCAAAACCTTTGGGTGCATTAAATTATAGGAAGCATGTCAGTTGTTATTCCATAAAATGATCTGTTTAGTGAAATAACAGGGATTGCATTTTGCACAGATCTCTGTCCAGCCACCCACTTCCTCTGACTGAACAGATTAGCAGTTTTGGTCCATTCATTTGAGTACAATGGTAAAAATGTGATCCTATTTACTCCTTGTTAAATGAAAAGTTGTTTCTGGAAAGATGCCTATAAAATGATTTTGTTTTCACACAAACCATTTCCCCCTCACTGACTTGCTTTAAAATTGCTAAGATGTATTTCCATGGAAAAATATGTTGAAGTTCTAGACAAAAAAAGCACTTTTCTTACTAATGCAATGTCTTTTGTCCCATGCCTGCCACAAGGAGACTCACCTCTTGAGAGAACCTAGGAACAGCCTACTAAGGTCCAAGGGCTGGGCTTGCTTTTAGCCCCAAGGTTAACTACCACCTCAGGCATTTCCTCCTGCAGCCAAAGCTACATTCCTTCCTTGCAGGTGTGAGATGGTGAGTGCCCTGCTTCCTACAAGTTAGTGGATCCCATGATTACTGGGTAATTCCTCTTCTTTCACATAGGCCAGGAAAGTTCTTGATCTTTCGCTAACCACTGCTCAGTACCCAAGAGCCTCACACCTACTTGCTTCCACTTTTCCAGGGACTATGTAAGTTTCCAGGGGCTATGTGGACTGATAAACAACATCATCATAAATGATGAAGAAATTTAAGTTGTCAGAGACTTCACAGCAGCAGTCAAGAAATCAAACAACATATTGCATTGGGCAAATCTGCTGCAAAAGACCTTTTTAAAATCTTAAAAAGCAAAGATGTCACTTTGAGGACTACGGTGCACCTGATCCAAGCCACAGTATTTCAATCACCTCATATACATACAAAAGGTGGACAGTGAAAAAGGAAGATAGAAAAAGAATTGACACATTAAAATTGTAGTATTAGCAAAGTATATTGAATATACCACGGACTGTCAGAAAAATGAACAAATCAGTCTTGGAGGAAGTACAGCCAGAATGCTCCTTAGAAGTGAGGTTAGTGAGACTTTGGCTCACTTACTGTGGACACATCATCAGGAAAGACCAATTGCTCTGTGCGTGGCTGTGAAAGTCCATAAAAGGGCTATGAATAATTGATTTGGGGCTTACAAATAAATTTTAAGGAGCAGGTGAATTTGCAAAATTCGCAAGTAATCCATGAATAATGAGGACTGTCTGTATGAAAAGAAGCCATTGGAGAGTTTTGAGCAGAAATGTTACATGATGTGGTGGGGATGATCCAGTTGAGAGGAGAATTGACTCTGCAGGAGAGAGAGGAGGTAATTTCAGAACCAAAGTTCTTGAGAAGGCAAGATGGGATGGAATCTGGTGCACAAATGTAGAGGGTGACCTGAGGTGGTTGCTCTAGAAGGCAGGCATGTGAGTCCATGTGCAGGCAGGCTGGTGGACTTGGAGGTGGGAAGGCAAGTTGACTGTGTTCTGATGGCTTCCATTTCCTCAGTGAAAGAAGGCAGGTCATCATCTGACAGCAGAGAAGGGAGCGGCATTGGAGGTTTGAGGAAAAAGAAGGAAGCATGAAATAGCCTTCTGTAAAAGTGGGTGACATGGAAGGATTGCTGGGGAGTGCTAAAGGCCCACTTGAGATTTGCGGTCATACGATTAAATAAATCAAGACTCTTCTGTTGCTGGAAAGCAAGTAAAGAGTAGACAGAGAATTGGGCTTCACCAGGGTTGGATTTTGCCAGGTGAGAATGACAGTGGGATCAAGGGGCAAGTGATGGATTATAGTGATATACGACAAAATGTGAGCTAAGGAGGGAGGTGAAAACATGAGTGGGATCATGTAGTTTGGGTCAACAGACTGAGGGCAGGGACATGAGCTTCAAAGGTGGGAGAGTGGTGTACTTGGAACTCAAAGCTTGGAAGCGATGTAGTAGTTGGTGGTGTGAAGACCTGGAGTAGAGCTGTGGGAGTCGATGGCTGAGGTAGGGTGGTCAGGGGGCAAGATGGATCATCTACTTTACAGGAACACTAAAGCCATCAAGATTCATGGCAGGGCTAACTTTCAGCCAACACCTCCCCCTCCCAAAACAAAACATAACAAAACCTGTTGCCATTGAGTCAATTCCAACTTATGGTGGCTCCATGTGCTACAGAGTAGAACTGCTCTGTAGGGTTTTCTTGGCTATAAATCTTTTACAGAAGCAGTTTGCCAGGCTTTTCTTTCAGGAGCCGCTAGGTGGGTTTGAACCACCAATCCTTAGGTTAGCAGCTGATCACAAACAGTTTGCACTACCCAGGCTCTTCAGCCCCATCAACTCATTGCCATTGAGTCAATTCCGACTCATAGCCACTCTATAGAACGAAGTAGAACTGCCCTGTAGGGTTTCCAAGGCTGTAATCTTATGGAAGCAGACTGCCACATCTTTCTTCCGTGGAGTGGCTGGTGAGTTTGAACCAATGACCTTTCAGCCAGCTTAACCACGGCTTAACTCCTGTGTCACCAAGGCTCCTTCCTCAGCCCCTTACTACAGTGCAATTTGAGTAACAATAACAGTAGTCACCAATTTTTGTTCCTGTTCATATGGGATTGGATTTGCGAAAGGACAGAACTTAGAACTCATAACCTACTTCCGGACCCTAACTCTACAAGAATAAGCCTGATGGTGAGGAAGTATAATTCACCATCTCAGTTTTTGGCATCTCTGGTTACTGTTTGGGAAATATGGGTGATAGAGTACTTTCTTTAACATTCCGCAACAAATGCACACTAAATGCATAAGAAAATTCAATTTATACAACCCAAGTAAGAAGAAAAATGATGACAAAATAGTATTATTATTTATTGTATTCTTCCTCCACATTATTCAAGAAAGGCTTTTAAGAGTGATGTTATGGATTAAATCGTGTCCCCCTCAAAATATATGTTGAAATCCTAACCCCTGTACCTGTAAATCTGACCCTATTAGAAAACAGGGGGTTTCTTTTGTTATGTTAATGAGGTCATGTCAGAATAGAGTGGGTCCTAAACATTATCACTCCTGAGTAATAAAAACAGCAGAATAGATACGCAGACACACAGGGCAGATGTATCTGCAATCCCGAACTCTAAAAATTACCAGCCACTAGAAGCCAAAATAGACAAAGAAGAACTTTCCCTTAGAGACACACCCTGTGTTCAGTCTGTTAGCCTCCTGAACCGTGAGAAAATAAGTTTCTGTTCTTTACAGTCATCCGCTTCTGGTATTTCTGTTATGGCAGCACTAGGAAATTAAGACAAGCAGAAACTAAGTGTATAGAACCAAACCAAAAACCAAATCAAGTTGATTCTGACTCATAGCGACCTCATGTGACAGAATAGAACTTCCCTGTAGGGTTTTCTTGGCTGTAATCTTTACGGAAGCTGAGTAGTTGAGTGCAAACTGTTTTCGCCACCCAGGGACCTACAAGTGTATAGAGGAATAAGGCCAAAAATGTCCATATAACTATTGGGGTTGGGTGTCCTATTGTCCTGAAAGGGTGCCTTTACTTCCTTCAAAGGCACACAGCTAGTAAGTATGAGGGCAGGAATTTGAATCCAGCTGTTTGACTTCCGTGTGCTCTTAACTTCCTATCCCTAAGAGTTCAACGAGGTGCGTGTATAGACACACACACATAAAATTACGCTACATTCTATATCGGGAATGTAAGTTGTCCACATTTTCTCTTCTGTTCAGTGTGTAAAGCATTTCAATGATGAATACTTGGAATATCTGAGAGAAAAATGCAGAATCTTTATAAGCCGGTTATCTGGGAGAGCTCCACTCCAAAGCACGTGATTGTTGCAGCTCATTGAAAAGTCAGATTCTCTGCTGTTGCTCTTGAATAATCCTTCTGCTAAGGCTTCCCTCCCTCCTCACCTGCTAGTCATTATGCTCACAAGAAAGCAAAATCACCTCATGCTGTCCTTTAAAGTCCATAATAAAAGGCAAACTAAGAAGACTTAGAACTTGCTAGGAATGAAGGTTCTAGAAAGAAAAAGAATAATGATTTCAAATAGTTAGAAAAACAAATCTTAAGTTAATGTTGACAACTTTAAGCAAGAATTTTTTTTTTAATCTGAAAGTATAATGGATATATCCACATATTGTACACTTAGCTAATACAATTAAAGAGGTTTCAACGAAACTCAAGTGACTATGTGTAAAGCATCGAAATGCATTATAGCCATAAACTGGAGCATCAATGCTAAGTTTCTACTAACCTCTTCCTCAATGCCGTCAGTTTTAGGTTCTGATAAAGCAGCCATTTTTCAAAGAAGATAGTTGCAGTCAAGAATGCAGGCGGGGAAATTATCAGTGGCCAAGAGGAGGTATAAAAAAATCTCCCAGGATCAAACTTCTGCCTTTGATCCTAGGACTGGCTGGTAATTGACTTCCTTTTGCGGCAAGCAGGGAGAGGAGTCTTTACCCCCTGGCAACATGCCTGAGGACTTCAGTAATTTAAGGGCTTCTGCCATCATCGCTCAAAGTTAACAGAAAAACTCAAAAAGAGGGTAAAAAAACCCCCAAGTTACCTCGATGCATTGAAATGCAAAGATTTGTTTCTAATTTGGGGGAGCTCTTTAACTCCACAGCAATGAGTTTGGTTTTTGGTTTCTTTAATGAAACAGAACTTGAGAAGGCCCTGATCTGTTCAAAGGGGCTGGTCCTGGCTCCATGGTCAGCCGCAGCACCTTAAACGCAGGACTGGCTTCATGGCACAGTTCAGGTGGTTTAAGGAAGCGGGAACTAATGATCCACCAGAACCCAAGATTAATTATTCTAAGGAGACAAGGAGAGGTTGTAGAGTGAACAATAAACTCTTGAGTAAGCACATCTTGAGTGCTTTGTTCCTTGGGTCAGTACTGCAGTGTGTTTTGAAGCAAGGAAATTAGTCGCTCAGAGTTAATCCACTTGTTAAGCTGAATCTCAGTTTCCTTACAGAATAAGAAAGGTAAAAAGCACGATAACAGTTATGACAACCTTGGAACTGAACATATCATTGATGTAAGGGAAGGGAGGTCCTCAGGGCATAGGGAGGAGATGGCCTGGGCTCTCACTGGCCAGCTGTCCCAGGTGTGGCCTGAGGTTCTTGTTCTGCTGGGGTGAGAGGCACTGAGCCCTCCCTTCCAAGTCCCAGGTATCACCGACCTCTAAGAAGTTTTTATATGCTACTACATTCATTTACCCTGCTCACAGCCCCAGGTTTGGTTTACTGTGTCAGTTATGTGAGATCTCTGGTAATTAAAAATTTACTTTCTCACAAGAATTTTTCCCTGAAGGGAAAGTTTTTTTTCTCCCCCCTCACCTGCTCCCACTCCCAGAGCCTGGCCACTAAGTTGGACACTGGAACTGAAAGTTGCAAATCTGGAATCAGGCTCTTTATATTTGAAATTTATTTTCCCTCAATAAAATGTGATTTAAAAGAGTTTTTAGTAGAGAGGCCATTTAGGATTTAAAAACCAGAGTGTTTTCAGCTAGACTTTTTCCATCTCCAATAACCATTCATTCATTTGCACCTACTGCGTAAAAAGCACTGCTCAGAGGGCTGTGGGAATCAGCATAACCCAGATGCTGCTGGAGACCTCACCCCCGGAAGACCTGTTAAGCTGATTCCAAACTCTGACTGTAAGGCTGGAGACAATCAAAAGCCTGCTATTTCTGTGATCTCCTGAGGCCTCTTGGAAGGTGGGATTATGAGTGATATTTTTCTATTTGTTTATATGTTTTCAAGGTCCCTGGGTGGCCCAAACAGTTTGCATTCATCTACTAACTCAAAGGTTGGTGGTTCGAACCCACCCAGCATTGCTGTGGGAGAAAGGCCTGGCAACCTGCTTCTGTAAAGATTATAGTCAAGAAAACCCTATGGAACAGTTGGACTCTGCACACATGGGGCCCCCATGACTGGGAATCCACTCGAAGGCAACGCTCACCCCACCCCTATCAAGTCCCGTTCATCAGAGGCAGCAATTATTACTTATTCCTTGTTGGTCTTTCCTGAAAATAATTTTATATCTGTCTTTCCTGCTATTAATAAAAAAAATTAAAGGAATGGGGTAATATTAAAAAAAAAAAAAACCTGTTCTACATCTTCATTTCCACCTCATAAAACATATTGGGGACCTTTCCCTATAATCACAGTCGATCCCTTCCTTCTTCTATCCTAAGGATGTATTGTCATTTATTCATCCAGTCTCCCTACTGTGGACATTTTTTGTTTTGTATTGTTGCTATTCTAAATGCAGCAGTGAATATTCTTGTATGTATCTCTCAATGATCTTTTGCAAATATTTGCTAGATGTTAGCTGCTGTCGAGTCAGCACTTACTCATGGTGACCTCACGCCCAATGGAATGAAACACCATCCAGTCTTGTGCCATGCCCATGATGGGTTGTGGATCGGACCCATAGGGTTTTCATTGGCTGATTTTTGGAAGTAGGTTGCCAGGCCTTTCTTCCTAGTTTGTCTTAGTCTGGAAGCTCCGCTGAAACCTGTTCAGCATCACAGCGACGGGAAAGCCTCCAATGACAGACAGGCGGTGGCTGTGCATGAGGGGCGCTGGCAAGGAATGGTCTCCGGCCTGGAAACAAGAACTCTACGTCTGAACCACCACTGCCACTATTCTGCAAATAAACACAAGAGAAATTTTGATAAAAATTGCAAACAGCCTCGAGATAATCAGATCTAATAGCATACACATGCTTTTTCCTCCACACCCTCATCACCCCGGGCATCATTAACTTTTAAATTTTTGCTTTCTGATTGGAACATCTTTCCATGTGTTTACTGGCCATTGTATCTTTTCCTCTAAAAACTGACGTCAAATCCTCTGCCCACTTCAAATAGTTTGGTCTTTTCTTTAATGAAATGAATGAGCTTTATGAAAATTGAGAAAATTAGCTCTTTGTCTGATAATTTTTATCGGTTTGCTTTCTACTTTTTTACTTTTAGGGGATTTTTTTTTTCCATTCAGAGGTTTTTATATTATGTGATACAATTTTTTTGGTATTATCCCTTGCAGCCTCTGGATTTTGTGTTCTGCTTAGAAAGGGCTATTCCTCGCCAGAATTATAAATTATTCACCCATGCTTTTTTCTAGAATTTTTATGGTTTTTAAAAATATTTAAATTTTCTATGCCTATAATTTCTGTATAAAGAATACAGAACTATAAAAGGGTTTAATTTATATATTTTTTCAATTGTTTCGTCAGTTGCCACAAGTCTGTTTACTGGAAAATCTCTCTCACACTGATTTGAAATATCATCTTAATCATTAACTTAAGTTCCCAATATATCTGGGTCTATTTTCAGACTCTCTACTTTTCTGTTGTTCTGTCAGTCTATTTCTTTTTTTTTAAAGAGAGAATTTTTTTTTTTTTTATTGTACTTCAGGTGAAGGTTTATAGAACAAATAGTTTCTCATTAAACAGTCAGTACACATATTATTTTATGACACTGGTTAACAACCCCACGACATGTTAACACTCTCCCTTCTCCACCTTTTTTTTTTTTTTGGTGAAACCATGCATAGCCTAAGATACACCATTTCAAAAATTTCTACATGCACACTTCAGTGACATCGATTACGTTCTTTCAGTTGTGCTGCTATTCTCACTTTAGATGAAGGTTTACAGAACAAAATAGTTTCTCATTAAACAGTTAGTGCACATGTTGCCCTATGACAATGGTTAACAATCCCAGTACATGTCAACACTGTCCTTACTCAACCTTGGGTTCCCTATCACCAGCTTTCCTGTCTCCTTCTGCCTTCTAGTCCCTGGACTGCTGTGCCTCATTAGTCCCGTTTTGTTTTATGGGGCTGTCCAATCCCCGGCTGAACAGTGAACCTCGAAAGTGCTGTCAGTCTATTTCTTGTCCAATTATTTTAATTATTATAGCTCTGTAATATCTTTTAATCCCCAGGTTAGTCTTCCTTCATTATTCTTATTAACCAAAATTATTCTAGTTTTTCTCACACATTTGTTCTGATGAACCTAGAATTACGCTGCCTATCAAAAGCATCCTATTTGTATTTAATTGTAGTTGTACTGAATTTATAAATTAATTTATGGAGAAGTTATATAGTTTAAATGTGGAGCTTCTGAAATAGAGACACAGTTTGTCTTTGCATATACTCAAATCTTCTATATCTTTTAATAGAGTTTTACAGTTTTTTTCATATTGGTCCTACACATTTCTTATTAAGATTTTTTTTTGGTTAATATTGAAATTAAAGTGTTTTTTCCATCATATTTTCAAATTGTTTTTTTTTTCCTTTGGGTATAATAAAGTTATTGATTCTTGCATATTTGAGTTAATTTATTATTTCTAATAATTTCAATCAACTATTTGGGTTTTGATTATAATATAATTGAAATATAATTGGGTCATCTATAAATGATGATCATTTCACCTTCTCCTTTCCAATACTGAATCTTCATTTCTTTCATTTCCCTAATGTCACTGGCTTGTACTTCCAGAACAAGGTTAAATGATAATGGTATAGTGGACCTCTTTGTCTTGCAATTTTAATGAAACCATTTCTAGAGCTTCACCAGGAAACATGATACTGGCATTTGGCTTGAGATATACATACATCTGTATATTTTAAGTTAAGAAAGTAATTCTTATTTTACTAAAGCAGGGATTAGGAATGGATATTGAGTTCTTCAGATACCTTTTTTTTGTATCTATGGAGATTTCATGATTTTTCTATTAATATAGTTTATTACAATAATAAAACCAAAAACCAAACCCATTGCCATTGAGTCAATTCTGACTCATAGCAACCCTACAGGACAGAGTAGAACTGCCCCATAGGGTTTCCAAGAAGTGGCTGGTGGATTTGAACTGTTGACCTTTTGGTTAGCAGCCAAACTCTTAACCGCCGCACCACCAGGGCCCCATTATAATAATAGCTTCCTGAATATTGAGCCAACTTTACAATCTGGGTATAAAGCTTATGTATTCAAGTTATCTTAATGTACTTTTGAAATCTATTTGCAGATAGTTTATTTAAGGTTTTTATATTTATATTCATCAATAAGACTGGTCTATAGTTTTCTATCTTAGTCCTATCTCTGGCAGCTCTGGTTTCAGTATTATGGTGCTAAGAGAAATTATCTTGGAAGCTTTCCTTCTTTCTCTTTGCCTGGAGAGTTTAAACAGTACTAGATTATCCACACGTCAATCATTTGGAAGACATCCCCTGAGAATTCATCCCTGCTTGGTTTTATGGGAAGCAAACATTTTTTATTCTGTCTGCTCTGTGCTAGCTCTTTGCCTCCAATCCCCGAGGGGGTCAACATTTGCATCCTGCCGCTGCAAGGAATAAAACGTTGCTTTGTGAGAGGTCTTCATTTAATTTCCATGCCCTCCTGTATCTGGCACATGGGCTGTATTCATGCCAAGATTCATCTCTCTGCTAAGTCTGGATCTCTTAGCTAGGAATTTACTGACTGTCTCTTTTCATGAAGAACATTCCTCGCCTTCTTAAAACCGTTTAAAAACAGTTTAGCTTAACTAGTAAAGAATATCTACCATTATGCTCTTTTAAATCCATTGCTATCGAGTCAATTCCTACTCATAGTGACCCTATAGGACAGAGCAGAACTGTCCCATAGGATTTCCAGGGCTGTAAATCTTTTTTTTTTTTTAACCTGTACCTTTTTTTTTTTAATTGTACTTTAGATGAAGATTTACAGAACAAACTAGCTTCTCATTAAACAATTAGTACACATATTATTTTGTGACATTGGTTGCCAACCCCACAACATGTCGACACTCTCCCCTTCTCGACCTTGGGTTCCCTATTACCAGGTTTCCTGTCCCCTTCTGCCTTCTAGTCCTTGCCCATGGGCTACTGTACCCATTTAGTCTCATTTTGTTTTATAGGTCTGTCTAATCTTTGGCTGAAGGGTGAACCTCAGGAGTGACTTCATTACTGACCTAAAAGTGTGTCCGGGGGCCATACTCTAAGGGTTTCTCCAGTCTCTGTCAGACCAGTTAAGTCTGGTCTTTTTTTTTTTTTTTGTGAGTTAGAATTTTTTTCTACATTTTTCTCTAGTTCTGTCCAGGACCTTCTTTTGTAGTCCCTTTCAGAGCAGTTGTTGGTGGTAGTCGGGCACCATCTAGTTGTGTTGGACGCAGTCTGGTGGAAGCTGTGGTACTTGTGGTCCATCAGTCCTTTGGGCTAATCTTTCCCTTGTGTTTTCGGTTTGCTTCATTCTCACTTGCTCCAGATGGGATGAGACCAGTGGGAGTACCTTAGATGGCCACTCACAAGCTTTTAAGACCCCAGACGCTACTCACCAAAGCAGAATGTAGAACACTTTCTTTATAAACTATGTTGTGCCAGTTGAGCTAGATGTTCCCCAAGACCATGGTCCCCACAGCCCTCAGACCAGTAATTCGGTCCCTCAGGGAGTTTGGATCTGTCTATGGAGCTTCCATGACCTTGCCTTGGACAAGTTGTGCTGCCTCCCCAGTATTATGTACTGTCTTACCCTTCAACAAAGTTACCACGTATCTATTGCCTGTTTAATGTTTTCCCATCTCCCCCACTCCCCTCCCTTGTAACCATCAAAGATTATTTCCTTTTGTGTGTAAACCTTTTCATGAGTTTTTATAGTACTTGTCTCATACAATATTTGTCCTTTTGTGACTGACTTATTTCACTCAGCATAATGCCCTCCAGATTCATCCATGTTGTGAGATGCTTTTCAGACTCATCATTGTTCTTTATTGTTGCATAGTATTCCATTGTGTGTATGTACCATAGTTTGTTTATCCATTCATCTGTTGATGGGCATCTAGGTTGTTTCCATCTTTTTGCAATTGTGAACAATGCTGCAGTGAACATGGATGTGCATACATCTATTCGTGTGATGGCTCTTATTTCTCTAGGATATATTCCTAGAAGTGGAATTGCTGGATCATATGATATTTCTATTTCTAGCTTTTTAAGGAAGTGCCAAATCGATTTCCATAGTGGTTGTACCATTTTACATTTCCACCAACAGTGTATAAGTGTTCCAGTCTCTCCACAACCTCCCATCATTTATTATTTTGTGTTTTTTGGATTAATGCTAGCCCCTTGTTGGGGTGAGATGGTATCTCATTGTAGTTTTCATTTACATTTCTCTAATGGCTAATGATCGTGAGCATTTCCTCGTGTCTGTTAGATGCCTGAATGTCTTCTTTGGCAAAGTGCCTGTTCATATCCTTTGCCCATTTTTTAATTGAGTTGTTTGTCCTTTTGTTGTTCAGGTTTTGCAGTATCTTGTAGATTTTAGAAATTAGATGCTGATTGGATTTGTCGTAGGCAAAATTTTTTTCCCAGTCTGTAGGTTGTCTTTTTACTCTTTTGGTGAAGTCTTTTGATGAGCATAAGTGTTTGATTTTTAGGAGCTCCCAGTTATCTAGTTTCTCTTCTGGTGTTTGTGCATTGTTACTTACAGTTCGTAGTCTGTTTATGCCATATATTAGGGCTCCTAGTGTTGTCTCTATTTTTTCTTCTATGATCCTTATCGTCTTCAATTTTATATTTAGGTCGTTGATCCATTTTGAGTTCGTTTTTGTGCATGGTGTGAGGTATAGGTCTTGTTCCAGTTTTCTGCAGATGGCTATCCAGTTATGCCAGCACCATTTGTTAAAGAGACTGTCTTTTCTCCAATTAATGGACTTTGGGCCTTTGTCAAATATCAGCTGCTCATAGGTGGATGGATTTACATCTGGGTTCTCAATTCTGTTCTATTGGTCTATGTATCTGTTTTTGTACCAGTACCAGGCTGTTTTCACTACCGTGGCAGTATAATAGGTTCTAAAATGAGGTAGTTGAGACACAGGTATCTGGCTGCAGTAGGGGGTCACGTGCTGAGCAAGGCAGGGGGCTGACAGCTGCCCCTGAGTGTCTGAAAGGAAAGTGTGGGCCTATTTCCTAGAGCAAGTACGTAGGTGAGTTTTGCAGCCGGATTATGAGCACTCTACCCTGTTGGCTGTAAGGACTGGGGGGCACCACTTATTGGAACACTGTTGCAGGTGGCTAGGTGGCGTGGGTGGAGCCACCAGTCCTCAAGCCCCTGATGTGGGCAGGTAAGGAGCCTGCTTACTCAGAAGAGCAGTGTCAAACATCACAAACCTGCCACTTCACAGCTGAAACAGTTCAAGTTAGACTTCAGGTATATACCCTGTTGTACTGTGGTAGTGAGGGCTTACACTGTTGAAATGGGCCCACAAAAGTCTATGCAGGGGTGAAAGGCATTCAAAGTCTGCAGACCCCTTATGCCTGTGCCTAGACAAAGGAGCTGTGCTAACCCAGAGGTCCTGGTTTAGGGAAGCCGGTAGCTTATTTTTTCCCTGTTTGTTAATTTGTTCCCTCTCCAAGGCCAGGAGAATGGCTCGGGTACCTTAAGGGATCTACTTCCGGCCCAGGGGACTCATCAACTGCTGAAGCTGGCCAGGACCTGGTGCGGAGTGGTGGGGGGAGGGGAGCTAAATGGGAGAGAGGTGTTTCCCAAATGAGGTGTGTTTTTTTGTTAATCCTCACGGTAGGCCACACGCAAGTACTTATCTTTAGCCGCTTGAGTGCTGCTTTTCACTGGTTCTGGGTGGCTGAGTAGACTCTCTGCTGCTGGGTCTCTCCCAATGTGGAAAACGCCCCTCCTCCCAGTGCAGTTGTTTGCCTGCCTCACTGTGCACCATGAGCTGATCCGTGCTGAAGGGCTGCAGCTCCTGCGGGGTCAGGTCTGGCAACTCCTCACTGCTTCTGAACTGTCTCTCCCTCCCCCCACCACTCAGTCCGATTCCTCAACTTTGCCTTTGATGTTCAGAGCTCCTAGATAGTCATATACAACCGATTCATTTGTTTTTTCGGGTCTTCATTGTAAGAGGGACATAGGAAGCATCTGACTACTCAGCCATCTTGGCCCTGCCTCCCTTTGCCCATTTTTTAATTGGATTGTCTTTTTGTTGTAGAGGTGTTGGATTTTCCTGTGGATTTTAGAGATTAGACCTTTGTCAGATTTGTCATAGCCAATTTTTTTTTCCCAGTCTGTAGGTTGTCTTTTTACTCTTTTAGTGAAGTCTTTTGATGAGCATAAGTGTTTAAGTTTTAGAAGATCCCAGTTATCTAGCTTATCTTCTGGAGTTTTTGTGTTGTTAGTTATGATTTGTATCCTGTTAATGCTGTGTATTAGGGCCTCTAGTGTTGATCCTATATTTTCTTCTATGATCTTTATAGTTTTTTGTTTTATATGTAGGTCTTTGATCCATTTTGAATTAATTTTTGTGTATGGTGTGAAGTATGGGTCCTGTTTCATTTTTTTGCAGATGGACATCCAGTTTTGCCAGCGCCATTTGTTAAAAAGACTGTCTTTTCCCCATTTGATAGACTTTGGGCCCTTGTCAAAGATCAGGTGACTGTAGGTGGATGGATTTATATCTGGGTCCTCAATTCTATTCCATTGGTCAATGTATCTGTCATTACCAGGCTGTTTTGATTACTGTAGCTGTATAGTAGGTTCTGAGGTCAGATAGTGTGAATCCTCCTACTTTATTCTTCTTCTTCAATAGTACTTTACTCATCCGAGGCCTCTTCCCTTTCCACATAAAGTTAATGATTAGTTTTTCCTTCTCTTTAAAGAAGGCTGTTGGTATTTGGATTGGAATTGCATTGTATTTGTAGATTGCCTTGGGTAGAATTGACATTTTCACAATGTTGAGTCTACCTATCCATGAGCATGGTATATTTTTCCATTTATGCAGTTCTCTGTTGGTTTCTTGTAGTAGTGTTTTGTAGATTTCTTTGTATAGGTCTTTTACATCCCTGGTTAGATTTATTCCTAAGTATTTTATTTTTTTAGGGGTTATTATAAATGGTATTCTTTTCTGGATTTCCTTTTCTTTGTTCTCTTTATTGGTGTATAGGAATCCAACTGATTTTTGTATGTTTATCTTACATCCTGCTACTCTGTTGAATCTATTATCAGTTTCAGTAGTTTTTTCATGGAGTCTTTTGGGTTTTCTATGTATAGTATCATATCATCTGCAGATAGAGACAGTTTTACTTCTTTGTTACCAGTCTGGATGCTTTTTATTTCTTTTTCTTGCCTTATTGCTCTAGCTAGGACTTCTAGCACAATGTTCAATAGGAGTGGTGATAAAGGGCATCCTTGCCTTGTTCCTATTCTCAAGGGGAATGTTTTCGGCCTCTCTCCATTAAGAATGATGCTGGCTATTGGTTTTATATAGATGTCCTTTATTATGTTGAGGAATTTCCCTTCTATACCTATTTTATTGAGAGTTTTTACCATGAATGGGTGTTGGACTTTGTCAAATTCCTTTTCTGTGTCAATTGAGAATATTATGTCATTATTTTATTTTATTTATGTGGTGGATTATGTTAATTTTTTTTGTTCTTTTTTTTTTGTTGTTCTGACAAAGAGTGCTTTATTGAGAGTATCCAGTGTCCCATCGATCATAAGAGAAGGCACAAATGCAGGCCTTGTGACAACCCTGCCTAAATCTGTGCTGCCTGCACACATATCACTGGTATCCTACATCCCTTCGACTTGTCATCCCTTTGACTTGCTATCCTGTCAGTATAACCTAACGTGCTCTCAGCTTTCACGGGTTTGAGACAGTTTACAAAGATCTGGACCCCAGCCCCAGCAGGAGGAGAGGGCAGAGGGAATGTCAGCTTTCTCTTCTCCAAACCGATGATACACACCAGCATGAGCTGACCATTCTTCATTGTGGCTCGGACACGTTCACAGCCTCACTTCTTCTGTGGGCATGCCCTTTGTTTTGGTAGGCCTCAGGAAGGCCCCCTGGACTGCAGGTTCATTGCCCGGATGCTGGACATAGTGACAAGACTTGCCAACTCTTCACAGGGAAAATGTATTTTAGATACCACTTCCCAGAGGCTCTCCTCTGTAAATCTTTGTGAAGGCAGACTGCCACATCTTTTCTGCTGCAGAGTGGCTGGTGGTGCAGACCTTTCCGTTAGCAGCCAAGTGCTTTAACCACTGTGCCACCCAGGATCCTTATGGTCTTTTAAGATCTATCTACATGGGCTCAAATTGACAATAGCAACTCGAAAGGTTAGATAGGAACCTTAGGTGGCAGTGAGTTTATGTTAATGGGAAAGGAACAACTCAGAAAAGGAGGGTGAGAATGATTGCACGACGCATAATCAATGTCACTGAAATGTATATGTAGAAACTTGAATTGGCGTATGTTTTTGGTGTATATATTCTCAACAACAACAACAACAAAAATAATTTTTTTTTAAAAAAAAAGAACTTTCCTCACTTTACATAGTGCTGCCAAAGACTACGGTGTTTTCACCAATAAAGGAAAAGTTAGACTTTTAACTGTACAAAGCTTGTTAAATTAGAAATCTATATCAGCAAAGAGTGACATTGGTGTTTTCTATGACAGTGGTCCATAAATTTTCAGGAACTATGACCCCTTTTCAGAATCTAATGAATACTTTGGATTTGTTCCCTAGGAACATGACCGAACATATCCATATAGCATCAGGACTTCATAGATATCCCTGAACCTAAATCTAAGAATGTGGCTCCTATAAACATGAAAACAATTTCCAAATTCCGTAAGTGATATGTTTCTATGTTTTCTGTAATGGTGGATTCGAACTGCTGATCTTTTGTTTGCCAGCTGAGCTCTTAAACACTGTGCCACCAGGGATCATACAGTGCAAAAGGGGCCACTAACAGTTTTAATACTACCAATCTGTCCGGAAGGAAATGCATGCTCTCTTCTGCCCTGAGACTCACAAGTGCTCATCGCCATCGTGGCAGAGGGAGCTGAGAATTACTCTCTGTCTGCCCCTGCCATCACAGGGCTTTATGATCACGCTGTCACTTGGGTGGTGATCAAACAGAGAAACAAAAGTCGTCTGCAGCCTATGCATTAAAATGTCAGTGCAAGTGACTAATGATTTATGTGAGAGAATCATTATGGAGATAATAACTAGCAATAGCAATATGTCAAAATGTTTCAAGATGTCTGAGTTTTAAGTACAAGCAACAGAGCATACACGGAATGAAAAAGATGAAGTCAAGGCTGGAAAAAAATCAATGCAGTATCTTTAACCTTTATGACAAATAATACTGAAGCACCTCATAGCACTGTTTCTTTTTCTAAGATGGAAGCCCCAGTTTCTGGAGACAGCAGTCCTTGTTTGCTGATAAGTGACCCCACCTCAGAGTGTTTGTTTGCATGCCTTCCAGGCAGGTTTATGGTAGTTGGCTCCCTGCTTGCATTTTTTTTTTTTCTCTTGGTAAATTCCATTTTATTGTTTGAAGATTTGTACTGAGCATTATAACATAACATTTAAATACACAATTCTATGGAAACCAAATACCTTAAACAAATACCCTACAGCTTCTCTTTCTGTCTTATGCCCCCAAGACTCTTTCTATATTAGCCAGAGTAATACGTTAATGACTGCTTTAAAATGAGAAATCCTTCGTTTAGCACTAGATGAAGAAGGTCACCTATGCCTTTTACCCAAATAGGCTTTCACTTCCAAGTTTTTCCTAAAACCTTTTCCAAGATGCAGGTGCTAAAATATTACCCATCCTTTAATTGGGTCTAGAAGCAATGAAGGGAGCCCACAGGCACTGGGCTGAATTTGGCTACCTACAGCAGGCAGAGCTGCAGACTGAGGGAGCCAAGTCACGGCAATCTGGCTCCCTCCAAAGCTATTATACATTCAGGACAGTACTACACACTCACTTCTCTATAACGGTCCCAAATGGTATGACACAGTTTATGTACTTAGACACACACAGAGTCTGGATCGCAATTACTTTGGCTCTTCAAATAAACTGTAACCTTCTCGTGGGGATGTTCTATAGCCTATGCTTCTTTAGTTCAAAGCACAGGATTAAACACTTGAGAAAATATGTTTGCTTGATTTATGACACAGTTTAAGGACATGGGGGCTGGGTTTTGTCTTTTTTTTAAATTTTACTTTAGATGAAGGTTTGCAGAACAAACTAGCTTCTCATTAAACAATTAGTATACATATTGTTTTGTGACATTGGTTAACAACCCCATGACATGTCAACACTCTCCCCTTCTCGACCTTGGGTTCCCTATTACCAGCTTTCTTGTCCTCTCCTGCCTTTTTGTCCTTGCCCCCGGGCTAGTGCACCCCTGCAGTCTCATTTTGTTTTATGGGCCTGTCTAATCTTTGGCTGAAGAGTGAACGTCAGGAGTGACTTCATTACTGAGCTAAAAGTGTGTCCGGGGGCCATACTCTCGGGGTTTCTCCAGTCTCTGTCAGGTCAGTAAGTCTGGTCTTTTTTTGTGAGTTAGAATTTTGTTCTACATTTTCCTCCAGCTCTGTCTGGGACCTTCCATTGTGATCCCTGTCAGAGCAGTCAGTGGTGGTAGCCGGGCACCATCTAGTTGTGCTGGACTCAGTGTGGTGGAGGGTGTGGTACTTGTGGTCCATTAGTCCTTTGGACTAATCTTTCCCTTGTGTCTTTGGTTTTCTTCACTCTCCCCTGCTCCAGATAGGGTGAGACCAGTGGGGTATCTCAGATGGCTGCTCAGAAGCTTTTTAGACTCCAGATGCTACTCACCAAGCAGAATGTAGAATATTTTCTCTATAAACTATGTTATGCCAATGGAGCTAGATGTTCCCCGAGACCATGGTCCTCACAGCCCTCAGCCCAGCAATTCGGTCGCTCGGGTTCCTTTCTTTCTTTTCGGGTCTCATCGCACCTCACTGTGATGGTGCACATCACATCGCACTGGTATGAGAATCAGGTAGACAATTTGGACCCCTAGTGGCTGCAACAATAGGCTCAAACATAAAATGATTGTGAGGATGGCACAGGACCAGGCAGTGTTTCGTTCTGTTGTACATAGAGTTGCTATGACTCAGAACAGACTCGACAGCATCTAACAACAACAACAACAGCAACAGCGAAAACAACAGTGGGCTGAGTTCATAGAAGCCATATGCTCCATGGAACTGTCTTGAAATGAAAAGTGTTCACCTGAAGATAATTTGTCTGAATTCCAGGGCTGGCCGCCCCTCACTGGCAATATCACTCCTGAACAGAAGAACGTGAGGAACTCCCCTCTCCTGTCCCAGACTTGAGCCAGACCAGTCTCCCATCAACAGGCAAGGCCTATCCTTGCCGAGGGATCCATGTGTCTGGTAAGAAACTGCCCCTTTAAATATCTTCTCACGCCATGGCAAAAGCCAGCCCAGCCTGCATTTGCTTTGCTTTTCCTGAATCCGACTTCTCTCCACTTCCCAGGCCTCGTTCCTTCTCTGCCTTTCTGCTTTGACAATCTGCCTCTGGTCTATTGCAGCCTCAACTGCAGTGTTGATGCCTTGACATAGCTGATGCTCCAACCTTGAAGACTGGCCGGCACATACTGGAACCTGTCTGGCCCTGTCCAGGTAGCCCCTTTTGAGGACTGCTCATACAAGTGAGTCTGGACGAGGGGGCCTGGCACTCTGAGGATACTTCCTTAGCTCTCTCCACCTAAATTCGTGTCCCACTCAGTAAAGTGATAGACATCACGTTCCAGCCTGTATGGCTAGTGAAGCATCCAGTTGCCATCAAGTAGAGTCTGACTCATGGCGACCCCATGTGTGTCAGGGTAGAACTGTGCTCCATAGGGTTTTCAATGGATGATTGTTTTTTAAGTAGATCGCCAGACCTTTCTTTGGAGGTGCCTCTGGGTGGACTCAAACCTCCAATCTTCTGGTTAACAGCAAAGCACATTAACCATTTGCATCACCCGGGGATACCATGAATAATATAGGGGATATGGCAAAGCCTGAGCAAGTGGGCACACAGCCCCTCCTGCTGTGTTTCCCATTGAGGTGAGGCCTGTCCTCCCTGGCCTGGCGTGCTGTGCTCCTGGCCTTCTCAGGATGGATGCAGACAGGTTTCTGGCCCTGAATTGCTCATCTTACTGCTTATCCTCAAGGACATAATTAACTACTCTTCAGGACGCTGAAGAATTTATTGTGAAACAGCATAATGGTATCCTTTTATACCCAGAAGAACTTTCTGAATCATTCATACTGCATTTCAGATATTTTACTTTTTTCTTACATAGAAAAAAGAAAGCAAATATATATATATATACATACATACACATATATATACACGTATACATACATACATACATATATATATATACACACACACAGAGCCCTGGTGACGCAGTGGTTAAAAGCTCAGGCTGCTAAACAAAAGGTCGGCGGTTTGAATTCACCAGACACTCCTTGGAAACCCTATGGGGCAGTTCAACTCTGTCCTATGGGGTCACCATGAAATCGACTCAGTGGCAATGGGTTTCTGGTTTTATATATATATATGTATATTTAACTTACACTAGCATGATAAAATCCTCAGTGGTTTTCCCTCAGCCTCCCCCACTGGTGATTTTTAATCTCATGTGAAAAGGAATGGTTTCTCATTAAATTTTGGTTAGCCTAATCAGATGTCCTGAGAACTAAGGTAAGAAGCACTACAGAGGTAAAAACTGCACTGTGATTTAGGATAAGATGGTATCTATTAGAAAGTGTCGTACAAAGAAAGCATCAACGTAGGAAAAAAAGACCCGATTTAAATCCTGAATCTGCAACTAGCTAGCTGTGTGACCTTAGGTATGTTATTTAAGCTCTTGGGGCACAGTTTCCTCATTTATAAATATAAAAATACCAGAAATGCTATCTTTTCCAGGTTTACCATTTTAGAGTTCTATGAATAAAATCAGCCTGAGACTATAAATTTTATTCCAGAAATTTGTTTATAAGCCTAAAAAGAAGTTAAAGCTGTGGAAAATATAAATATTTAATACCAAAGAATTAAAAAAATGTGTTCCAGAGACAGGCTTGTTATTCACTGACATTAAGTATGGCTCTGTTAGAAACATTTGACTAACTAGGGAAAATATTGAAGCTTGGCATTTTTTAAAAAAACAAGTGGTATTCACTAATAAGGCTGCCTTCACATTTCATTTCTCTCCACTATTTTGGGATGTCTATCTATCTGTCTATCTATCTATCTATCTGTCTGTCTATCATCTACCGGTATATCTCCATATATATGCATATGTATATGCAAATGTATGTGTATATTTATGTATATTACGCGCACACAAACGTACACACCCACACAAACATAAGAACAAAAGGGAAGTAAAGAAGCACCAGAGTGGAGTATGACAAAGAGGAGGAAATGAGACTTACAGGAGCTGCCGAGTTTTTGACTGTGACACTGGGGGTGGTGGCTCGCAGGGCTCCACTCACTCCGTGGTAGTATTTGAAGCAGATCTTAGTTTCAGCTGAAAGGCAAAAATAAAATGAAATTGAGAAGTAGGGTGTAACCCAGGAAGAGATATCCATGACCAGAGAGGACACCTCCAGGAACTTCAACATAATTCCTCCCACGAGCCGACCAAGCCACCCACGACAATGATGGTCAACATGTGGTCTCATGGACGGGTCTGACTTCTTTCCAAAAATGCGTCAAGAAAAACTGTTCTGGCCTTGGAATTTTTGCATCCAAGTTAAATCCAGTATTTAAACCCATCAGCATCCATCCTATCCCATGATAGGTAATTGCTTGTAAACACTTAGTTGTAAGATTTCAGGTGGCTTGGTGTCTACCACTAGTCTATTTATATTATAATTTCCTGTTGTTTAATTCATCCCGATTAATATCTTTGTAATTTGGAGCAAGACTTTGAGAACTGACTGAAATGCATGGATGTTAAGTAGATTTCCTGAACTCTTGCAAATACCGATGATAACCTCTCTGCACACAAAATTTTTGCACCATAATTTTTTTCTTCAAAGCTCTATAGATGGTAAGCAGAAAAGGCATGGCCTTGGGAGTCACACTGCCTGAGTTTGAACCTCAGCTCCACACTGACAAGCTGTGAGACTATGAGCAAGTTGCTAACTTCCCTGTACCCAGGTTCCTTTTCTGTATAATGGGACTAACAATAATACCTACCTCGTAGGATGTTGGTTAGGCAAATAAAAATGCTTAGACTAGTTCAATTAAGTGCTCAGTAAACATTAGTGATGGTGATGATAATCATGATATGATGATGATGATGCTATGGCTCCTTTCCGGTTCTGTAGAGGACAAGCTCTGTGGCCAGTGTGAGTTTCAGTTCATTTGAAGGTGACCTGTTTTTCCCAGTTCAGGTTACCAGGCTACATGTTGGTCCCTTACTTTAATTCTGTTTGGAACAATATGAGGAATCTCCAGTCTGAGATCTTGTTTCTCAAATCTGGGAACTTTTCTTTAATTATAATGTTTAGAAAATACTGCTTAGAATTTTCTTAGCATATATTTTAAATATGCTAATTATAGGAAATATGGAAAATGTAGAAAAGTATAAGTATAAATAAAATAACAATCTTCTGTGAATGCTTTTTGCAGGCTTGGAAGTACACTTTATACAATAATTTATCTTACTTTTTTGAAATTAATATTATTATATAAGCATGCTAAAATATTGTTTAAACTTAGAAGATAACATTATTTTTTGTTCTGTGGAATCAATGAATAGACTTATAATTTGTAAATATTCTCCTATTTTTGTAAATTTGGGCTCCCCCCTCAAACGAATTACTTTTTGCAAATAATTTTTTAAGTTCAAATTTTTTCCCTAGGATAAGGGAGCAAAAATTGCCAGTTACCTAGCCAACATCTATTCCCTCTTTCCTCATCAATAACAGAACTCAGTTTTATCTTGGAGGGCAGTGTCCAGTTAAAAGACCACATTTTGTAACCTCCCTTGCAGATAACATCTATCTTGTCATTGTTATTTTGGGATTTCTGTTATATGTAGCTTAACCTAAGCCTAACTGGTAAAAACTAAATTTTCTTGACATCTAGGTCAATTGGCATAAGAAAGTTTATTGAGAAAATGTTCTGCATCCCACTTTGGTGAGTGGCATCTGGGGTCTTAAAAGCTAGCAAGTAGCCATCTAAGATGCATCAATTGGTCCCAACCCACCTGGAGCAAAGGGGAATGAAGAACACCAAAGACACAGGGAAAATATTAGTCCAAGAGACAGAAAGGGCCACATAAACCAGAGACTCCATCAGCTTGAGACCAGAGAGTTAGATAGTGTCTGGCTACCACCAACGACCACCTGACAGGGAACACTACAGAGAGTCCCTGATGGAGCAGGAGAAAAGTAGGGTATAGAACTCAAATTCTAGTAAAAAGACCAGACTTAATGGTGTGATTGAGACTGGCAGGACCCTGGAAGACATGGCCCCCGGACTCTCTGTTAGCCCAAAACTAAAACCATTCCTGAGGCCAGCTCCTCAGATAAAGATTAGACTGGACTATAGGACATAAAAATGATACTTGTGAGGAGTGTGCTTCTTAGCTCAAGCAGATACATGGGGCTAAATGAGCAACTCCTGTCCAGAGGCGAGAAGAGAAGGTCAGGATATGGCTGAACGGACAAGGGAAATCTGGGGTGGAAGGGAGGACCGTACTGTCAAAGTATAGGGAGAGGAACTAGGGTCACATAGCAATGTGTGTATAAATTTTTGTATGAGAAACTAACTTGAATTGTAAACCTTCACTTAAAGCACAATTAAAAAAAAGAAAAGTTGCTTGAAGTAGAAGATATAAATATTGCAAAATTCTTTCTTAGGTTAGAAGATATGAATATCTTAAGGGCTCTCCCTTCTTGTGGCCAAATTGCTGTCTAAAAAGCACATTATGCTTTTACCAGAGGAATATAATATTGACTATCTCATAGAACCTTTCCTAGCATTGAGCACCGTCAATTAAAAATAGGCTCATAATAGGATCTAATTATAATTTTTATTTCATTTATTTGATTACTAGTGAGATTAAATTTTTTTAAATCAAATATTAATTAGCCACTTGTATTTACTTTTTTACTGTTTGTGCTTGGCTGGTAACCAAAAGGTTAGTGGTTTGAACACACCCAGTGGCACCATGGAAGACAAGGCCTGGTGATTAGCTTCCGTAAAAAACCAGTCAAGAAAATCCTATGGAGCAGTTCTACTCTGTAACACGTGGCGTCACCATGAGTTGGAATCCACTCGACGGCACAAGGCAGCAACAACAGCATTTACTGTTTTATCCATTGAATTATAGTTGTTAAGACTTCCCATTGCCTAGAAGGATGGTTGGGTGGGCATGTTCTTTTTGCAGATATGTTGGAAACTTTCATTTCCTTCCTGAGTCACTCTTTCCCTAAAGTGATTTTGCATCTATGTTGATGGCCTTTTCAAGCACTTGGTGGACAATCTTACAACCTAGTTCAATATTCTCCAAGCCCCCTCATTCTTGTTCCTATGTGAAGTCTACATACCCAGATTCAATACTGTCTCAGCTAGAGATGTGGGTTTCTTGTAGATTAGGGATCATGGGGGTACCCTGAATAAAGCAGTGAGGTATGTTGTTGTTAGCTGTTGTTGAGTCGATTCCAATTCCAATTCATGGTGACCCCACGTGTGCAGGGCAGAACTGCTCCATAGGGTTTTCAAGGTGTGACTTTTGTGACCTTTCAGAAGCAGATTACCAGGCCTTTTTTCCAAGGTGCCTCTGGGTAGGTGCGAACTGCCAACCTTTCGGCTAGTAGTCAAGCACTTAACCATTTGAGCCACCCAAGGACTCCTGCAGTGAGGTTGTATACACCTAGTTAATCACGGTGAGTCAATGTTGTGTGAGTTACTCTGCCTGGAGGTGCCTGTGGGAGATCAGCTTGGAGGGCCTACACCACCTCATCTTCAGCTCAGCTGGGTAGAAGTTTTTTACAAGAAACTTTTAGACTGCAAGCATTCTGAACAGGCACCACTCAAGGAATAAAATTCTTTCAATGCCTTTGAGCATAAAGGTCAGGGAAACTATACATAATTTATATTGAATCCTATTGCTACGTGAGCGGATTAGTACATATTTTGAACCAAGAATTCATGGAAACCATCAAAGCATGATAATCTTCTGAGAAATCACCAGCAAAGGTTGTTTTTCTTTTTTAAGCACGTGTTTTAATAGTCTGTTCCAACATTAATGGATCTTCCTTTTATTTAACATAAATATCTCCTGTTATTTCCTCTTCATACTTGAGATATTAACTTATTTAAAATGTCTTCTTAATTGGGAGTAAGGTGTGAAGGGAAATCACCCACAACTGTTAACACACATACAATAATATATAATGATTTGTTGTGCGGCCTTTTTTTATTGTGGTAAACATTCAAGTAACAAATTGGTGGCCTCTTCCACATTCTTCACGTGTACAATTCAGTGACATTAATTATGTTTATCAGGTAGTTCAATCATTGCCATTATCCACTTCTAAATTTTTCCATCATCCTTAACAGAAGCTCAGTGTCCCCTAAACTGCATTGTATGGCTTTTTAAAAATCACTTTATCTCACAAAATTCCATACTACTTTTTCCCTACTTTGGTGACAGTAACATTAAATTGATCTGTTTAAATGTCTGTTTTCACACTCCACAGAGTCTTTTCTAGGAAAGGGACTGAGTACTATTCTTGTTTATTTCTCCAGTAGCATGTAATGTAGGTTGAAAAATGACTAATGAACTATCAGTTTCATTTGGCTGACTCTACGGCCTTATTTTCAGCCCAAGAGCTGGTACGGTGTCCTGGTGGGTCCTAATTCTTCATGGAGAGCACACATCCTCTATGGTCTACTATTAAATGATTTTTGGAATAGATTCAAGTGCAGGTAAAGAAATTGTCACATTCTAGTTATTATTTTTCTCTCTCTGAGTAAAGGATTTAGGCTCAAAAACAGTGTTGGCTGTTACTACAGATGCTTTGTCTAAGGAAGCCTACAGCAGTTCTGTCTTTCTCTGCTTTTCTAGTTAAAATAATAAGCATTCAAAAAACTCCTCAATGCCTGAGTACAGTCATCTTAGTTTTATCGTTTATTTGTGTGTGTATACGTGTATATAGTTATGGAAGTTTAGGAGGACAAAGTGATCTAAGGAAAGAAGAGGAATGTGGAATTAAACAGATGTACCATAAGTCCAATTCTTCACTCACTTCTCATTAGTGGTGTGAGTTGTGTAGACTTTTTAAGTCTTAGTCTTTTAATTAGTAGAAGGGCAAATATCACTGCCTACTTTGAACAAACAAATCTGTCTTGTAAGAAGTACAACCAGAATGCTCCTTAGAAGCAAGGATGGCGAGACCACATCTCACATACTTTGGACATGTTATCAGGAGGGATCAGTCCCTGGAGAAGGACATCATGCTTGGTAAAGCAGAAGGTGAGCAAAACAGAGGAAGACCCTCAACAAGATGGATTGACATAGTGGCTGCAGCAATGGGCTCAAGCATAACAACGATCGTGAGGATTGCGAAGGACTGGGCAGTGTTTCGTTCTGTTGTACACACGGTTGCTATGAGTTGGAACCGACTCAATGGCACCTAACAACACAACAACAACACTTTGTAGATACTGTTTCATGTAAAGTTACTGTGCAGAGCAAATGAAATATGTGGAAAGTCTAGCACACACAAGGTAGTCAACATGTATGAGTTGCCTTCTTTCATTTGCATATTTATTTATGATCAATAGGGCTGCCTTGTATAGTTGTCAACGTATGTCTTGCATGAGGGCGACCAGCCAAAGGGGTGAGTGGGAGACTGAAATCTAGCCATGCTCCTCTCCCCAAAGAGTGGTTTTTCTTGCCCTTCCAGTGGAGGGGTTGACATCCAAACATCATTTATGTTGGTGGTGGCCCTGAAATAGATCTCCTTATAATATAATTGGAACCCTAGTGGCATAATGGTTAAGAGCTCGGCTGCTAACCAAAAGGTTGGCAGCTCAACTCCACCAGCCACTCCTTGGAAACCCGATGGGGCAGTTCTACTCTGTCTTATAGGGTTTCTATGAGTCGGAATTGACTCAATGGTAATGGGTTTGGTTTTTTTTTTTTTTTTTTTTTTATAACGTTTTGGTTACTTTTGCCTGTCACACGATTTATTTTCAGATTTTAGCAGGGGTGACCAGCTTATTCACAAAGCTGAACAAAACTGAAGTTTCCACTTCTATGACTATGCATATTTGCAACTGTAATTTTTATTTTGGGAGATGTAATCGGCAAGCTCAGATTGTTTCACTTCTGTTACAGTATCACTTGGAGAACCAAGAAATTTTTTTTTTCTCCTTTTATCTACACTCTTGAGAGATTAATATGCCTGCTGTAGCATCTAAGATACGAGTACAATGATGGCAACCGTCCCAGAATAAGTAGTAAAATGGTCAATTAAGTTGAAAAGCTATTGCTTAAATTGGCATTAACAGTTAATTAACACTTAAAATGTACCAGGCAATTCATACTATTTTCTAATTTAATCCATGTAAGACCACTATGAAGCATCAACAAAAAACCAGTTACCATCGAGTCGATTCTGACTCATAGCAACTCCATGTGTGTCAGAGTAGAACTTGCTCCATAGGGTTTTCAGTGGCTGATTTTTCAGAAGTAGATCTCCAGGCCTTTCTTTTGAGGCACCTGTGGGTGAACTCGAACCTCCAATCTTTTGGTTAGCAGCCAAGCATGTTAACTGTTTGTACCATGCTAGTGTTCCCCTATGAAGTATAAAAACCAAAAAAACAAGCCTGTTGCCGTCGAGTCAGTTTCAACTCATGGCAACCCCATGTGTGTCAAAGTAGAACTGCTCCATAGGGTTTTCTTTACTACAATCTTTACAAAAGCAGATGGCCAGGTTTTTCTTCCTTGACACTGCTGGGGGGATTTGAACTGCCAACCTGTAGGTTAGTAGTCAAGCTCAAACTGTTTGTGTTACCCTATTATTACCCTTTGGTTTTTAAGTGCTTAGCTCAATGCTTGGCATATATTATTAGCCCTCAATAAATGTTACTTTTGATTCTTATTTTATATCTATTTAAATTTAAGACCATTTATCCAAGGCCACACGTGTGGTTCAAGGAAGAGCTAGGATTTAAGCAAAAGTATTAAATGGTCATTTGGTGATTATTCTTTCAAGAATTGTTAATAATTCAAGTTTGTTAACTAGATAGCAGAAGTGAACTTCCACTTCCAGTAATGTGTATTAGGCAATTCAGGGAACAACTAGAAATGCTAGAAAAATATCAGAATAAACCTGCCTGAAGGACGGTTGTCAGATAAAACACAGGACATCCAGCTAAATTTGAATTTCAAACAAACAACAAATATATTTTTATTATAAGTATGTTGCAAGTATTTTATGAGACATTCTTATACAAAAATTAATTATTGTTTAACTGAAACTCAAAAACAAAACAGAGCAAAGCTTTTTTTTTTTTTTTTTTGCTAAATCTGCCAATTCTAGCCTGAAGGCATCAGAGACCTAGTAAGGCAGTGAAATCTAATGAGGTCAAGATCCAGAAGAACAAAACTCAGAGCAGAGCCCAGGATTTGGGGTTGCTGTTTCCCTAGGGGTGCCTATATTGATTCCAAAAGAAGCAGCTGAGAGGCTGGGAAGCTGAAAAGAACTTTTAACAGAGTTGCTGGGCTCAGATGATAAAAATTGGAATCCAGGACCTGCCAAAGAGAAGGGCCCAAGTAAATCCCCCTGCTTCAAATTGGGACCCTGAATGGCTGAACAGATACACTGTGAGATAATAGACTCCAGGTGAGATAATAGACTAGCTCGAATCCTTCAAATTATCCAAAGCCTTGAAAGTCGATTGAGGTGATTCTGATTGCTAGGCATAAGCCAGAAGGAAATGTAAATCCTTTCAGGAGGAAAATAATATCATTCTCAGCCTCAAATTATTTCTGTTAGTTTTCATTTTCAAAGCCCAGTTTTCAAATAAGTTTGACTAGGCACAGGTAGAGACAAGGCAATGTAGAAAAATACCAAGAGAAACACAAGCAATATAAGCAGATGCATAGGGCTTCCAGATATCAGACACAGACTTTACTGACTATGTACTTAATATGCTCAAGGAAATACAATGAAAGACTGAAATTTTCAGCGAAGAACGAAGTCTATAAAAAGAACTAAATAGGAATTCGGATCTGAGAAACTACAATAACTGAAATAGTGAACTCAAAGGATGTGCTTAAATAGCAGATTAAACAAAACAGGATGGACCATTTAGGGAACTGGAATATATATAAGAAAAAAAAAAAATCCAGAATGAAGCACACAGAGAAAAAGGACGGCAAACACAGAAGAAAGAGTAAGAAATACTGGATACTAGGGACAGTCTAAAATAGGGGTAATCGAAACTTAAAGGGGAGGAGAGAAATGGTGGTGCAGAAGTTAAAATTATCCAGAAGTGATGAAAGACATCAAGCTATACATTCTAAAAGCTCTATGAACCCAAACAAACAAACAAAAACCAAACCAAACCTGTTGCCATCAAGTCGATTCTGACTCATAGCAACCCTATCAACTCATAGCAACCCTATAGGACAGAGTGGAACTGCCCCACAGAGTTTCAAGGAGCTCCTGGTGGATTCGAACTGCTAACCTTTTGGTTAGCAGCCATAGCACTTAACCACTATGTCAGCAGGGTTTCCATGAACCCAAACAGGATTAGAAAAAACTCAAAGACTCAGCACGCAGATGTCATGGTAAAACTTTGAAAATGAAGAGGAAAAATCTCAGCAGCCAATGAAGAAAAGAGCTAGATTACTTCCAAAGGAGCAACAATTAGACTGACAGACAACTTCGTAACAGAAACAGAAGGAATGGGAGACAAAGGAATGTGGGCTTCAGTGTGCTGGAAGAAAATAACTGCCAACACAGAATTCTGCAGTCAGTAAAGATATTCTTTAAGAATAAAGGCGATTGTCTCCTATTGTGGTCCAGACATTGCACAGGTTGGCAGTACCATAAATCTGAACTTCAGATCAAGTCTTTAACCATCCATGGGAAGGTGTTATAATATCTGCAATGCAGAAATTTCCAAATCTTATGAGCCTAAGTGCAATCTGAGTTGGTGAATTAGACAGACATGTAGATCAGCACAGTGAGAAAATGCCTTCCACTGTGAAATCAGTTGTTGGAGCAGCAAGAACCAAACTATCTATACAGTAGCCCTCTGTAGCAAGAACAATGGCACTTAAATCTCATAATATTTTATTTACAAAATAGGTGTGAGACAAATATAAACCACATCCTCAAAATCTAGGGAAAGCGATATTAATTCAAGAAGCTATAATCACTGTGAGAGTCAGACTCAGTAGTTTCTAGAAGGAGTAATGGAAAGTACAATGTTTTCAAATGCTCAAAAAGATCCAGGAGCAATGTAATAATAAGATATAAATTAAATTCTGAGACTGAAGAATGTTTAGCTTCGGCAAGAGAAAATAGCCAAAGCAGTACCTTCAGAGAAATGATCAGCATTAATGACATAGAACATTAGGTCCTCCTGCTCTAACCTACATGGTGATATGTTTATTTGTTTTTTATACAAACAACCACAAATTTTTAAAAACAAGCAGCTTAGAGAGAGGCTGTGACTTTTGACCAAAACAAAAGGAAAGGTGATGGGCTTTCAAAGATGGGAATAAATGAAATTAATGTTAATTGACAAGGCAGCAAACTTGGAAGATTCCACTATTTATGTAAAGACTTCACATTTGAAAAGTTACTTTAATTTAAAACTCATATTGCCTGTTGGCCTCAGAAGAAAGGCCTGACAGTCTACTTCCAAAAGGTCACAGCCATTGAAAACGCCACAGAGTGAAGTTCTATTCTGACACACACGCTGTCGCCATCAGTTGGAATCAACTTGACAGCAACTATTTGGTTTTCTTTGGTTGTGGCCCATTGGATCTCCTTAAGGTAGACTTTGAAAGCTTCTCTTGCATGGGGCTCTGGTTTTGGGGCAACATCAGAATGAAGCAGGGCTGCCTTTTGTACACACTTGTCCTGCTGCATTTAATTTCAGCAGCTTGCCTCGAAGAACTCATTCAAAAGAAGAAAATTACATAATTTTAAAAGCCCTATTAACCTGCACACAAAAGCCATGTTCTGCTAGAAACAGCTCTGAAAAAACATGGTGTTTTCATTTGGTACTTAAATAATATTTTATAGTAAAATTATGATTAATGTAATACATGACTCCAGCAGAAAAAAGGCATCTTATTATATCACAGGATATTGTATTGATTTGGCAAAATTTTGTAATTTGGTGAAGGTGTTATTTTACTTGGATTTGCATCTCCAGAATTCTTTATGATTTAGAATTCTGTTTATGGGCTGGTTATATTAATTTTGCAATTTAAAAATAACTGGAAAAATATTCATAAATTTTGAATAAGCCGGGAAGATGTCCACATCCTTAAACATTTCACATTTGCCTAACTTATAAAAATTGCCATATGATAAAATCATGCTTCTCAATTGCTAAAGCATGAGCTGTCAAGTTGTTTGATTGGAAAATGGTTCATTTCAACTTCTTTTTGCAGTAATTGTCATAACCGACATATCTTTTTTTTTTTTTTTACATGAAGAACTGTACATTATTTGGCTATTTTGAATAGAAGCATAAATCTCAGATACTTAATGCTTTAAATATGGCATCAGAGCAAAAGTGATAGATTGATCAACACAAACCACTACATGAAATTTCACTGGAAATTCAGTTTTTGGGAAACATTTATTTCAGGTTCTAGAGGGTCAGCTCCAAACTCAGAAACAATCCAACAGATGTATTTTGCTTCCTATTTCAGGGCTGGTAGTTGTTATTCCCTAGACAGTGTTTCTGATTCCTGGAAGCACTGCATGTGGATTATTTGTTAAAAGGCAATTAGAGGCTTCCTCTTCCAGCTAGGATAGAGAAATTGTAGCAGATTAATGCTTCTGCCTCATAAGCCGTGTTAAAAAAATGTTTAAAGTCATATAGAGCAATGGAAGCAATGAGAACTAGACTTTCCAGATAGTGGAGGATACTGGTGAGATAAGCCTTCAGCCCTTACTCCCTGGTGGCAGAGAAACCTGCCCAGCTGCTAGTGCCATGTGGGCCAGAGAGATAGGACCGGTGACTTGAGAGTCTCAAACACCCAGCTGGTTTCCCCTCAGATACTGGTTGTTGTCAGGTGCTGTGGAGTCAGTTCCAACTCATAGCAACCTTATGGACAACAGAATGATACTGCCTGTTCCTGCGCCATTCTCACAATCGTTGCTGTGTTTGAGCCCATTGTTGCAGCCACTGTGTCAATCCATCTCATAGAGGGTCTTCCTCTTTTTCACTGACCCTCTACTTTACCAAGTATGATGTCCTTCTCCAGGGACTGGTCCCTCCTGATAACATGTCCAAAAGTATGTGAGATGAAGTCTCGCCATCCTTGCTTCTAAGGAGCATTCTGGCTGTACTTCTTCCAAGACAGATTTATTTGTTCTTCTGGCAGTTCATGGTATATTCAGTATTCTTTGGAAATGGTATATTCAGTATTCTCAGACATTTACTGAATCTTAACGCTGTGAGGGAAAAAGATGAAAAATCTAAAAATGATGAAACACCTGAAAACTACAACAAAAATTTTCAGTCTCTTGGTACTGAAGGGACCTGGTGAGGAGGGGCGTGCAGGTGGGCTCTGGTGACAACCTGCAGCTCTCTCTGGAAGGCCTGGAGAGGGGTCCAGCAGAGGTAAACTGAAGCTTACCCAAACTGCACTGCAGATTCCATTAAGCTCAGTCTCTTATTAGGCTAAGGCAATCAGCATTCCCCACTGCCTAGGAGGAAAGGAAAGACCCACTCTGGGGGACAATGTCATCACCCAATGTCATACCCAAAGTATTCACAATATTTTTGCACCCAATATATGAAAATTACTGAAAGACAGAACAACTGAAATGAAAAAATGATACATAGGTTGAGCAGCAGATCAGATAAAGTAGAAAGAGAATTAGTAAACTGGACAATAAGTTGATAGAAAATACACAGACTGAAGCAAGAGAAAGGGAAAATGATGGAAAGTACAGACAAGAGAGTAAGGGACATACAGGACACAATGGGATGATTTAATACACATGTGATGGGAATTCAGGAGAATGTAGCAAATGCAACATATGAGGAGATCATAGCTGATAAAAGACATCAAGCTTCAGAGTTAATATACTCTGAGCAAACCCCAAGCAGGGTGAAAACAAGGAAACCACTCCTAGACATGCCACAGTTAAACTGCTAAACTACAAAGTCAAAGGGGAAGTCTTAAAAGCAACCAGAGAAAAATAAACACACTTAACTGACTTTCAGAAACCAGAAGACAGAGAAATGGTATTTCTAAGTGATGAATAACTGAATATGAAATTCTGTACGTCTAGTGAAATTATTCTTAAAAAGTAAAAATAGAGGAGTTCCGGCAAATGGCGCTCTAGGCAGAAGCACCACGCCGTCCCTCCACAGCAAAGATCCGAAAAACTAAGCCAAACAGAGAATACAACAATCCTGAAACCCTAAAACATCAAATGAAGAGATAAAGAACTCAGCCAAGCACCAAATG